>NW_028324178.1:2665000-3002500 GCF_054372755.1 Phalangium opilio
CGCTTAGAATTAGCCCCGAGTCATGTTCTCTTGAAACTTGATGCAATAGAAATGAAGTAATTTGCATAAGCCCTAAAGAACAACGCTAGACGGGACACGGAAACGGATGGTGGAGATAAAGAACAGAGAAAATCGTACTGAATAGAAGGCAGGCCCGATATATATTACCGCCCAAAACAACCTCATTCCTTTTTGTTTATGACGTACTAAGCGTTAATTAATCAGAGAAGCTGGAACCGAAAAAACTTACAAAAATCTCATAGTATTTGTGCCAAAAAAGGTAATTTAAAAACAACTTTATATATTTTAATTTAGTATAAAACAATTTTAGAACTAAAAATGGGGTTGAAAGGAGGCCCAGCCTGCCAGCTAGGGTCGGACCAATACTTTTCCGAACCTCTAAAACGTGCGAAAGTAAAAATTTAGTAAGGAAATAATTTATAAATAAAAATGTGGTTGAAGGGACGCCCAGCCTACCAGGCAGGGTCGGACCAATACTTTTCCGAACCTCTAAAACTCGCGAAAGTAAAAACTTAGAGAGGAAATTTTTCTCAGGCTTACAGGATTGGCAACTCGCTATGTTCGATGGCAGCTTATTCAATATAAAATTTGTTCTAGCTTTGGTTCTCAGCACGACCCTGGTTCCTATACTGGAGTGATTTTGCGGTAATCTATAACCTAGTTTTAAGCTTGCTGACAACACACGAAAGAAATATTTCGAGACAAAAGACGAAAAAATACTGATATTTAGGATTTAAATTCTCGACGTTTTAAATCGGAGTGAAAGAACTTTGACTGGTAGAAGGGCCCTGATTAGTAGGAGATTCGAACACCAACTGCCTCTCTAGCTTCTTTCTTGCCGCATATCTCTCTAGTCTTTGTGCTTTTTTTCTTTCTCTGTATTCTGGATTAAACGTAGCCTTCTCATCTTTTCGGCTGATGTTTCTTTCACATTAGATGGCATTTCTGAACTCTCTCGTATTTGTATAACAGCCGAGTTAAACGGCACAAAGTCAATTTTCATTTCAGACCGTTGAAAATGTCCTAACTTATTTCATGACTTGTTAGATATCCTGAAATCAATCTTAGTTTACCCGTAAATAGGCCTAACAAATAAAAATATATGACAAAACTACCCGTTCAAAGAAATACTTACTTGAAGTTAATTCTGAAAATAAACTATAATTAATGGTAAATTATTAGGTCTAATAAAAAATGAGAACTATGGTAACAAAATTCAAAACAAATACTTATTTCGAACAATAAGTTTTCAATTCGCATTCACAAAAAGCATAAGAAATCTTCCACAGCCGTTAAACGCAGAGTTCGCAAGAGAACAAAGGTCCCACCTGGCATCACTGATTCAAAGCAGTGATGCCAGGTGGGACAAATGAAATTTCCCTTTCTAACCCTTAAAATTTTCCTTTTTGGACCAAAATTTCCCTAGTTCAGAGCTGCCAGATTCCGCGCCTTGAACGAAAAAAAAGTTTTACTAGTGCCACCGTCCGGAGAAAACGCGAAGCTTGATCTAAGGGAAAAAAATGGCAGGCCTGAGACCTGTAGCATCAGCGGCAGTGTATGTGACGTTTAAACTTATAATTCAGTCCCTTATGGAAAATTACATTGGAAACCAATTGGTATTTTTCCTATTGGAAATGTATTTGAAATCGATTGTGTTTTGGACAAATACACCAATAGAAATTGAATTGGGTATCAATAGGCCTTGACCAATGGTGTCCCAATAGGCAGTGTTGGGATATAATCTAATGGGGATTCAATAGGAATAGAAATGAATGGGATTGTTATAAGAAATAAGAAATAAACCAAATGGGATTCCGATAGGTAGAAATCAAAATGGGATTCCGATAGGTAGAAATCAAAATGGGATTCCGATAGGTAGAAATCAAAATGGGATTCCTATAGGTAGAAATCAAAATGGGATTCCTATAGGTAATAATCAAAATGGGATTCCTATAGGTAATAATCAAAATGGGATTCCTATAGGTAATATTCAAAATGGGATTCCTATAGGTAATAATCAAAATGGGATTCCTATAGGTAATAATCAAAATGGGATTCCTATAGGTAATAATCAAAATGAGATTCCTATAGGTAATAATCAAAATGGAATTCCGATAGGTAATAATCAAAATGGGATTCAGATAGGTAATAATCAAAATGGAATTCCGACAGGAAAATACCCCTAAGGGGCTTTGATAAGACCTAAAACTAATGCAGTTGTACTAGGAATTAAAATCTGTGAGAGGAGTACAAATTAACACAATAAACGGACTTTGCACGTGAAGAGCAACCATTCTAATAGTGTAAAAATTAGCACCCTAGAATTTTATTACGGCTTTTTACAAAATAATTATTTAATCTTTTTCCTAATAACAGCAATTTTTTGAGTTAAAGCGTGATGAACACCTTTCACAGCAACATATAGATCAGGAGATAGTTTTTCTGCTCCCCGTAGTACCTTACGCCACCTGGAAGATTTTGGACTTTGATATTATTTCCTTAAAATAATAATTATAAACTTACACTTTATTGACTGAATTTTTTGGAGGTGAGGGGTGGCCTAGCTTCATCATATCTGGTATTTTTCATTCTATTAGAAATTACTCCTGTCAGGCTTCTAGTAGCAAGGACTGTGGTCCCCCATATCGTAACAGCCAAATTTTTCGTAAAAATTGATGGATTTTGGGCCATGAGACAATTTTCCCACTTGCATTTATTTAAAAAAACGCCGTTTCCCAGATAAATCTGCAAAATTAATTTACAAATAGCTGAGCGGCAGTACTAGATTTAAAAAAAAATTTTTACTTACATCCCAATAAAAGTATAAGCACTTTAGTCCATGCCTCAGTCTCTTCTTCAAGATATTTGTAATTGTGCAAAGTTTAAAATCATTCAAATGATTTGGTTTAAATCCCGTAATATTTTTGATGTTAACAATACGCTGTGTGTTAGTTCTTTGTCTTGATGACCAAGGCTTAGAATAAGGTTTTGTTTGAACGTTGGCATTAAATACGTTTTTCCCTTGATTTTACCCATAATAATATAGTAGAATATTGCCATTAAAGTCAAAGTAATTTTTTAATAATAGTTGAACAAAAACATGATTTACCGATTGTGCTTGGGTTTGTCTGTGGGTAACGAGCTGACTCCTAGCAGCCTTTCCGTTAAAATTCAAAATCAAACGAAACGATGCGTTCGTTACAGGAGCGGGGAGAGAGAGAGAGTAGAGACTGTGGCGCCACCCCTGGAGGCGTGTGTCGACTGTCGCGTGAGAGAATAAGCCTAGGGCATGGAGCCTTAACACACACGTGGAGCAATGATAACGAGAGACCGGGATTTGAACAGTCTATATCGATTTTTTAACTAGTAGTCCCGTTATTATGGCTCCATGGGGTAGATAGAAATTGGCAAATTAAATTGGCTAATGCCGTTTTCCATTTGATGGTAGCAATCTTCCACCATGGACACCATGGAGCAATATAAAATTCAAAATAAATCCATTTAATGCAATTTTAAATAGACTTCTGCTGTCAATCCAAGTGAAATACTTAATTTTGTGTATTTAAATTTGGGGTGTCAAAATTCTGAACTGCCTATAGTTATTTTAAGGGAGTACAAAGTTGTTAATATTGGTAGTAATGGACACCCATTTCCAAGGATAGTGAAAAAGACGCAGAATATTTTGGTCTTTACCGTAAATAAGAAGCACTACATATCCCCTTTCCCAAATTTAGTTGAATCTAAGGGAATAATGTAAATTTAAATCCAAAAGTATTAAATAATTACATTTTCACTAAAATTTAAATTGAAAGATTAAGTTGAAGCCTTTTTTAAGTTTCAGTAAAAGTTTTAATAAAGCACCATGCTAATAAAAGTTTCTTAAGAAATAATTATTTGCAAATACCTATATCAAAGCACTAATCTTACCGAATTCTTACCAATAAAATCCCAATAGACATGTTAATTGTGAAGCTTATGGCTTTTCTATACGTTTTCTATTGCAGTCCCTTCCAATTAAAGACCAATATACAATGCAATTGGGGAGCCTATGGGTTCCCTATTGCAGTCTCTTCCAATTAAATCCTAATAGATATTGCAATAGGGAACCAATGGGTTTCCTATTGATTTTCTATTGCAGTCTCTTCCAATTAAATCCCAATACATATTGCAATAGGGAACCTATGGGTTTCCTATTAGTTTTCTATTGCAGTCTCTTCCAATTAAATCCCAATAGATGTTGCAATAGGGAACCTATGGGTTTCCTATAGGTTTTCTATTGCAGTCTCTCCCAATTAAATCCCAATAGATGTTGCAATAGGGAACCATAAGGTTTCCTATTGGTTTTCTATTGCAGTCTCTTCCAATTAAATCCCAATAGATGTTGCAATAGGAAACCTATTGGTTTCTTATAGGTTTTCTATTGCAGTCCCTTCCAAATAAATCCCAATAGATGTTGCAATAGGAAACCTATTAGTTTCTTATAGTTTCCCTATGAGTACACACATAGGTGTATTTTTCCTATAAATTCCCCATATGTCCTACATGTTTTTAATTGGTTCCCAATTGGTTTCCAATGAAATTTTCCATAAGGGAGTGCCAAATGAAAATTAGTACTCGAAATTTCTTGCAATGAATGAACCACAATTTTCAGAAGAGAATATTTTCAAAAATGGTAAGTGTTGAAAACCTAATCACCCTAATATTAACCAGATTAGTTATGCCATTTGTATTACAAGGCGGTCTTCAAAAATCAACCAAACAACAAATAAATAAACAAATGTAAACTCTTAAGCCTTGGTCATAACATGAGTATAAAAATTGGTAATACTGTTTTCGTTTTAATTGCTACGAGTATTACACATATTTTCCAAAAGATCCTACTGAAAAAATTCGAAAAGCTCTTCAGTCAAACTTTAAGGGAAATGAATTCACACAGTATGGAATTACAAACGAAAAAAAACACTTGTTGCTTTAAAAAAAGTCCAATTTAAAAGCACCGAAGATTGGTTTTGAAGTCAACCCTTCTTATCCATTCTTGGGGTGTTCCCCTGACGGAATAGTCAACGATAATTTGGTCGAAATGAAGTGTCCAGTCATTGGTGAAAAAGGAAACTTAGAAACAGTCCTCAAGAAGGACGGAACATTTGCTTTGAAACCCTAACAAATGTATTATGGGCAAGTGCAACTTAGTTTGGCCCTTTTAGGACTTCAAAGTTGTCATTATGTAATTTATTCTAAACTGGAAGATGACTGTTTTGTTATTGATGTGCCTAAAGACCAAAAATTTATTAGCAATCTTTTACCAAGATTATAAATTACTTATTTTAAAAGGTTTTTTTGCTTATTTTAATTACTACATTCCAAATTATTTGAAATGGAATAAAAATAATGGCGCAAATAAGGCTGAAGTGATATTTTTAAGTTCATTAAAATGTGATAGAATCTTACAACTTTATTGAATAAAATTGTTTTACAAAATTTCAGGAGTTCATTATTTATTTGCATTTTTTTCACGGGTTTTAACAAGCTTGGGAACTGCGTAAGAGTTAATTTAAAATAATTTGAGGTCTGAACTTTACTTATTCCAAACAAAGCTGATAGAGCGGTGAATGAAATCAAATGCCAAGTTTTAGTTTCAAGAGTGTCAAAAATACCCTATCTCGAGACTCGTAGTTTCCCCCATTCTTGGCCCTCTCTACCTTATTTGTCCATGAAAAAGGGGTATGAATTTACTGTTAATATTTTTAATTGTCGCATCAAATAGACCAGTACTTTGTAATCCTGTTAATGAAATTATAGAGGTGGCATTCAATATTCCATTAGAAGCATTAACATAACATGTATGATTTTCCAAGGTGTTGACCATAATGCATTAATCAAAACGCGTCTTGGATTTAACCAAGACCTACAAAGTATCGATAAGAACAAGGTTAATCACTTGACTGAATGCGCAGATATTGAAACTTTTTTTTTAATTAAAACTTACATGCTTAAGAAAGTATGTTCCATCACCCTATTCCATTGAATAAACTTACTTTACTGGTAGTAAATTTTTTCCCTCTCAATAATTTGAAAAATTTACTTATCTCGGGTTTTCGAGCACAATTCCATTCCCCGAAAACATTTTATAACTACATTTATTATCACTTTTAAGAGAGTACGTGTATGACATTGTGTCGTTAATAGGTTGCTAACATATCCCCGTTTATGCCCTGAACGCTCCATAGTGAAACCTTTTGTTAATTTTAGTGCAAATTTCAACAATGGCAGCACATTCAACATGGACGTTATGATTTTTACTCTTGGTTAAACTGACTTATGTTAATAGACCACTTCGACATGGGAAGACACGGGGGTAAAACTTTGCCTTCCATCTCGCTCGAGTGAGTCGAGTCGATGGAAAGATCATAAATAGAGCAGAGACGGCGAGGGGTCAAACCCCCCCCCCCTCCCATATGTCCCGATACTAAGGATTGACATCTCTTTTTTACGTAAAAAGGGTCTATAGCAACGGTACGACAGACAATGTTCAAACGGTTCTGCCATGGCGTTTCTATGGTTCGCAAGCAGTAGGGGCGTGCATGATATTCGTAATTTTTTGATTTTCTTTGTTGTAATTGTTAACTTAAGCGTGGTCGTAGCCTGAAATTTATGACTTGGTTATTTTGAAAAATAGCCTGCGTTCACCAAGTCGCGTGATCTACGACGCTGTGGCTCGACTCTGCTACTTAGTCTGTATATCTTCAGGAACAAGGATAATGCATTAACGGTTTTTAAAGGAATATGGGTTTTTTAACTTGTCGCTGCGAATCTTCCTATAGTAAATGTTGTATTTCTAGTAGCCCCAGAGACTTCTGGTAGCACTCTTTATGCATTTGGTAGAACAGTTTTATAGAAATTGAAATGGTAGAAGATATTTATAAAATAAGATTTGTTCGAATATTTAAACTTCAATTTGGTCGAATTATTTCGTAGTTGTCCTATTTCAAGGCGAGGAATGCTCTCAAAAACAATTACTATTTACAATTACTACTATAAAAAGTGATTCACACAGAATTCTCGAGCAGCTTAACGCGCAATTGAGTGGGCTATTGCCTTGGTGACGAGGCCAGCGAAAGACAAGGCATGAGAATGGCACAAGGCGTACTTCTATCAAGGGGGGTATACAACTATACATCCTCCTTGTTCGTATCGGGCGCAGCAGAAGCTAAAGCAGACTACCCCCTAATCGTTTTTTCATTGTTACGTGTAGTTACTAGTTATGACTTATGAGGTATTTTTCCACACGAAAACTCTTAAAAGTGATAATAAATGTAGTTATAAAATGTTTTCGGGGAATGGAATTGTGCTCGAAAACCCGAGATAAGTAAATTTTTCAAATTATTGAGAGGGAAAAAATTTACTACCAGTAAAGTAAGTTTATTCAATGGAATAGGGTGATGGAACATACTTTCTTAAGCATGTAAGTTTTAATTAAAAAAAAAGTTTCAATATCTGCGCATTCAGTCAAGTGATTAACCTTGTTCTTATCGATACTTTGTAGGTCTTGGTTAAATCCAAGACGCGTTTTGATTAATATCTGTTACTTCGGTCTTAATTTTTATTAATTTTGCGTACATGCGGTGGTGTTTAATTTATTTCAGTGCTCATTCCCGCTAGCTGCAGAAAAGGAAATAGTTTGTCATTCAATAGACTGAGAGTTATTAGCTAAGGGGACGTCACATCAATATTTTTAGTCTTAATTTAAGCTGATGAAATTCGTAGATATACGAGGGTGTGATGTCATGACAAAGATTTTAGTTCGACTATTTCTGATGAACCCAGACCAGAATATACCAGTTGCTTTCACGCTAATTTTGAACCCCATTTCCAATGTCATTGTGTCAACAAGATCTTATTCAGAACGGATATTTCTCTTAACCTTTACACGAGATTCAACATATAGATTACCATCTTTTGTGATTAACTTTAACCTAATTTAAGAAACTAAAATAGTAATTTTTTTTGTTAAAAGTGGCATTAAATAAGACAACTAGCAATAATTTGGCAATATTTCAGGGGAAAAGAAATACAATTTTGTAGTGTTTTGGAAAAGCTGGCAATATCATAATAATTATAATATAATATAAATATAACGCGTCTTAAAAAGATTTTCTCTTCCGTATAGTGTGGTAGTTTGGCATATTTTATTTTTCGCTCTGTCCTTAAGTACAATTTTAATTGGATTTAGCCATTGGGATAGATGATAAATGATTAGCCAGCGTACTACAGGAGTCTGGCAATGGAACTGTGCTTAGATTTATCATTGAATATAGGAAATAATAGGATCAACAAATTATTTAGTAGTATTTATGAAACTAATGGTAACTATTTTACCTTTGATAAATAAAGTGAAATGAGAGTTACAGTAGTTTATTGATGACAAAAGTTAGGGTTAATAGTATTATTTATTTTATATAATAGTTAAAATATAAATTGTAATTTTTTAAAGTTATGGCTGTTCAGTAATTACTTAAAAGTCATTAAAACAATAAATTGCTTTAAGAATATTTTTGTTAAACTTTTTTTTCAAAGTTAAAACACGTATGATTATTATTTTATTGGCATGTGCTAAAGATTTATTTTAAAAACACATTTGGTTTGATAATTGCTACATTTATTTATAGGACGCAATTTGGAATTGAATTTCCCTGGTTGTTATTTGTATTCATTATAATTATTTTCCAGTAAATAAAAATTTTATTTTTCACGTTTAAAGCTAATAGTTGCGTATTTTTTAAAGGGTTTCATTCGTAACTTTATAAGGAAAATTATTTTGGACACCAGAAAGGCTTTTGAGAATAATTAGTGATAGCGTCCTAACTGTTAAAAAATAGACCTTAACAGGGAAAAGCTAGGAATAACTATAATTAATTTTAACTGAATCTAAAATGTAAGTTTCACTATGAATACATGAGAGGGATTAAAAAAATGTTCAAAGAGAGTCATACGTGAAGGTTGGATTTAAAAAGTGTGAAAAGTTCAACATTAACGTTAGAGCACCAATAATCATTTTGTTAATCTCTCAAGTGAATAATTCAATGATGAAAAAATATTTATACACATGTAATCCTAGGACTGTAAAATTGAGAATATATAATAGCCAGAAAAATAGTAAGCATGGGTTTTAATGTTAAATTATTTTAGGTATAAAAAAGGGAAGGGGGAGTTTGTTAAAATACTGCTAATATACTTAAAGATGCTTTTTAAAAAGGGTAGTGATTTGTTGGTGTAGAATCTGCAGTTTAGCTCAGAGAGTTAATGAAGCGCCTTGTATTTCGTTAGTGACATCTTCAATCCAGTTGATTTATTTTTTTTTCTATATTTAATACTATTGAACTAAGATGGCGTTAGTGGTTAATGTCATTAATTGGTAGCTTTTTTTACTGGTTCCATCGCGCTTGGTTTTGTTTTATTGATGTAGAGTCTGCAGTTTAGTTCACAGTTAATGAGGAGCCTTGTGTTTCACTATTGAACTAAGATGGCGTTAGTGGTTAATTTCATTAATCGGTAGCTTTTTTACTGGTTCCATCGCGCGTGATTTTGTTATGTTAATGTAGAATCTGCAATTTAGTTCAGAGAGTTAATGATGTGCCTTGTGTTTGGTAGCGACATCTCCAGTCCATTTTATTTTGTTTTGATATTTATTACTTTTGAACTCAAATAGCATTACTGCTTAACGTCATTAATTGGCAGCTTTATTTTACTAATTCCATCGAGCTTGTTTTGTTTGGCAAACGTCCGTAAAATAACGTTCATAAGGCGTTTCGATGGAAATTTAAATTGAAGTCCAAGGTGATTAGGCGGTTAATCACAGTTGGGTTTTTTAGAGTTACGAGTGAAGTACTTGAGGTTTAATCGGGTGGTGAAGGAGGGGGGATTTGGGGTATTTCACCACCCGCGGACACGGGGTAGTCAGTTCCTGTAGGGTAGGCATGCTGACAAGTCCCTTATTCCCTCAAAACTTTGTCGCCCAGAAGCTTGGCTTACAGGAGTGCGCCCAAACTCCCAACATAGTAAAGTACATAATTTTAGTAACAAACCATTGCTGTTCTAAATTTTAATAACGTTGAAGCAACTTTTGTTCAAAAAAGTTTTTTTAGCAAAATAATATCTGTTATGAACTTCTATTGTGTTGATGAACTTGAAGGCAAGGCTTGCCAAGCCGTTATATAACTATGCAGGGAAATTAAATAATTGACACGTATTATTTGGCCTTGGTACAGTTAGACGTTCTATAGACACTCACTCAACAAATACGAGGGTTATTTCTTTGAATATCTTTGCTGTTTTTAATCCAAAGTCGCTCTCATTCTTTGCACACGCCAGTCTAAAGTGTCTGTTATTTCGGCATAGAAGTTGAATATTTATATTTCTTGATCTGTCTGTCGAAGTCTTGTGGTGTTGTTTTATATAATGATGATGTTCATACTTTTTGGCTGTGTAGTTTTAATCTTTTATTATACTGGTAAAGGCTATGATGAATTATCTTTCTGTTGAAGCTTAGCAGCTGGCACGTGTTGATACAATACGCTTGTAGTTGTACGAAAATAGTCTTTAAATTGCATGTTTCAAAGTTGAACATATGAACTGCTCGTAGCATTTTTGTCGAAATAATTTTGTTCTTCGGTATATTAGTTATGTAAAGGGGCGGAGGGGGAGGAGGCGAAAGAAAACTTTACCATTTACTGGCTATTATATGTTCATTTAAATATGAGATTTTGAGGGTCAATTTTTATAAATTATGTCAGGCAACTCTTAGCTTTAAGTTTGAAAACAGTGCTGCTAGAACATGACAATTATTGTTTTGCGCGTGGGTTACCAAAGGGACAATGAAAAGGTTATAAAATTTTGAAGAAAAAAAATTATTCCAAAAGGCTTTGCAAATTCTACCCCTGTTGGTTTTAATCAATGGCACCCGTCACTCAGACTACTCCAGCTGGTGAGAAACACAAAGAGAATATGCAAAACTTCCTGGAATATTAATTGAAAAAAAAATGTTTTAGTTATTTTATTTACACGGGTAATGTAATATATATAAATATTTTTTGGTAACCGCAATTGGGGAAATAATTCTCAAACTTTATAAAAACAAATTATCCAACAATAGTAGGATATTAGTTAGTGGGACAAATTAATAAGTTCATATGGCTATTAAATACTTTAAAATAAATTTTTGTAAGTGGTATTAGATTGGGTCGGGTACACATTATTGATAAGTTATACAAAGAAAAGGTTATATTAATAAATAATATTTAAACACAAAATCTTCGCTACAGGGGTTGAAATTAAAACAGTATGATATTAGATTAAATTAATTTTGTTTATAAAATCTCGTGGACTTTTTTTGGAACGGTTTGAAATTGTTAATGCAAAAAAAAAATTATGAGCGTCTTAATGTAAAAAAAATATAGCGCGCTTAAAAGAGAAAAATGGTAGTTGCGAAACTGATATTTAGAGAACTCTTGGAATATATTAATTTTAATCAGTATTTATTTAAAATTTGGGTACGAGTGTCTAAATCTCAGTTCCAAAAATCTGTTCAATGTTAACTAATAATATGAGTTTGTCTCAATAGTAACACCAGCTTATTAAAGAATTATATTTAATCACATAGCATTACCAACAGGGGCTACGTTTTTAACTTGTTTTTATATAAAATACCATTGGGGCAAGGCAAAACCCTTCACTAGAAAATTTAAAAATTAATTCAAGAATCATCGCCTTTTTTCGAAACAATAGCATGGCCCTACAATCCTCCTTCCTCTCCCATTCACGGTTATTATAGTCTGGGCAACATCAAAATTTATCTCGAACCATTGTAAACCTTTAACTTGCTCGAGAATTAACAAATTTACCCAATCATAAATTACTTTAAAGGGAATATGAAACTATTAGTATATCTTTGACAGATATGATGCTCCTTTCTGGTACGAATATTGAAATTTTAAGCTTTACCCGGGGTAAATTTGATATGGATTCTTCAATCACGTTAGATCCTTTAATGTGTCTGGACTTTTTCCAAGAGCAGAACAGTGACGTCAGTCAAGTTACTGACGAATCTCTCCCTTTTTCTGATTATTGCATCACTGACCTCGTACCAGCCGTTGTCTTTTCTCACAAAGTTCACATAATGTCCCTCGGCCAACGATTGACCTTTATGAATAATCACCCCTTTAGTTTTAAAAAGCATCTTGCTCAAAGTGACATTTTGATTTTCAAAACTTGATATTTTGGTCGAAATCTTAACGGGACGACCATCTTTGTAATCGCCACGGAGAAGACACAAAAATACGTACTTCCCGCTGGATATCAATACATCACGCTCTTGTATTTTTGGGTTGTTACAAAATACGCATGGCACCTCTGTTAATCTCATCCTTTTTTCTAGAGATTTCCAATCAATTTTATCTCGGTTTTCTAGTGGAAGATTGAAAATGTTGCTTTCAACAATATTTTCCGAATTTTGTTCAACTTGACATTTGGGGCATTTGGTAAAGTTTCGCGACTTTGACCAAAAAAGATCTTTTAGAGCCTTAGAGTAATTGGCTTCCATTTCTTGACTTAGTGTCGTCAAGAGTACCATCAAAAATTCACTGGCGTCTTGTTGAACGTTTTGCGTAAAATGATTTCCGACAGCCATTCTCAGTTCCAACCCTTTACGACTGAAACTTCCTTGAGAACTCTCGATGTCGTTTATCGTGTCATGGAGGCAACGTAAAACTGGTTTTTCAACGAATGATCCATTGTAAGATTTAACCAATTCTCTTAATTCCGGCACTAATAAGAGTAGTTGCAAAACGCTATTAGAATAGCACGTTACTTGATCATCGTTAGCTAAACCTTTCAAGGGAAAACTATCCAAACTCTGTTGGGCTTTCCTTTTCTTCTTCGGTGTTTCTTCACATCTCACTTCCTCGCCTTCTAAAAGGCTTTTAGATAGTGTAGGCGCACTTCTTTTCCCACCTCTACTTTCTTTCGACTCCGTTATTTCCAAAAGAGGCAGATCTGGCCTATATTTTTTGCGAAGCCTGTTATATTCCATTATGGCTCGTCCATCCGCCTTAATTTTAGTCGGATCGAACTGTAATAGATGGAGTCCGGCTAAGGACGTCACTCTCGATAAAGCGACGTACGCCATGCCCGTTCCAAATAAATTCGGACCCAAATCCATAATGGCGCATTTTAAACTCATGCCTTGGCTTTTGTGTATCGTAATTGCGTATGCCAGGATGACGGGAAACTGGGAGCGCTTAACGTAAATGTTTGTCATGAGCAAAAATTTGACGCAAATTTTCTCAACTAAAAAGTCCGTGTTAGCGTCGTCGTTATTCGGTTCGCGATCTACTCTGAGAAAAATGCCAACAACGTTTCCTTGTTCGTCCTTCTTGAATCCAGTTACGAAACCCATCGTACCATTTACAACGCCTTTTTCAAAACTGATATTCCTTCTGACCATTATACGGCAGCCAACGCAAAGAATTAACTCGCTCTCCAAACCGCCCGTTTTGGACGGTTCGTTTTTTAGACTTTGAAGTCTCCTCAAAATGTTTTTATTCATTTTTTTTCCATAGTCAGCGAGTCTATCCTGGCAAGGAATGACTTCAACTTTCTCGCCGTTTTTTCGCAGCATTTCGCCGTTGAATTTTTCGCACATGGCTAATTTAGGCATCAAACAAATTGGGCGAAACCCTTCATTGGACAGTTTAATGAAAAGGTCCATAGCCACCTCGATGTTTTTTCCTCGAGCAACCAATCTAGTTCCTAAGGTTGCAACATCAGCTTCGGAAATATTTCCAATTCTAACTCTGCTTAGAATGTCGCCGTAACTTTGGTCGTTGGCTTGTCTAACATTTTGCGTTAGTTCATCGTATTTAAAAAACTTCCAAAGATCACTTCCTCCGATGCAATTGAATCTAAGTCTGGCTTCTTCGGAAGTGATTTTGATGAACGCGGGATTTCCTTGAACCGGAGGCAATTGGAAAAAGTCACCCAAAACAAGGATAAATACAACTCCACCAAATGGTTGGTTCATTTCCCAAAATTCGTTCAGCCTCAAGTGAACGTGAGTCAGTAACACCGACGAGACCATGGAAATTTCATCAATAATTAACAGTTTTAAATTTCCCAAAGTTTCTTTCATAATGCTCATATTGTCAGAACTTAGGGAATGGTATTCGGCAATACGCCCATGATCTACCGGCAACATTAGTAATCTGTGTAATGTTACGCCATTAACATTCAACGCTGCCAAACCCGTTGGCGCGGCAATTGCCACGCTAGCAGGATTTTGAAAGCGTCGCCTTACTGCGTTGGCGAGAGTGTCGATAAGAAACGATTTGCCAGTGCCACCAGGTCCCGACACAAAAAGGCACTTGTTTCCAGATTTTTCTCCCTCTTGGGAGAAGTGATCCATGATGTGATCATATATTCGCCTTTGATCCGAGTTTAGTAACGCCACATTGTCATCATCAGTCTCGAAATTGATTTCCATGGCAGCTTCCACATCAGCCATCGCGTGTTCAGTTTCGATAACAATTTCTTTCCCTTGTAGCGCATTTTCATCGTCCTCACTTTCTCCCTCCGATACTATGGTTTCTAGCTCTTTCGACTTTTTAGAAGCCTTCCGTTTCTTTTCAACTTCTTTGGAAACCGACAGCTTCTCGTGATATTCTCTCATGTCTTTTAACACCGAAAGCAAGTTTTCGAAAGCATCGGCGTATGTTTCAAAATCGCCCAATAGCTCATTTTCGTCACGCCACGGTTTGAAGAGGATCAGTAGAGCGTGACAATACTGTTCTTTCTCCTCCATCGGGTCGTGAATAAAGTGCTCTATTATGTATGGCTTAATTCTCTTTCTCATGAAACCCAGATTGTTTTTCAACTGGATGACATTCGCATTTTTCTCGACACCCTCGGAGCGCATGGCATAATCGTAAAACTGACCAAATTCCCGCAAACTAAGATTTTCCAAGCTGTCGGGACGATTCGCATACTTGTCGTCGACGAACCCTTTTTGGCAAGTGTCCTTGCTTTCGGGGTCAGTTTCCCTCAAACGAGCGAGTTCCTTGTAACCTTTCAAAATTCTCGATCGGTTTTCTTTCAAGTTAGTGTTTATAAATTTAGTGCTGTCAGACTTGTTGTAAAGGTCTTGGCCCAGCATCATATCGAGAGCTTCATAAATTCCTATTTGCTTGCACGTCAAAGATTTCAATCTATAGGCAAATAATTTTTTGGACAAACTTTCGTTGCCTAACTCGGCAAAAGTTTGGTCCATGTCAGCCCGGTCTCCCTTTGTCACGTAAGCCGTAACATAGTTTGCCACTATTTCCGATTTGTCAGCGACAAATTGCAAATCCATGTTGGCTTTGGAAGCCAATAGTAGCGTTGGATTATAATCATTTATTAAATCTTCGTGCTGTTTTCTCGGCAAGTCGTACAACCGTTTTTGCACCTTTTTCATCTTACGGTGACGAGTAACTGATCTAACGGAATTCATAGTCGCTACGTTTGTTACGTTACGAGGGAAACCGTAACGACACACTCTCGATCCTTTTTTAGAATTTTTCACCTTCTTGTAACAACTGGAGGTGCATTTGTGAAATTGAAATTTTTTTACCAGCCGGTGCAATTCCGGACTTATCGATGCGCTTGGCATCGAACACGTGACGTGTTTTTGCACGTAATCCAAAATAGTCTCGGGCGAAGAAGTTCCAATCTTTGGAGCGTCCTTGGCCCACAAAAGCATGTGATAGTGAGGTAAACCACGAGATTGGTATTCAACCCGCCAAAAATGATGTTCTATCATGCCAAGAACTGGATTTTGCTTACACAAGACAAAGTTGTTTAGCAGCGACCTCACTTTGTTGTGAAAGTGCAAATTTACGCTAAGCGGATCCAAATTCAACAATTCAGCCACCGTCATCGACTCTATTCCTGGAACGTCTGAATTCACTTTTCTCAAGTGATCGTGAAGTTCCAAGTCATCGTATTCGGCCGGATTAAAAGTCAAGAGCCAGGTTGGAGGACCAAATTCCCGAATCATCGCTAAAACGTTTCTAAGAACTTTATACCAGTAGTCCTTAGTTCCTCGAATATGACCCAAGAAAGTAGCTAAATTACTCTCAAGTTCTTTATCGCCAGATTCAACGCGACTTAGCAAATTTTCAACCCCAATAGGCATGGGTTTTTTTACACGAAGAACGTAGTTCAAACTGCTAGAAATCGCTTTCATTTCGCATTCTTGATAAGAATGGAACAGATAGGTGTAATCTCGTCTAAAAATTGGACTCTTGTTCAAAAAACGGGATAAACGATACTCGGTTTCCGTTATTTTCCCAAATGGTCTATCATCGTGCTTGCCAAAGCGACCCTTAGGGAACAAATGAACAAAGCTCATGTATTCCAAGTTTTTGTCCCAAGTGCTAACTGGCTCGGCTTCGACGCGCTTCATTTGGTAAGCGCCCAGTAAATCTTTCGGTGGTTGAACGTTCACTGGATGAATAGAGTAATGATCGTACAGATCATTGGCTTCACCCTCAGATAGTTTTCGCAACAAAGCCTCGGGCTGTGTTAAAATTTTGTAGGCGTTGCCTGGTGCAAGCCTAGACTGATTTTCATCCTGCTCCTGTATGTTCGAAGCGTTTTGGTCACCTTGGACGTCGTGACTACTATCCGCTGGCCCTTCTGTTTGAAGCGCAGCGGAAGCGCGTGTCAAGGCATCAGATCCATCATTAATTAACGCAAGTGGATCTGTTAGGCTCAGTAATTCTTCGGGAGTCGATGAATTTCCATTTCCATCAATTTCTTGCGTGCCACAAATATATTCCTCATTCATTGTCGAAATATCAATGTCTTTGTAAAAAGGGTTTATCTTTTTCAGCACACTGAATGCTTTCAACACTTTTTCGAGGCAAACAACCTGTTGCCAAACTTTTTTGTCCGCTGTGGGAACGCCATTCACCAAGATATGCAGTTCGTGATTTTTGGGCAACGTCTTGGGAATCATCTTCAAATTTTTCTCCACGGGTATTGGAAGATAAATTACTCTTCCCTTCAAAGCTTTAACCGTGCCAAATTGCATGTTGGAGTTGGTTTTGGTGCCTAACCGCACCACAGTGTGGAAGGCCTTCACAAGCTGAATTAAAACTTTCTCAAACATGTTTAAACTGGTGACATCTGGTGGAGGATTGTCAACCGCCAAGTTGTTCAGAAAACTTCTGTTGGGAACTTTACCCTTTCCCAAATCCGTAGCGCAATAACGACATAGTAGCATGTCTGCTTCTCTCGTGTCGGAATTATTCATTATCCAGCCAGCTCTTAAAATCAGATAGGCCTCGTTCTCAAAAACAGCTCTGTTTACCAGTTTTTCTACTGCTCTTAAATCAGATTTTTTCAGTAATCTTAAACAGCAGTCGCAGGGCGTGTCGTGAAACTCGTTGGTGTTTAGCATTGCCCGAGCGAATTGATTCTCGTAAAGACTCAAGATTTCACTTTCATCGAGACTCGGCCGAGGAGCGTTAACGCTTCCTTCAAGAGCATCGTTTTGTTCCTTATTTAAATTTTTCCCACGTGTAGCAAGGGTTTTCCTTAATTCCGCCATGACATTCGTCACAGACTCGTAATCACCACTTTCAATTTCAGTTGAGATTTTAGTTAACGCGTTGAGTAACGCTTTGACGTGATAAATATTATTCAGAATATTTCTAATTCCCGAATAGTGAGGAGCCAGTTCAGCGAAAGCACGCAAATAACTTTGGCACTCTTCGCTATCAGCGCAGTAAGCAGTGTGTCCTAGGAACGGAACTATTCTCACAACTATTTCGTCTCCATCTGGTGGTATAGACACGTTTGACTTTTTGCAAAATTCTTTTCTTAATTCGCAAAGGTCCAAATCAGAGTCAAAAATTTTAGTCAAAGATTTTTCATTCGCATTTGCAACTGTGTTTACGAAAGCTAGTACTTTTGCAATGGCTCGAGTTCGAACATTACAAATATCACTGCATTCCCAATATACAGTTTTGTTTTTGGTTTCAATAAACCCACCTTCATTGATCACAAAATTTGCTTTTGGATTCTTCTCTTCAGTTTCAACAATGTTGAAAAGATTCGTAACATCTCCCGATTCATTAACTTGTAAAACTAGTTCAACATTACTAGTTGCGTTATTGTTTTTCATGTCAACGATATTTCCCATTTCGTCAACAAACAATTCTTTAGTCGAAGTGGTAACACGGTCTCTCAGAACTTTTCGTACACGACCATCAGAATCCAATTGAAAAATTTTGCCGTAATGTGACTCATCGTCATTTTTCAATATTTTACCATTATTTCCAATCAGATAATAGGTAGTTTCATGGAAATAGGCCTCTTTCATGCTACTGTGAAGCCTTTTACCACCCACAACTTCTGCCAAATTACCAGGATCAATGGACCCAATTTCTTTGATTTTCTGAACAAAATCCTTAAATTCACTAACTATCCTCGTTACTTGGGCGTGGTAAGCCGAATATAATTGCCTTTTGAAATGCAATATTCTACCAGCTAGCACTTGGCATTTTAGGTTGTGAGAGATAGACTTCGTGCGTTGTTTTTTAGTCTCACCGTTGAAAGACTCTGACGCCGCCAGTCTTTCAGTTAGACGTTTGACTAGAAACCTTTTATAGCTTTCAGCTATAATTTTTTTGTTTTTCGTTTTGAAAATTCCCGCATTGAGAAGCTTTTTTGCAAAACCAAACTTATCTTGTTTAGTGGGTTTCATATATTTTTTTTTATTTTTTGATTGGGAACCCACATTAGTAGTGCCACCACGTGGTTTAGTCCAATTTTTGTTTTTCGCAATACCAAGGCCAGATTTACGCGCAACTTGATTATTTGCGTATTTTCTCTGAAAGCACTCCTTCTTTTTCAAATAGTGCTTTTTAAGGCAAAGTTGCCTACTTTGCTTCTTTTGCAAAGCTTTACTCTCAGCTTGCAATTTTAAATTAGCTTCTGTTCTAGATTTCCCCATTGCAAGGCGTTTTTTTTCCGCTTAGCTTGTTCTCGAGTAACCATTTTAAATAGTCAAGAATGGCTGTCACAATAATGTATTTAATAATATATTGCAACGGGTTTTGCAAATATGTTTGTTACACCCAGCAGTTCACAAGGAACTTTTTAAGAACTCTTTGAATTGGCAAAGGTACACACAGAACCCTTTAAATTTGCAAAGGTACACAAAGAAACCCTTGAATTTGCAAATGTACACAAAGAAACCCTTGAATTTGCAAAGGTACACAAAGAAACCCTTCAATTTGCAGAGGTACACAAAGAAACCCTTGAATTTGCAAAGGTACACAAAGAAACCCTTGAATTTGCAAAGGTACATAAAGAAACCCTTTAAATTTGCAAAGGTACACAAAGAAACCCTTGAATTTGCAAAGGTACACAAAGAAACCCTTGAATTTGCAAAGGTACACAAAGAAACCCTTTAAATTTGCAAAGGTACACAAAGAAACCCTTGAATTTGCAAAGGTACACAAAGAAACCCTTGAATTTGCAAAGGTACACAAAGAAACCCTTGAATTTGCAAAGGTACACAAAGAACCCTTTGCAAAACACTCAGATTTCAATGATGTAGGTAATAATGAAATGTGAGTAATAAAAAATAGGCTTATCATAAACTTTAACAAAAGGAAAATTGGAAAGAAAAAAATAATTGAGCACAAACGATGTATGAAGTTGGTTTAAATAACCAACTTATTAACCCATAAAATACTTCTAAATATAATTTGAAGTAATAGATATAATTAAATACAGGTTTTTAATAGAGGAATACGAACCTTAAGCCTGGCTTCGGAAAGTTGCCGCCTAAAAGTGAACTTTGAAGAGGCAGAGTTCGTAAGGGTGTAGCCCACTCGATCACGCAAGTGCGTGCAACTTGCGTGATCGAGTGGGGCAGTGAGCTCAAAAATAGGATAATGTGCTCCCTGAGTGGGGTGTGGTAAGGGCGAAAAGCCGAAAAAAAGTGAACTTTAAAGAGGGGGAAGGTGCCCTATTAAAAATCAAAATAGCGGCTGTATGTAAGGAAGTTTTACTAGTTAAACCTTGGTTAAATCTATCACATAAGGGTAGTTTTTAGGTTTTAACGGGCAAAATTATAATTACATTTATATCATAGAATTGAACGTTGTTGAACAAACGATTATTCTCCTTTTGGAGTATATAGAGTTTGTAGAAAGTGGCAGAAAGAGATGTTAGTGGAAAGAGCCCAAGTCTTAAAGTATAAGTATGCAGTCATAAAAGGGAAGAAAACGGTTTAAAAATTAAAGCAATTTGCTTGAAAACAATGACATGAGGTGAGATGTTTGTTTGAATATTTTTGGAAATTTCAAAACATGCTCCTGCAAATCTGTGTTTTATGTCAGGATTGGTTATAAACCCAGATTTCCCATTCATGGGAGCTTCACCTGATAACAAAATTTCTTGCGAATGCTGCGGTCTTGGATTATTAGAAATCAAATGCCCTTATTCAGTAAGAGAAATAAAAATAGACGAGTATGCAACTACGAAATCTTCATGCTTGGAATATTGTTAACAAACGAAGAAGTATAAACTGTCCTCTAGTTACGCTTACTATTATCAAGTACAAACCCAAATGATGATCCGTGATAGAAGTTATTGTGATTTTTGTCATTTGGACACTGAATGAAGTCAAAATTGAAAGAATTTTACCTGACTGAACTTTGGGAAGAAATAATTCAAAAATGTACAAAAAATTTTTACAAGTGCATATTATTAGAATTGGTTTGTAAGCATTTTAGAAGAAATGTTCTCTATAATGGCATTAGAGAAATTCCAGTGAACTCTCTAGCCGCAATTGTAAAAATCTGGTCAATAAAAAGTATTGTTATTGCGGTAAAGGGGAAGAGGGGAGAATGATAGCTTGTGATAATGAGAACTGTGATAGAAATAGTTTCATAATAACTTTCATTACATATCTTTAAAAATTACAAAGGCCCCGAGTACAAAATATTTTCTAAAAACCAACCCAAAAACCGAGGTAGAGGTAGACCAGGAAAGAAAAAGTGATAAAACTTAATTTGTGATAATTTTTATTCCTTCCACCTTAATTGTGCAATAAAAAATTTAAAATTTGCAAAAATATACTATGAACATCTTAAATCTAATCAAATGGTACTACAGAATTGATGGAAGGCAAGTATAATAAACGGTCCTCGTTTCATTTGATTGTATTTTTTGAAGTCTTCATAAAAATTTATATTTTCTATGGTTAGATCAGTTTGAATTTCGGCAGTTTTGTATGTATTATTGCTTGTCTGACTCGATGCCTCCACCATTTCAACATTAGCTTGAACAGATGCATTTAAAAAAAGTGGTACGCATTGACAAGCAACTTCAGCTCTTCCAGAATCTTCAATTCTGTCTTCAAGAATGCTTATTTCCATAATCACAGAATCATCTAGACTGTCTACCGTTAACACAGAATCATCTTGACTATCTTCCGTTAACACAGAAACGAAGAGATCATTTCCCAATGATGACATTGAGATCGCATTTTCACTTTTTGATTCCAATTCTCTCTTCTTCTCAGAACGCTCTAAATACCGATTATGTAAATCTAGTCTAGATTTTGGAGATCTTAAGCTTTGCACACTTCTATATCCCAGGAAAAGTGATGGAACCCAATCAGGGTGCGTCTCATCTTCCAAATTTGATGGTTTTCCTAAATTAAAATACATTGCATTAATGAAAAAATTTTAAAACTTGTACCATTTCTTTAATTTTAGTATTTCTTACCTGAAATAAAATGACGACTACATATTCTATGCCATTTCTGTATTAGATCAAAAGTTGAAAATTTTTTTTCAAGATGAAGGGCGTTAACCCAAGCCTGCCTTCTTTTACGCGAAAGTTCTTCAATATAAGGCCCATATTTCTTATTTACACAAGGAAAACAGTAAAACGAAATCCCCTTATCTTTTTCCGTGCGACTTTTACACTTAAAAACTGAACAATAAACCATTTTTAACTAAAATAATAATTAAAATTGCTAAGCCTGTGCCACTCTATGAGGATTTTAAAGGAAAACTCATTTGTCGTCTGCTACGTCAGACTCACTCAGAATCTGGCAGCCCGAAACCGGAAATAAGCACAGGACAGTGGACATTGTCTAATAAAATTTTAAAATGTCCCATAACTTTTTTTTAAACTATGGACAGTTTGACCAATGAGTATCCCGAAATTTTGATATCTTGACTATGGAGAAGCGACAATATTTTGGCACGCACACTCCAGTTACAATGTCCTATAAATTTTCGAGTCAAATAGGGGGTCACTGGACACACGTCCTATAAGAAATATTTCTTATTTCCAACCCTGATTGCAAACCAGCAAAAACAATTTTGATTGGTCGGTTACGAAAGTTCTAAAGACCACCACTAACCTAGCTAGCGCTGAAGACGAATTATTGGGGGCAGCACTGTAGAGCGTCTTTTTTCAAAAAAATTAATAATCATAACTGTCAAAAAATATAAATTTAATAAACCAAAACTTTTTAAAATGTATTAAACCAAAAATATTTAAAAATGTAATAAAACAAAAAATATTTAAAATGTAACAAAATAAACATTAATAAAACTTGTTAAAAGTGTTTGAGATAAATTATAAATCTGGGGTCCATTAGTTAACAAAATAAGGTGTGCTGTCATTACTTTCCTTGGAAAATCACTGTTAACGACAGTGCTTTTTCTTATGTTTAATAGTTTGCAAGATAAACAAAGATGTTACGTTGGCGAGAAATATGTGGATATCTTCTGTAGAAAGCGTGGTTTTTCATAAAGCCTTACCTAATTTAAGATTTTAATCATTTGGGTAGAATTATTAGTTCAAAATATTCCTAAATCCAATTACAGTCAAAGCTTCCTGACATTTAAAATGTAGTTTGGTCTAAAAGCTATAAGGAGCTAACAACTGGCTAGGGGGAACAGATAGTCTGACGTCACACAGCCCCTCTCTGGTTGGAATTTTTGCGAGTAGAATACTGTTTCCAACCGTTAGGGGGGATGAAACTCCAATAAGAGATAGAAGGGTGTGACGTTTCAGGGTCGGAACTGTTAGCTCCCTATTGTCTCCGTCATGAGTTCCCATATCAGAAGGGGAAAAGAAGTATTATATTCTTCCCCATAATATTTATCAAATTATTATTAATTTATTAATTTCTTTATCAACTTGCGTTAATCATTTCCTTCCTAACATAACTAATTAAAAGATTATTAATTTCTTTATCAACTTGCGTAAATCATTTCCTTCCTAACATAACTAATTAAAAGATTATTAATTTCTTTATCAACTTGCGTTAATCATTTCCTTCCTAACATAACTAATTAAAAGATTATTAATTTCTTTATTAACTTGCGTAAATCATTTCCTTCCTAACATAACTAATTAAAAGATTATTAATTTCTTTATCAACTTGCGTTAATCATTTCCTTCCTAACATAACTAATTAAAAGATTATTAATTTCTTTATCAACTTGCGTTAATCATTTCCTTCCTAACATAACTAATTAAAAGATTATTAATTTCTTTATCAACTTGCGTTAATCATTTCCTTCCTAACATAACTAATTAAAAGATTATTAATTTCTTTATCAACTTGCGTTAATCATTTCCTTCCTAACATAACTAATTAAAAGATTATTAATTTCTTTATCAACTTGCGTTAATCATTTCCTTCCTAACATAACTAATTAAAAGATTATAATTTCTTTATCAACTTGCGTTAATCATTTCCTTCCTAACATAACTAATTAAAAGATTATTAATTTCTTTATCAACTTGCGTTAATCATTTCCTTCCTAACATAACTAATTAAAAGATTATTAATTTCTTTATCAACTTGCGTTAATCATTTCCTTCCTAACATAACTAATTAAAAGATTATTAATTTCTTTATCAACTTGCGTTAATCATTTCCTTCCTAACATAACTAATTAAAAGATTATTAATTTCTTTATCAACTTGCGTAAATCATTTCCTTCCTAACATAACTAATTAAAAGATTATTAATTTCTTTATCAACTTGCGTTAATCATTTCCTTCCTAACATAACTAATTAAAAGATTATTAATTTCTTTATCAACTTGCGTTAATCATTTCCTTCCTAACATAACTAATTAAAAGATTATTAATTTCTTTATCAACTTGCGTTTATCATTTCCTTCCTAACATAATTAATCAAAAGATTATTAATTTCTTTATCAACTTGCGTAAATCATTTCCTTTCTAACATAATTAATCAAAAGATTATTAATTTCTTTATCAACTTGCGTTAATCATTTCCATCTATTATTATTATTATTAGTTCCAAACCATTGTTTGTTGGATGGCTCACTAATAGTGGTTTTGTTCGAAACTGAGCTTCATTCATGAAATATTACATATAACCACAATTAATATAACTTGTTAAAAGTGTGTTTGAGTTAAATTATATATATGTAAACTATTAATTAAGAAAATAAGGTTTGCTGTCAATACTTTCCAGAAAATCACCGTTAATGGCAATAGTATTTATTGTATTTAATAGTTTACAAGGTAAACAAACGTGTTACGTTGGTGAGGAATATGTGTATAAATCTTCTGTAGTGAGCGTTGTTTTTCATAAAGCATTACCAAATGAAACATTTTAATCATTTAGGTAGAATACAAGGTTTTAATTAATACAATGGAACCCTGATTTGAGTAAATAAATAACGGCATTTTTAACTATCACTACTGTTACCTATGCTTACGAAATAAATAAAGCATAAATTCATAGCATAATACAAAGCAGACTTCGAAGACAGAGCATATATGAGGAAACCAGGATGGGAAATAAGATTGACGGGCCTGGTGCACTATGGATATTGTTTTGACCAAGGCTTAGAGAAATTAATTCACCATGGCTGCGCACCACGATTAGAAGCATTAAAGGGGCTGAAGCGACCAAGGCTTAGCGCAATTTCACGGGTTTCACCGCCTTAAAAAAAGTGGCAAGTTTAGAAACAGATTGTGGGACAATAGAAAGGTGGAAAATTATGAAATTAGGCTTATATTAAAACTTGAAACCTACTTTATATTATATTTAAAATCTATCCATCAGCAAATCCTCAAAAAATATGAAAATGACAACGATAAAGGACCCACTCTCAAATTTTTTCCCCTTAAAAAAATGGCGACCACAAACGGGGTATTTGTCACGGCGGCAATATTAAAGCAGTCTTATCTCACTACCGATAGGGCATTTCAACCAAAAGGCATTAAGAAAAAACAATCGGATTAATATGACGCAACTAAACGCAAAAAAAGGCCAATTTTGGTCGCGCTGCAATTTTCTAGTAAATCAGTCTATCCATGCTTAAATAACGCAAATTGGGGTAATTTTGAAAATTTAAAATTAAACATACTTAAACTTAAAATTAATCAATGAAAGCTGGAAAGCACAAATACTAAATATGAGGCTTTCATTTGAAACCGTTTTCAAATCAAACAAACGTATAGTTATTTCATGACGGCTTCCACAAAAAGGCTATCTGTTAAATTTTTCCCATGTTATTTCTATGGAAAATTTCATGATTTTCATCAAAATATCGTAAATTTTTATGGAAATGAAAACCACCCTTAGCAACTTTATTTTTTATAAGAAAAACTAATGGATGGATCTTTTTGAAATTTTAACCACATATTTAGGTCCCGAATTGTAGTTCTGTGGAATTTTTTCAAAGCAGTTAATACGATACAAAAAAAGTTATAACCAATCAAAAAACCATCCTTATACATTAAAGTCGGTATGAGGTCTTATCTAAGAGAGCTATCGCTCTCCTAGAATTTACAGGGTTGCCACGGAATATTCAAATCCAAATTCCCTGACTTTTCCAGATTTTCCATGACCTTTTTCTGAGATTTTCCCTGACCTTTTAGGCCGAAAGTGTAAATGTTAACAGCACGTTTTAAGTGCTTATAATTAAATAAAGTCTCTACATTTAAGTTTTCCAATGTAGTTTTCACCCCAAAATGATTAAGAAAAATTTTAACTATAAATAACAGTCTGACAGATTTCTTTAGAGAGCATTAACTTTACAAAAACAATTCTAGGCACTTTTTAGGATTGCTCTAGAGTTTTCTGTGTTAAGAGAGGATGAGAAGAAACTTAATAAAATTCTTTGACTTTTCCCTGACTTTGCTGAAATATTTCAAATTCCCTGACCTTTTTGGCCATATGCTGCAACTTCTCTCTTCTCTTCACTATAATTTAACTCGCTTTATATTACAAGCAAGCGTGGCTTCGTGGTAGCGTGCGCGCACGGGCGTCTTCACTGACGTCTCGTATGGATTGGTACATCGTAGGTTCGCCTCCCGGCACCGACAGAAAAATAATTTCATTTGAAATAAAATGCGTTACGCCACCCATGAGGTGTAACGTGAACTACGAGTGAATTTCGAGTTGAAAATTCGAAATGTTCATTTATGACAAAATTCATCATGTCACAACATTTCCAGCCAGCCGACCAGCAGAGCTCGGAACAATACGTTTTCCACTCTAAAGAGTGGCAAAACGTAATGACAAAATTCATCAGGTCACAGCATTTCCAGCCAGCCGACCAGCGAGCTCGGAACAATTCGTTTTCCACTCTAAAGAGTTTTTGTTGCCCTGGTAGATACATTTTTTGACCATCGTGATTGGGGATAAAAATAAGCTAGGTCTCTTGGAAATCTCAATCTAACTAAATAACTATGGTGTAGTGGTAATCACGTCCGCTGCACACGCGCAAGGTCCCAGGTTCGAGCCCCATTAGATACTTGTTTTGACCATCGTCATTGGACATACTAATTTCCTAGGTCTCTTGGAAAACTCAATATTACTACGTATCTATGGTGTAGTGGTTATCATGTCCGTTTTACACGCGGAAGGTCCCAGGTTCGAGCCCTGGTTGATACATATTTTGTCCATCGTGATTGGGCATAACAATGTGCTAGGTCTCTTGGAAAACTAAGTCTAACAACCTTACTATGGTGTTGTGGTTATCACGGCCGCCTAACACGCGGAAGGTCGCAGGTTCGAGCCTCATGAGATACATGTTTTGACCATCGTTATTCGGCATAAAAATAAGCTAGGTCTCTTGGAAAACTCAATATTACAGAGTTTCTATGTGTAGTGGTTATCACGTCCGCTTTACACGCGGAAGGTCCCAGGGTTGAGCCCTGGTAGATACATATTTTGTCCATCGTGATTGGGCATAACAATAAGCTAGGTCTCTTGGAAAACTAAGTCTAACTACCTAACTATGGTGTAGTGGTTATCACATCCGCCTAATACGCGGAAGGTCCCAGGTACGAGCCCCATGATATACATGTTTTGACCATCGTTATTGGGCATAAAAATAAGCTAGGTCTCTTGGAAAACTCAATATTACTTAGTATCTATGGTGTAGTGGTTATCACGTCCGCTTTACACGCGGAAGGTCCCAGGGTTGAGCCCTGGTAGATACATATTTTGTCCATCGTGATTGGGCATAACAATAAGCTAGGTCTCTTGGAAAACTAAGTCTAACAACCTTACTATGGTGTTGTGGTTATCACGGCCGCCTAACACGCGGAAGGTCGCAGGTTCGAGCCTCATGAGATACATGTTTTGACCATCGTTATTGGGCATAAAAATAAGCTAGGTCTCTTGGAAAACTCAATATTACTAAGTATCTATTCTACAGGGCCGGTAGGCCCTTGTAGATATGACTTGATACCCGTTTGTAATGCTAAACGAAAAAATCACCTTTTTAGGGTTAGTGTCCCATAGAAAAAGCATTACATTTTACCCGGTTTTTTGGGGAAATTGTCACAGGCGATACGGAAAAACTACAGCGAAGTTAGTTTTCGGAATACTTTCAAATTAACAAGCATTTATTAAATGAGAAACTTACCTGCTTAGTTTTTAAATAAATGAAGTCTAATTTTTGTAATTTAACTAATTAATTATGCCTCGAATTCCCTATTTCATAGCAGACGACAGTAAGAAAGTTTATTTCATAACAGCATAGCCCACTCGATCCGCGCTCCCGGACGCAGCGCTGCTCTAGCGCGAGCAGCTTGCGTCGTGACACGCGTGATCGAGTGGGCTATGATAGCAGACGACAGTAAGGCAACGCTAATTCTTTTTTGAGAGTGTCTATTTCATCCGAGCTTTAACACCTTTATTTGGATTTTCTAATGAACTATATCGCCCTTAAAAACCAAAATTGTTTTTATCAGGTCCAATTTTCGTCTAAAAAAGTAATTCATGTAAATAATTACAGTTAATAGAGGTTTTAATATCGTTGGAAGTAATTTTTCGACGTTCGTTTTGGCCAAGGCTTAAGTTGAATTTTGGTAAGTCTGTAATACAGTCTGGGAAATAGCACACTTCCTCTGGTCCAAAACCAGTTTATTAATTGCTTGGACTAGTTTTTTAATTCAAGAAGTGGGGATTATTGGTCCTCAGGACCAGTTTATTAATTGCAAATCTATAGGAGAACAAAGGCTGGGACCAGTCCGGATACCAGTTAATTTTTTCGGGGACTAGGGGGGTCACTGGTCCCAAGGACTAGTTTAAAAATATCCTTATTTCCCAGACTGCTGTAATATACTCTTTTTAGCGTCTTTCGTCCTTTAAGATTATAAAAAAGCTGATTTCCAGCTCTGTTTTGGAATTTGATATAGTCTGCTTCGTTTCATGCTAGAAACATATCCTAAGTTCCTAACCCTAGGTTTTACACTTTATAATACTACTGGTAAGATGACAAAATCTTTAATTTGTTTTCGCTTTGGCAGTTAAGACAGTGGTGTTTTCGTAAGCGCAGTTAATTCAACACTTCCATATGAGGTATACCGGGTTTGGCTAAATTGAAGAATAGCCCCTGCTCTTCCAAACTTAATAAATCATATAGCAAAAGAAAGTTTACGTCTTCCTCTATCCATTGCATATCATTAAAAGTTGCGCAAACAATAATTAATGCGAATAATTAATAATATTTATTTAGCCTTGTCGAAGGCACGGCTTTATTGAATGGAGGGTTAAATAAAAAACCTTGATATATAGGGAAAAGTTTTGAATGGCCGAAATTTTGGCTTAATTGCATATGGTTTTTTTGGAAAAGGAAATAAAAAAACATGTGAAAATGGTTTTCAACCAAGAAAACCATAAACTACCTCCTTTTCTAGAAATTTGCCTTATTTATTTCGTTGTCTAGGTTAGATTAGGTTAGGTTTGGTTTGGTTAGGTTCGTATTTTTGAAACTCCGACTCTAAAAATCAATTTTTTTTAAACTTCCCTTAATTTGCGCCGAAACATTTTGCCACCATATTTTTTCTCACATCAAACTACATCGGAAAAAACAAAAACAAAAAAAAACACGAGCAGGGGCTATTCTTCAATTTTGCCAGCTTATGTCAGGCTAGGTTGTTATGAGCGGCTAAATGGTCACCTGTTTTTGGAATTATCAAGTTTTATCAACTGAATATATTTCCCTTTTTCCAAAATTTTACTAAATTGGATTTGTTTTTACCCCTGACTATTGCTAATTATCTTGTTTATTGCCACAAATTTTCTAAAAAAATGGTATTTTAGTTTCTTTCTACCCTAGAAAGAGGCGCACTTTTAGCCATTCGTAGGTTGCCTTTCTTTTAGCCATAATCAATGCACCCATGATCTTCTTAAAGGGAATTTACATAGGCTGATTGCAATCATGATTTTACAGACAGCTTCTTAAATAGATTATAGCGAGTTCCTTTTTTTGTAAAGTTTAACACACGTAACTTTCTCAACACACTTATTTAAGGAGTAAACACTTGTACGAAATTAAATAGTTAATAATTTTACGATTTTGAAAAGGCTATTAATTTTAATTAATACTCACTAATATCTCGTGTCATCATTATCAATAATGTATCACAAACCAAAGATGATTTCGATTTATGTTTTATTCAAAACCGCTAACTAACAGCATTTTTGGTTCCTTAGATAATAGGGACGGGAAATGACCCTTTTCAGCCTGTTAAGAGTTGACTATCGCCTGAAGACTGAAGTGACAGATATTATACAAAAACGTCTTTGTTTGGACCAAGACCGAAAAAACCAACGATATGAGTGAGGTTTATCAATTGATTGAAGTTCAGATATTGAAATTTTTCTTTAAGTATTTTTAGTAGTTTAATCCTTAATCACTATTTAATTCAATCAACTGATTTTACTCTTAATCGATCTATTCCCTCTAAATTTATTCAAAAAAATGCATATCTCCGCTTTTTCAAGAACAATTCCATTTTCCGAAAATATTTTATCATGAAATTAATTATTTTGAAAGGATTTCGTGTCGATGTTCCTTAACTTGTAAGCACCTTGACGGACATTGGTTTAAATATTAGTGGCTTGAGAAATTTTCAAGTTTGCACCAAAAAAGTTTTTTCAACGGTTTCAATTTGTTAAGAAGGCTGATACTCGATAAAATATGACTAAGAGTAATTTATTTTGCTCGGACTAATAAAATAATGTCGTTTATCAAAGGAAAAGGAACAGGAACATCTTTTGTCCCATGTGGTACCTTTTAGTAGGTAGCTCTTTCATGGACGGGAAAAATATTTTATAAGCATAAAAATAACCAAAAGTTAGTGTAAAGATTCCATAAAAAGAAAAATTTCTCAGTACTGTACAATGTCATTTTATATTCTTTTCAGCGGAATTAATACATAAATCACTTCACTCTAAACGAGTTATGATATAAAATTTTGCAGTCATCCGTGCTTGCAGTGTAGGGGTGCTCTTCGTAGAAATTCAGTAGAATATTTCAAATATTAATTATTGATCCCTCTAAACGTGCTCCCTTCAAAATAATTAATTTCATGATAAAATGTTTTCGGAAAATGGAATTGTTCTTGAAAAAGCGGAGATATGCAATTTAATAAATATAGAGGGAATAGATCGATTAAGAGCAAAATCAGTTGATTGAATTAAATAGTGATTAAGGATTAAACTACTAAAAATACTTAAAGAAAAATTTCAATATCTGAAACTTCAGTCAATTGATAAACCTCACTCATATCGTTAATTTTTCGGTCTTGGTCCAAACAAAGACGTTTTTGTATAATAGATACTTAGGTCCTTACCTAATAAAAACAAGTTTTTATCGGCAAGATTTGTACCCTTTTTTGTATGGCAATATTTGACTGGCGTAGACCCTGGAGGTGCAATAGAATGGAATATTTGATTCTGCACAGAATATTTAAATCACCGGCGCAGAATGATGTATTCGATGTATGACGCGTTTTTTATAGAGATATCGCCAGTAGCCCTAATTCTCTGTTTTGTCTCAACAAATGAATTTAATACCAAATGAATTTTAGTACCGAATTTCATCTTGGTTGGCGGCGCTATTCTCAACTAAAGGATCGTCAGTGCATATTATGTAATTTTCGTTGTCTAATTCATATAGGCCTGAAAACGTATCTAGTAGTCGAGTGTCGTAGCAACGGTTCATTAAATCTTGAAACGCGTATTTCCTTCTTATTGTGAACCGTTGCTCGTACTCTACAAAGGCCGCTATTTCATGTTTCAAAATTTCCGATCATTTGAAATGGCTTTCCTTAATTTCTTCGTACATTAATTGGTGATGACCGATGTAATATTTAAACATAGTAAAATTATTGCATCGGTAACGCCCGTCAATACTTACTCGACAGCGTTTGAGTCGCTTAATCGTCAAATTTTGAAACTTATTGGCTATTTCCTGAATTATGTCCGGAATAACCAAGAATAAGGGAACGATGAAGTTATTCGCCTTTTTTTTAGTTCATCGAAATTCATTTTCGCTAAGGACATAAAAAAAACCTTGGAAAACCGTATAGTTTTTGGCAAGAAAATATATTAAACCAAAGCGCGAGTCCTGTGGATCCCCTACAAGTTTACTTAACTCCTGAACTCCGGGTTTAGCTTAGCGAAGGCTAGTGGGCGGGATTTATAAGTGCACTTTTAAACAAAGCCGACAAATGTCTCCTGCCTTCGCCAAGCCAAAATTGGAGTTCGTAAGGAGAGTCAACTTGTGTGGGACCCCCCTGGACCCGCGCTTTGCTTTAACTCGACAATTTTTGGCGTAACGTGGAGTAATCGCGCCTAAAAATGATCGATTTTTTTTTAAAAAAGTCTTTAATGTTATCGACTGCACGTTTATATATACGTAAGATATTTAATAAAAATTTATCGCTCCCGTTTAAAGGACTTATTGTCCATGACTAAAAATATTTACCAAATGATCCATTCTTTCAAGAAAACGCAGTCGTAGTATTATAATAATAGTAGAACTTTATTCAACACGTCCGAACAGGGTGTATCAAATAAGCTACTGCCACCTTTAAGAAAAGTGCCCGCGCCTTTTTTTGGCGGATATAAAAAAGAACATAATGTAGTGGCGCCTCGAGGGAAAAGAAATATAGACGCTTAAGGCGCATAAAAAATGAAATGAGGAGCAGACGACGTAGGAGGGGTGGCTTCTTCGTTTCAGGCTTCATCATAAATTATCAAGAAAGTTTTAGCGAGTTAATATTTTTTGGGCATATTCGAACATCCCACCCCCCCTTTGGATCAGCTTAAAATGACTTAATTTTGCGCTTCAATATCTTTTTGAAGGTATGAGAATTGTAACCTTAAAGCAAAGCGCGGGTCCCGTGGATCCCCTACAAGGTGACTTTCTTTATAGTGGCGCCGCCAGGGGTTTTTTGCAGATAGGCTAAGGAAGATTTTTCTTTTTTTTGGGAGGGGGGGGGGTTGGCCTCTTTCTAAATTTCAAGAGAGAAATTTTGTTCCACAGCGTCGATAATATTGAATTAACAACTATTTTTATAATATTATTCATATAGAGAAGTTTAATGTATTAAAGTTCAGTATTATCAGACAATAGACATATTATTACATCAGGGATAGATTTAATTTTAGAAGCAGGAATGGAGAAGAGAGTAATCTGGGTGCGCCTCAAAGTCCCCTGATTCCCTTCCCGGGGAAAGGGAAGGGGAGTATGAAAGAAGAGGCGGATCATTGCGACAGAGGTAAAAATTAATTACGTATTTTTCGCCGTCCCCGTCAGCAACGTCATCAAAATGTAGTTTAAGTGAGCCAAAAAGATAATTTAAACTTTTCGTTACGTGTTGGAGGGAGGGGCTCTTTACTGGGCTATGAGTTGGACTGTAATAAATATTAACCTTTCTCCTTTCCTATAATATAAAGTAGGTTTCAAGCTTTTATATAAGTCTAATTTCATAATTTTCCACCTTTTTATTGTCCTTCAATCTATTTCTAAAGTTGGCGCTTTTTTTAAGGCGGTGAAATTACGCTAAGCCTTGGCTTACCGTTGATTTTTGGCATTTATTGTGTATAACGCTATTCCTACGGAGGGTCCGTTTATGAACATTTTGCTTAATTATTCGGCCCCATTTCACTCGATCCCCAAGTTTTTTAGTATGGTTCGATGGGGAACTCGATGCGCTTCCGAGAAACAAGCCTTTGAGCCCGGAGGCCAGTGCCCCCCTCGGACCCCCTCCCCCTTTTTAATCCGGCTCTGATAACGATTCGTCCCTCGGGAAGAATCGAATAAACTTAATTAATTCTTTGCTTCATTCAAAGTCAAATGATACTAGAAGATGTACCGCTTACCTTAATGTGATTGCCAATCTTTGCGCTGGAGAAATTGGCTCTCTAGAAACTGGGTACTTTTTCAAAGAGCTTTCCAACAAACCCAATAGTTTATCGAAATGTTCTGGCGCCATACGGGTATAATTTTTAAAATAAACAGGATCATGTAACCTCATTGCTTACAACTGAAAAAACAACATATTATTATTAAATCGCTAAATATAAACGTTGCCTCCTTAATCAACTACTCTATTTTACCCATTTATAAGCCAAGGCTTAACATTGAAACGTACCAATGTATAATAATCTCCTTCGGTTTTTCTGTTTTTCCATATCGGATGAACCCACCAACGGGCCTTCTTCCTACAAACTTTTTGGGTTCTTCTTTTTCGTTTCAAAAGTAATAACTTCTTTTTTAATAATAATAAGAGCAACAAGTCTCGATTAACTGGGGCCATTTTATTTCTATATTGTGATGAACCCCGTCCGGGCCGTCCTCTACCGGCGTTTAGTAAAAACATCTGCTTTGCGAAAGGTGCGGCGCGAAACTAAAACTGGTTTTTAAAGATAAAGCTTTTTTACAAAAACAGCGCGCAGATTTTTTTTATCAACTTCAGCTTCATCTTCTCGCTTCATCTTGCTGTTTCAGCACCTTTGCGAATGCACCTTAAGGGGATAGTGTATAATAAATCATAGTCTCCCTTTTTTATAAGAATATAGGGTCTGAAGGTGGAGGCGTTGAACAGCAAATGTCCGGTAAATAGTAATGGGGGATGAAAAGTATCAATGACCACAAGTGGGTCATCAAGACTATCAACACCCAAACAATTGACATTAGCAAAGCATAAATCTAACAAATTGCCCGAGCTTGGGGCAGGTATCACTTGCCGCAAATTAAATTCATAGCAGATATCAAAGATCGGGGCAGCTTTAGAGCTAACAGGAGGAGAGCAGCCGAGTGTGCCGCAACACTGCCAGTCAATGCCCGGGAGGTTAAAATCACCAAGCAATATGAGATCATTAGTATCGCCACCCAGTTCCCGCAACAAACTGTCTCTATAAAGCAAGTAACCCTTGTCGCCAAGGGAAGGTCGAAAATAAGCTGAGCCAAGTATTATGCGACCTATAGCGGTTGATTTTGTTATACAATTATAAAATGTCTTATTTTTTCGCGTACATTTGAGTGGTATGTTAAAGTGTATATCCGATAAAAATTCTGAGGAATCAATACGGTTTTATGACATAATAAAACCAATTGCTAATATTTATTTATTTTTTTTATGTTATATTCATCATGAAAATACTTTAAGCCAGCCGTTTTAATATACTTGAAGTGTATAACCTCTCAAAAGAGGAAGATACGTCCTCCTAACCAAACCTAACTTAACAGTAATTTTTTGGAAAAGGCATACTATTTGAGAAGTCAATGAAAATAAACATCAATATTTTGGAAAAGGCGTAACATTGTCAAGTGATTTATAAAATATTACTAACCTAACCAAATAGTAGCGTTTTAGGTTATATTCATCATGAAAATACTTTAAACCGTTTTAATATAATTGAAGTGTATAACCGTTCCAAAGAGGAAGAGACGTCATCCCAACCTAACTGTAATTTTTTGGAAAAGGCATATTATTTGAGAAGTCAATGAAGATAAACATAAATATTTTGGAAAAGGCATATTATTTGAGAAGTCATTGAAGATAAACATCAATATTTTGGAAAAGGTGTAACATTGTTAAGTGATTTATAAAATATTACTAACCTAGCTAAACCAAATAGTGGCGTTTCCAAGTCAGTAAAAATGTATTTAAAACGCTTTCATTAAAAAACGACATTAATAGAAATTAAACTACATAGCATTTTTGGGGTCGCTGTTTTCGCAAAATTGTGTCGTTTGAAATGTAAATACAAAACCCGCCGTTGGGCTTAATTCATTGAAAACATTGGCGGGACTCGGTCTATTGGGAATTCGGTCTAATGGTATTCTGCGCAATGGGAAGATACCCTCCGGAGACACTTCTCGAAATCATCTAATCTGACACCAGAAATATGTAATCCGGAATTCGAAATATCAAATTAAATCAGTGGCGTAACTAAAGGGGAGCAGAGCCCGCAACTGCGGGCGAGCCCATGGCTTTTGGGGGCCTTTTCGAAATTTTGCTTATAGGCTGGTTATCCAATATTTTATAAAGTGTCCAAAAATTTCTCAAATCGTCCAATAAAGTCCTATATTTTTGAGATTCAAAGTAATTATTTATAATCCCAGCTGTATGTCGTTTTAAACGCCGAATTAGTGATACCTCATTTGGTCAGATCAAAAAACCGCTTAAATTCTCACATAATTTAATTTATACGATTTTTTAAGGGTTTTATATGAAATGATAACAATTAATTTGCATTCTGAGCTGCACTCCAAAATAACACAATTGAATTTCGCCTCAGACCTTTCATTTAAATAATATCTAAGCCCACAGATTGAACTGAATTGTAGCACAGACCTTTAAAATATGTTTAATTATAAAATGGATTTTTGAAAATATGTCATCTGTGAAAAAATCTCTTCCTACCGGACCCTCTTAAATAGCTTGATTTGGTCATTTTTACTCATTTAGGTCAGTTTCATTTAATTAATAGTCAATTTTTCTAGTAAATCTAAATATATGTGTGAGACCTTCAGTATTTTAAGGGAGCGGTAGCTCCCTTAGATAAGGCCTGATGACGGCTCTAATGTATAAGGAAGGTTTTTGGATTGGTTTTAACTTTTTTCCTATTAAGTTTATTGTTTTGAAATTTTTCCACGGAAATAAAATCCGGGCCCTTAATATGTGGTAAAAATTTCAAGATGATCCATCCAATGGTTTATTTTATAAAGCATAAAGTTGCTAAGGGTGGTTTTCATTTCCATAAAATTAATCGCAGATTTTGGCGAAAAACTAGAGAATCTCCATAGAAATAACATGGGAAAGTTTCCAAACTTACCCATTTTGTAACTACCCTTACAAAAATAACTATACGTTTGATAGATTTGAAAATGGTCTTAAATGAAAGCCCCATTTTTAAAGTGGGCGCCAATTTTTGATTCATTAAGAAAAACAAAGTTTAAGTATTGTTTTTATTAGTTTTAAGTACCTGCTCCGAATTACGTGGTTTACCTTTAAGCTGTGGAACTTAAGACTTTTTTGCTTGGGTTAAGTAATAAAGAAAGTCATTCTAGGACTTACGTCGTTTTACTGCGGATAATCAAATTGGTAGGGCAATTAGTTAGCTTAATTGTCATTATAACTTTTGCGCGTCAAACCAATTTAGTTGCGAAGTACAGATTAAACTTAATTGAAAAAAATAAGCAATTAAAGATAATTACCAATTATAGGTAATTAAATTTTTACACGAGTCTAAACTATAACATCTGTCTGTGGACAAGTCTACGGAATCTGTTTAAGCGCAGACTTACAGAATATTTTTGTGCAAAGTGGTATAAAATCTCTTTGAGCAGAGGCCTATGCAATCTTTTTGTGCACAGGTCAGTGGAATATTTTTGTTTCCAGGTCTATGGAATCTTTTCGTGCACAGGCCTATGGAATATTTTTTTACACAGGTCTACGGAATGTTTTTGTACAAATCTGCATGGAATCCTTTTGAGTATAGGAATATGGAATCTTCTGTGGTCTATGGAATTTTTTGTTCATGTGTCTATGGTATATTTATGTGCACAAGTCTGAAGAATCTTTATGTGCACACAAGTCTGAAGAATCTTTATGTGCACACAAGTCTGAAGAATCTATATGTGCACACAAGTCTGAAGAATCTATATGTGCACACAGGTCTGAAGAATCTTTATGTGCACACAAGTCTGAAGAATCTTTATGTGCACACAAGTCTGAAGAATCTTTATGTGCACACAATTCTGAAGAATCTTTATGTGCACACAAGTCTGAAGAATCTTTATGTGCACACAATTCTGAAGAATCTTTATGTGCACACAAGTCTGAAGAATCTTTATTTGCACACAAGTCTGAAGAGTCTTTATGTGCACACAAGTCTGAAGAACCTTTATGTGCCCAAGTGAAAAATCTTTATTTGCACAGGTCTACGACTTCTGTTTGTGCACAGGTCTACGACTTCTGTTTGTGCACAGGTCTACGACTTCCGTTTGTGCACAGGTCTACGACTTCCGTTTGTGCACAGGTCTACGACTTCCGTTTGTGCACAGGTCTACGACTTCCGTTTGTGCACAGGTCTACGACTTCCGTTTGTGCACAGGTCTACGACTTCTGTTTGTGCACAGGTCTACGACTTCCGTTTGTGCACAGGCCTTTGGAATCTGATTTGCTCATTTCTATGACATCTCTTTTTGCGCAAGTCAATAACATTTGTTTATGCACAAGTCTAAAACATCTGTTTGTGCACAAATCTAAAACATCTGTTTGTACACAAGACTAAAACATCTGTTTGTGAGCAATTATATAACACCTGCTTGTGAACAAGTCTATAACACCTGTGTGTGAACAAGTCTATAACATCTCTTTGTGCACAAGTATATAACATCTGTTTATTCACAAGTCTAAAACATCTGTTTGTGCACAAGTCTAAATCATCTGTTTGTGCACAAGTCTAAATCATCTGTTAGTGAGCAATTCTATAACACCTGTTTGTGAGCAATTCTATAACACCTGCTTGTGAACAAGTCTATAACACCTGTGTGTGAACAAGTCTATAACATCTCTTTGTGCACAAGTCTATAACATCTGTTTATTCACAAGTCTATGGCATCTGTTTGTGCACACGCGAGTGACTTCTGTCTGAGCAACTTGCAAGAGTCTACGGAATATTTTGGAGCACGGGTCTACGGATTATTTTTGTGCAATTGGGTATGGAATATTTTTGAGCATAAGGGTTTGAAATCTGTTTGAGCATAGGGGTATTGAAAATGTGTGTGCATAACTCTATGGAATCTGATGTGCACATGTCTATAACATCTCTTTTTGCGCGAGTCTACGACATTTCTTTGTGCACAAGCCTGTGATTTCTATTTGTGTACGGAATATTTTTATGCACAATTGTACGGAATATTTTTGTGCACAGGTGTATGAACTGTTTTTGTTCACAGGCGTACGGAATATTTTAGGTGAAAATGGGTTTGGAATATTTTTGTGCACAGGTGTACGAACTGTTTTTGTTCACAGGTGTACGGAATATTATGGTGAAAATGGATTTGGAATATTTTTGTTCACAGGTGTACGGAATATTATGGTGAAAATGGATTTGGAATATTTTTGTTCACAGGTGTACGGAATATTTTTGTGAAAATGGGTACCGAATATTTTTGTTCACAGGTGTACGGAATATTTTTGTGAAAATGGATACCGAATATTTTTGTGCACAGGTGTACGTGCTATTTTTGTGCACAGGTGTACGTGATATTTTTGTGCACAGGTGTACGTGATATTTTTGTGCACAAGTGAACGTATTATTTTTGTGCAAATGGGTAAGTAAAATTTTTGAGCATAGGGTTAAGGAATATTTTTGTGTACAGGTATATGGAATGTTTTTGTGTACAGGTATATGGAATGTTTTTGTGCAGAAGCCCGTAAAATATTTTTTGTGTACAGGTATATGACTCATGTTTGTGCACAAATCTATAGAATAATTTGTACACCGGTCTAGGACATATGATTCTACACAAGTCTATGGCATCAGTTTGCGCAAAAGTCTAAGGGATGTGTATTTGAACAAATAATTGACATCTATTTTTGCACAAATATTTGACATCTATTTTTGCAAAAATATTTGACATCTATTTTTGCACAAGTCTATGGTATTTGTGTGTGTACAGGATTACAAAATATGTTTGTGCACAAGTCTGAAGAATCTTTATGTGCACAAGTCTACGGAATCTCTTGTGCAAATGTCGATGACATCTCTTTTTGAGCAAGTCTATGAAATCAGTTTTTACTCAAGCATATGATATCTGTTTGTGCACAAGTCTATAACATCGGATTGTGCAAAACCGTGTGACTTCTCTTTGTGAACGAGTCTACGTAATATATTTGTGCGCAAATCTATGGAATCTGTTTATGCGCTAGTCTACGGCATCTGTTTGTGCACGGGTCTACGGTAAATGTTTGTGCAAATGGGTGTGGAATATTTTTGAGCATATAGGGGTATGGAATGTTTCTGAACAGGTCCAAGGCATGTTTTTGTGCACAGGTCCATGGAATATTTTCGTACACAGGTCTATGTCACATGTTTATACAAAAGCCAATAGAATATTTTGTGCATAGGTCAATGGAATCTTTTTGTGCACAGTGTTATGAAATATTTTTGTGCGCAGGTCTAGAGAATATTTCTGTGCAAATGGTTATGGAATAGTTTTGTGCTATGGGTATGAAATCTTTATGTACACAGGTCTAAGGAATCTTTATTGGCACAAGCCTATATAATGTTTTGTGCACAGTTCCATGAAATCTTTTATGCACATCTCCATGAGATCTTTTGTGCACAGGTCTGTGGAAACTCGATGTGTACAAGTCTATAGAATGTTTTTTGTGCACAGGTCTCTGACTTCTGTTTGTGCACAAAACTATGGAATCTGGTTTGAACATCTCTATGACATCTGTTGTGCACAAGCCTGTGACTTCCACTTGTGCACAAGCCTGTGACTTCCACTTGTGCACAAGCCTGTGACTTCCACTTGTGCACAAGCCTGTGACTCCACCTGTGTACAAGTCTACGGAATTTGTTTGTGCACATGGCTACGGAATCTGTACACAGATCTCCGGAATCTGTTTGTACACAGGCCTACGGCATCTGTTTGTGCACAGGTTTACGGAATCTGTTTCTTTACAGGTCTACGGCATCTGTTTGTGCACAGGCCTACGGCATATTTTTTGAGCACAGGGCTAGGGAATCTTTTTCTGCACAGTTTTATGGAATCTCTTTGGGCACAGGTCTATGGAATATTTTTGTACACAGGTCTATGGAATCATTTTGTGCAAATGGGTATGGAATTGTTTTGTGCAAATGGGTATGGAATTGTTTTGTGCAAATGGGTATGGAATCTTTTTGTAAACAGGTCTATGGAATCTTTATGTAAACAGGTCTATGACTTCTGTTTGTAAACAAGTCTAAGACTTCTGTTTTTGCACTAGTCCTTGGAATCTGATGTGCACATATCCATGACATCTCTTTTTCCGCAAGTCTATGATGTATTTTTTGCGCAAGTCTATGACATCTGTTTGTGCACAACCCTGTGACTTCCGTTTGTGTACAAGTCTCCGGAATCTGTGCACATGTCTACGGTATCTGTTTGTGCACAGGTCTACGGAATATTTTTGCGCACAGGTCTTCGGAATATTTTCGTGCTTAGGTCTACGGAATATTTTTGTGCACAGGCCTACTGAATCGGTTTGTGCAGAGGCCTAAGGAATCTGTGTTTGCAAAGGCCACTGCATCTGTTTGTGCACAGGTCTAAAGAACATTTTTCTGCAAATGGATACGGGATATTTTTGTGTACTGGTGTACGAGATATTCTTGAGCATATTTTTGAGCATAGGGGTATGGAATGTTTTTGTGCAGAGGTCCATGGAATCTTTTTGTGTACAGGTATATAACGTCTCTTTTTGCACAAGTTTATGACATCTGTTTGTGCGTAAGTCTATGACATCATTTTGTGCGCAAGACTATGACATCAGTTTGTGCTCAATTCTAAGGGATCTGTTTGTGCACAATTCTAAGGGATCTGTTTGTGCACAATTCTAAGGGATCTGTTTGTGCACAAGTCTAGGGGATCTGTTTGTACACAATTATATGACATGTGTTTTCACAAGTCTATGTTATCTACGAAATATGTTTGTGCACTCGGCGTCGCCCATCAGCTCGTCGGGACATTTTTTATTACTTTACAGAAAAGTTTTTAAATATCTGGCCGCCATTTAAAATGATGGCAACAAATCGATCCCGAAAGACCATTCAGCCCGTCTATAGGTTAAAGGAAACCAGTGTAGTAAATATTTGTGAAATCGGTTGAAACTCGCGGACTTTCTCACAAAGAGAAGATTTGTTACATTTCTGGGCGCCATTTATGAAGATGGCGGCGGATTGGAAAAATCGTTCTTAGTACGCGCCTACTATTTACGAGTAACGTTCCTCCAAATTTTCAGCCTTCTGGGGCCAGCGGTTTGGGCTGGGCGACGATTATAAGTCAGTCTGTCAGTCAGTCAGAACCGAGGGGGAAGACACTTGAGAACTCAGGTGTACAATATGACTTAAACTCAGTGTACTGTCAAAGCTGAACTCTGAGTTCCAAAGGATTTGAACTCGATGCACTGTCAAAGCTGAACTCTTTTGAACTCAGGTGTACACTGAGATCTAGAGCGTCTACCCCCTCGGTCAGGACTTTGATTTATATAGATATAGATGTATAATTAAAATAACAGGAAAAGACAAGAGAACTACTCCTGAAAAAATAGCAAAATATAGGTTGCAAATGCTTTGAAAGTAATAAAACAAGACTTACAAAGGAGCTTTGGTTTAATTATAACCATAAGTTCGTAAGATATGTTACATAAATTTGTCACTGTTAACTGAGAGCTTGTCATGGATTCTCGTAAAGCGACGCCTAATGAGGCCCTTTCAAAGGCTTAGTACATACTAAATAGGATGATGGAGTAGAAAATCGCGTGTAGTCAATTCTCGCGTCGTTCTCGAACTAGCTCTCATTAAGTCTCTAGCATTTTGAAATATAGGAAGTGTCATACTTATGGAACGTAATCTAAGAAACATATGCTATAAATTTAAAACATCACAGACTTCCGTGACAAATATTTTTAAAGGCTTCCATAGCTTTGGTGATATATAACAAAACCAAAAGTGAGAGCGCACAAAATATCTACAATTTCAAAAAATAGGAAAATATAGGAAAATTATCGAAGTTATAGGAACTAATAGGAAGACATACGAAAATAGGAAAAATTATAAAATTCAGGAAATGTGGTCACCCAGCGCAGGTCTATGGAATATGTTTGTGCACAGGTGTATAGATTGTTTTTGTACACAGGTCTACGTAATAATTTTTTAGCCTAAGTCTTCGCAATCTATTTGTATTATTGCATCCACTGTGCTTTGCACGTGAAAACGACGGGAAGACAATTTGAGTTGGACTGGGCGTTAAAGCAATCAAGTTCAAACGCGGTAACTAATAAACGCGCAACACCACACGACTTAAATGGAGCGCCTGCTTTTCAGTATACGTTTTAAAATACTAGTTTCTAAACAGTTTTAGTTCATATTAAAGTGTTAGTGACATAATTTTTGTCATCCTCAAACTTAAAATGCTAAAAAAATCCTTGAAAAATCTAGTTTATTATGATATGTTTACTTTTGAATTTGGTTTCGTAGCAATTTATTAAATTGCAATCAAAGTTATGTGTTTGGAAAAGGCCTAGTTAAAATTTTGTTTCGCTTGATGACGTAGTAAGGAGAAATTTTCACTCTAGATGTCGCTCACGTGACGCGCGTGTTAGTGTCGCCGCGCCGCGTTAAGCCTAATTTATTCAGATTCGCGCGCGCGCCGCATTAGTAGACTCGGGAGTCTCGCGCTTGGCTTTTCCGCGAGATGCCGTGAGTGACGTATCAAGTAGAAAAACCCGCCAAAAATCTTCTCCGCAAATTTGCTTTTGTCCCCCAAATTTCAAGTTTTCAAAGTGCTTTTTCCCGTGTTTTCCTTCATAATTAAATATTAATCAAGCATATTTTTGGAATCAGAAGAGTTTAAACTCTCAAAAAAGTAAGGTTTTCTTTAGATTTGAGATAATTTTTAAATCACGTCGCTATTCCTTTAAGACTGAAGTTACAGATAATAATAAAAACAGTCTTTGTACACAAAGTCGCGAAAAAGTAAGAGATAAGTGTAGAAAATTAATTGTTTGAAGTAACAGATATTCAAATTTTCATTTTTTCCTCTCCGAGTGACGTATGTCACGGAGAGGTTCTAATTTCGACGTGTCTGTCTGTGTGTCTGTCTGTGTGTCTGTGTCAGTCTGTTGTTATTGACTTACACCCCAGGGGACCGCGTTCGCAGTTTTCAAATCGGAGCAAACGTTTTCCCAAATTCCGGACCGCATTTACAGTTCCCGGAAATTTGGAAAATTGTATTCCACTTACAATGGCTATTATCCATTGCCTATCTAACACCACTATCCTCAGGCCATTTGCACCACTATCCTCAGGCCATTTGTCCATCTCATATGGACACCAGTCTTTACACACTGGATTCTACACACCACCATTTTCTGGTCTTTGTCCATCCCACTTGGACACCAGTCTGTACACACTGTCTTCTACACACCACCATCTTCTGGTCTTTGTCCATCCCACATGGACACCAGTCTGTACACACTGGTTTCTACACACCACCATCTTCTGGTCATTGTTTTTGTCCATCCCACATGGACACCAGTCTGCACACCTGGCTTCTACTCCATCATCATCCTTAAGATTAAGACATACGCGGCGATCGGCCAGGGTTACGAGAAACGTCCGGCCTCCCTAAGGTGGGGCTTTCACCAAAGTTTCACGCAATTGCGCTGTTCTTATCCATAGCTGCGATTCGAAATCCTTATATACTACCTATTTGAGTAAGGCAAAGCAACCGGCGTATGCTTCATTTCAAACGCCAATATTAGTCGAGTCTCTCAAGAATGTTTAATTGTTCTTTTTTAAAACGATGTAACGTTCAATAAGGCGAATAACTAACGAAGAAAATATTAATTATATTTATTTTAATATTTAAGATAATCTTGTTTCTCAATTCAAAATTAATACGGAAAGAGTTAAAAAGCAGTCTATGTTTTTGTCTGTGTGTGTCTGTCCGTTGTCACACTAGAGCGCCGAGTTAGCAGTTCGCTTTGTTTTGATGTGTTAAGAAATCCTACAGAACCTTAACATTCACTTTTTCCATAATATAAAATGAATATGTGGAAATCTTTTACGTAATTACGATGCATTTAGTACTTTTGTAGCTTTAAAGCTCTGTTTCATTTTGATATTCCAAGGATGTTTTTACCTCTCCGTGTGACGTAGTCCAGGAGAGGTTCTGTAACGGCCGTGTCTGTGTGTGTGTCTGTCTGTGTGTGTGTCTGTCTGTGTGTCTGTCTGTCTGTCCGTTGTTACACCCACGTGACCGCGTTCGCAGTTTGCGTATCGGAGCAAACGTGTTCGCCATTTCCGAACTGCTTTCACAGTCACGGAAATGGCTCCTCTACTTGAGTTCTCACACCACCATCTTCTGGTCTTTGTCCATCCCACACGGACACCAGTCTGTTCTTACTGGCTTCTAATCACCACCATCTTCTGCTCTTTGTCAATCCCACATTGACACCAGTCTGCACTTACACTGGCTTCTAACACCACCATCCACTGGTCTTCCGTCTATTCCACATAGACACCAATCTGTATCATTGGCTTCTACTCCATTATCATCGTTTGGTTTTAGGATATACGCGGCGATCAGCTAGGGTTACGAGAAACGTCTAGCCTCCCTAAGGTGGGATCGCCACCAAAGGTTTTCGCAATTGCGCTTTTTCCTTACTATTATAATGGAAACGAATCGTATATATACCCCAAATTTGAAAAAAGCGGGCAAGAGGGGTACCCTTAACTTTAAACGTCAATATTAGCAAAGTTTGAGAAGATAATAGGTATAACTTTATTTTAAACGATTTAACTATTATTAATGTTAATTATTGAAGATTAAAATAATTAAAAATAATTATATTTATTTAAATATTAAAGATAAACCTCTGGTGCAAAGAGAGAGATTATCATTGCCTCCTATATCTACCAAGGCCCGTGCATGCGATATATTTCCTTCATTGCCTCTTATATCTATCAAGGCCCGTGCATTGTGATATATTTCATTCATTGCCTCCTATATCTATCAAGGCCCGTGCATTGCGATATATTTTTCAAAACAACAACAAAAATGGGAAACCCCAACTCAGAAACATAATAACGTTTTCATTGGATACTTTAAGTTTATATAATCTTCTTGACACGGAGAGGTAATATTTTGGTTTTCCCAACTTGTTTAATATTATTATTTGAAATGGCTGTTTATATATTACTTAAGCTATACTACATCTGTATATAGAATAATCCTTGGTTTAGTTATTTCAAGAAGAAAGCTAAGGCCTGGATTTTTTCGGGTAAATCAAGTTTGATCCGCAACAGGCTTAGTGAACCAAAGAGTAAATAATTGAGACCTGAGGTGGAGTATACTTTGGGTTTTGATTATCGTGTCTGTAATGAAGGGACATTAACGGTTCAGAGTGAGCTGAAAATTAAATACACGATTAAATAATCAGATTTAGATTTTATAATAGAAGAAAGCATCATGGTAGCAATTAGATCAGTGAAAGGGCTAATCGTTATCGGGTTAGTGGTATGCATCAGAGAATAAAATTTAACAAAGAACTTATATATTCTTTGTAAATAATGATTAGAAACCTAGGATTAGCGGATGATTATATATTTTGACAATGTAGAGAAAACTATTCAATGGCTTAAGCCTCGTTAGACAAAACAAAGCGAAAAAATGTTGCTCTAGTATTTCGATATTGAGTCGTATACTAGTCTTTTCCCCGACTCGGAGAGGTAATATTTTGGTTTTCCCAACTTGTAATTACATTAAGACTGTAGTGACAGATATTATATAAAAACGTCTTCGTTTGGACCAAGGCCGAAAAAACAAACGATATGTGTGAGCAGGAGTTCATAATAACCCGAAGTACGAAACTTTTTAAAAAGCCCGTAACAACAAAGTTTCGCCGTAAAGCTCAGCGGATTCATACACCGCTTAACTCCCAAAGAAATAGTTACCCCATTTTTTAGCGCCCACGCGCATTAACTTACACACTTCCGGTTTAGCACTATTTTTATCTTGTGATTTTGGGAGCGAAAATCACTCACGTCTGCTTCTGTCGGAACGGTGTAAATTAAGCCTTGGCTAAGAAGCTGGCTTTTAGTCGGGGTTTCTAGTTTTCTACAAAACATTTAAACGATCGTCAATGATGTTTTGTTGTGATATGTGTGAGTGAGAATTCCGTGGTTAAATTATAACGGTTTGGACAAATTTATTCCCAGTATTTTAATATAAGAATTGCAACGTGTTTCTAAGTCCACCATATCGCCATTTTCCTTTTCGACGGAGATCCCAGCCAACGGAAGTTTTGGAACGAAAACCAAGGAGCATAGATACCACTACGATATACTGTAAGGTTGTATGTCCATAAACAGGCTAATCCTTTCTATGCGCAACGACAGAATCTTGTTGTTCGCGATTTTTACCATTAGCTCTATGGCCAGTTTCATACTTCCCCCCCGAAGGGTGGTTATTATGAACTCCTGGTGTGAGGTTTATCAATTGACTAAAGTTCAGAAATTGAAATTTTTTTCTAGTTATTTTTATCCACCTAGTCTTTAATTAATATTTAATTCAATCAACTGATTTTATTGTTAATTGATCTAGTCCCTCTAAATTAATTGAAAAAACTACATATCTACGCTTTTTCAAGAACAATTACATTTTCCGAAAACATTTTATCATGAAATTCATTATTTTGAAGGGATTTCGTGTCGATGCACACTAACTTGTGAGCACCTTGACCGACATAGTTTCAATTGTCGCTGGCTTGACAAATTATCAAGTTTGCACCAAAAGAAGTTTATATCTGTTTTAAGTAGTTGATAAGACTGTAGTTTACAGTGAATGTCGTCTAATTAAGACAAAGCAACAAAGTTTATCCTGTTTGGTAAAGGGTAAAGATCACATATACAGAAATACTTCTCAGTACTTGTTATAGTCATTTCCCGCAGAAATAATATGGTTAAACACATCATTCATTACTAGTTATGCCAAGAAGGTCACATTAACTCCAACACCCCCTCCCTTCCTCTATTTTCCCAATATATGGCATTTTATAATCACCAGTGGTTTCAGTGTATGGGTAATCTGAGCCGTTGCAACACACTCAGCCAATATTACCATAGACTGAGTTATGACCAAGAAATTATTAAGTACGGAAATGGAAGTTCCAGTGCAACTTTACCACCATTGAGGAGAAAATAGAAATATAGCATTTCGATATACGAAATTAAATGTATACATTCGCGCAACACCCTTGTTTGGCAGACACGATCAAATATTTACATTTTCCATTCGAGTTATGCCAAAGTTCGCTTGCTCTTTTTAGACATCCAGTAGAACATTTCAATTATTCAATACTGGATCCTCAACACGTACTCCTTTTAAAATAATTAATTTCATGATAAAATGTTTTCGGAAAATGTAATTGTTCTTGAAAAAGCGTAGATATGTAATTTTTTCAATTAATTTAGTGGGACTAGATCGATTAACAGTAAAATCAGTTGATTGAATTAAATATTGATTAAGGACTGAGTGGATAAAAATAACTAGAAAAAAATTTCAATATCTGAACTTCAGTCAATTGATAAACCTCACACATATCGTTTGTTTTTTCGGCCTTGGTCCAAACCAAGACGTTTTTTATATAATAATATATGTCTTACTTATAATAATTATAGTCTTTCGAGTAATATTTATTGTCTTTCTAATAACAATTATTGCATTACCAATAATATTTGTCTTTCTATTAATAATTTTGCTCTTTGTAATAATAGTTTTGGTCTTTGTAATAATAATTTTTGTCTTTCTAATAATAATTTTGGTCTTTGTTATAATAATTTTTGTCTTTCTAATAATAATTTTGGTCTTTGTAAAAATAATTTTTGTCTTTCAAATAGTTTTTTCCTTTCAATTTTAATTATAGTATATTGTCTCTCTAATAATCATTGAAGTATATTGTCTATCTAATAATATTTAAAGTATATTGTCTCTCTAATAATCATTGAAGTATTATGTCTCTCTAATAATCATTAAAGTATATTGTCTCTCTAATAATCATTGAAGTATATTGTCTATCTAATAATATTTAAAGTATATTGTCTCTCTAATAATCATTGAAGTATTATGTCTCTCTAATAATCATTAAAGTATATTGTCTCTCTAATAATCATTAAAGTACATTGTTTCTTTAGTAATAATTAAAGTTTATTTTCTCTCTAATAATCAATGAAGTATATTGTCTCTCTAATAATCATTTAAGTATATTGTCTCTCTAATACTCATTTAAGTATATTGTCTCTCTAATAATCATTAAAGTATATTTTCTCTCTAATAATCAATGAAGTATATTGTCTCTCTAATAATCATTTAAGTATATTGTCTCTCTAATAATCATTAAAGTATATTGTCTCTCTAATAATCATTAAAGTATATTTTCTCTCTAATAATCAATGAAGTATATTGTCTCTCTAATAATCATTAATGTATATTGTCTCTCTAATAATCATTAAAGTATATTGTCTCTCTAATAATCATTAAAGTATATTGTCCCTCTAATAATCATTGAAGTATATTGTCTCTCTAATAATCATTAAAGCATATTGAATTGAAAAGTTGTTTATTGTGTATAAAAAGAATCATATAAAGATTCACGAGAATATACACTTGGTGAAAACATCATGGCAAAATAGCAAAAATATTTCATATGTACAAGACGTTTAACTCGAAAAATTAACAGTGAAATTATAAATTATGTATTTGCTTAATACTGACAGAGAATATGTCGAACTGTCCTTTTAAAAGATTGCAAGATCTCTGCATCCTGTTAATAGGGATTAGGCTTGAGCTGTTTACATAGAATGTATCAGGGTTGATTCGTAAAAGTCGGGGAACATTAAAATTTAATTTTTCCAGTTGGGAGGGTATTGGCATTAAATTATGTCACAATTTGAAAATAAATTTGAAATCAGTGAGTAAACACAGACTTTTTATAGTAGGGAGTCCAAGGAGATTATGGATACCTTCATAGTTATATTCTAAATTTTTAAGATAATTTCGAAAACAGTACTCAACAAATTTTTTTTGAACTCCCTCTATTTTAGCGAGAAGGTAGGCGCTACAACCCCCCATGCAATCCAACCAAATGTTAGTCGCGATCGGACCAGACTTAGAAATAGGAGCCGAAAATGCGAAAGAGAATTCAATTTCTTAGTTAACTTGTATGAAACCGCGAGTGTTCGCCGGCAACGGTTTACACAGAAGTGAATATGTTCATAAAAATAAAGTCTGTGGTCAAACTGTACGCCCAGATCTTTAATAAGATCTTTTCGAGGAATTTTGTTTGAATCGATGACGTAATTCGTGATCACTTTTCGGCAAATGCGTCGCGTGTAGGTCACATGGACTGATTTGACTGGATTTATTGGCAAGTTATTCTTAGAGCACCAAAGAGCTAACGAATCAAGGTCCTGTTGCAATAGTGCACTATCAGATTTACAATTTATACTCTTGCATATTTTATTATCATCGTCGAATTGGAAAAGCTTGGAATGATGTACGGCAAATTGCAAATCAAAAATGTAAACATTGAACAGAAGTGGGCCCAATGATGACCCTTGAGGAACGCCACATTGGACAGGATATATCACATTGGTTAGTTCACCGTTGCATTTTAGGACATTGACCCGAGTGCTCAAGTAGTCTACTACCCAGGATAAAAGATTGCCACCCATACTCAGAGCTTTTAGCTTGTCTCTTAAGAACCGATGGGAAACCCTATCAAATGCTTTCGCCAAATCCAGATAAACTGCATCGACCTGACCTCTATTTATTACCTCAGGAGCTACCATATCCATAAGGGAAGCGTGATTGGTGTCAACGCTCTTTCCCGTTGAAAAGCCATGCTGGCATTCGTTGGGAAAGAACTCTAACCAACCCCGCATAAATCTATGCATAATCATATCGAAAATCTTACCCAAGACGCTTAAGAGGGAAATAGGGCGGTAATTCTTGGGATCTGTAGACGATCCATTTTTGAAAATGGGCACCACTACAGCTGTTTTCTCTAATAATCATTAAAGTTATTTTCTCTCTAATAATCATTAAAGTTATTGTTTCTTTAATAATAATTAAAGTTTATTGTCTGTCTAATAACAAATGTGGATGAGAGGGAAAGTATGACAATGGCCATAGAGCCTGTGTTAAAAAACGCGGACATCAAAGTTTCGCCAATAACTATTTGGTCTACTAGTGACTGATGGACTTGCAAACTCGCGACTGAAAGTAGTTCAGACATTTGTGCTCCTTGGTTTAAACATAGCCCACTTGATCACGACACAAGCTGCTCGCGCTATAGCTAATTTACCGAGATTTGTTTTAAACGTATCTAGTTTTATGTGCTCTTCTATTGCTTCGATAACCTTACTTAAATCCATATTATACCTTCAAATACCTTTTAAAACACTACCAGCTACTCCGCCCTGACTACAAACACAAATCGAGGAAGTTCTAGCATACACAATAGCAGACGACGGTAACCGCGTAACCGCGAATTAACACAACTTACATAAGACCTATTTTAAGGGAGTGAACAGGCCCAGTATAGCTACGCCAATAAAACGGTCAACTACGGCGAAACTCTGAGGACTCGCGACTTTTGGCCATTTTCATACTTTTCCTCTCATTTGCTAATAATCATTAAAGTATATTGTCTCTCTAATAATCATTAAAGTATATTGTCTTTCTAATAATCATTAAAGTATATTTTCTCTCTAATAATCATTGAAGTATATTGTCTCTCTAATAATCATTTAAGTATATTTTCTCTCTAATAATCATTAAAGTATATTGTCTGTCTAGTAGTAATTAAAGTATATTTTCTCTCTAATAATATTTAAAGTATAGTCTCTTTAGTAATAATTAAAGTTTGTTGTCTCTCTAATAATAATTAAAGTATATTGTATTTTTAATAGTAATAAAATTATATTGTCTCTCTTGTAATAATTAAAGTATATTAGAGCGAAGTGCTCCACAGTCACTTGCTGACGTCACCACCCGTCATCAATCTTCATCATTGTACACCAACTTTACTGTTCCTCTCGCTCAGTTTCCAGGTCCTACCGCATTTGTTTTTGCTGCTCACTTGTCCCGCGATGTCCGTTTGGCTTCAACCAAAAACCCATCCAAGCCTGTGATGACTGGGTCTGCCACTATCACTAAGCTCAAAGCAATAACTAAATTGTCGCCTCAACGTTCCGTTGCTCTCCAAAGACTAACAGTACACACTCTCTGAAGAAGCTGGTATAATGACTGCTCATTGTATTCGACTTAAACCTAAAAACCCAGTGGCAGACCATTCCTCTTTTTACGTAAATTGTACTGATGCTAATGAGTTTGAAAAACGTTCTGATCTGGCCATTACATTGCATAATCACTGACTTCCACGGTGTTCTTCCGGATACTCACAAACATAGCTCTGGATTAAGTGATACTACCGATCAAACTTATGAATAATATTATGACAGAGTTTGCCATTGCTTACCAAGATGTTCGCGGTCTTCATACAAAATCTGATGAGTTTTTCAGAGAAATTGTTATCATGGGCTTGCACATAATTTGTATCACAGAAACGTGGTTGAATAATTCACATTTTTCAAGTGATTATTTTCCGTCCCAATACACGGTACATCTTGCCGATCGCCTTGACCCTCAACTTTAAAATTGTTCGAGGTGGGGCTCCCTGATTGCTATAAAGAATTCTATTGTTTGCCTTCAGAGGCATGCCCTTGAGGCTACTTCTGAAAGTGTGTTTGTAGATATTAAACTTGATTCCCGTCGTTCCCTTATTCCGGGCACTACCTATCTTACCCCCAGTATTTCTAACTTGGAGTACAAAGAGTATAATAACCGATTAGAATCTTTCATAGACTCCTCCTTGACAAATGTAATTTTACTCGGTGATTTTAATCTACCGGGAGTTGATTGGAAGCTTTATGGCTGTCAGGGCTGCTCCTCCCTTATCCAAGCTAAAGCTACTCCCATTATGGATTTGTGTTTTGCTCTTAATTTGAACCAGGTTAACCTTACCCCTAGCACAGTTAATTTTTTAGACCTTTGCCTAACTAATATAAATGGACTAGTTATTGAGCCCCTAGTTGTTGCTATTGATAAGTATCACCCACCGACACCGTTAACTATGACTTTTTCTGTTAACCTTGGCTCTGTGACTCCGCCTCAGGGACCTGCTTACGTTTACATTCAAGGGGACTACAATCTCCTCTATACCACATGATTGGTCTGATGTTCCCGCTTCTACTGATGTTGATTATTGTGCTGAATTAATTACCAATCGTCTTGTTACAGCTATGAACTTGGGGGAATTCCTAAGAAACTTAAGCGCGGCAATAGGAAATTTCCCAATTGGTACTCACAAGATCTTAGAATGGCACAGAAACAAAAACGTTACTATTTTAAGAAAAAAAACGGTGCTCTGTCTGATGCCAAAGAATTTCGTAGACTTCAAGCTACAGCTAGGCGGCGCCTTCTCGCGCGTGATCGTACTGCTATGGTTACGGCCACGTGCCAGTACGCACTTTCGCATCCTTAAATACTTTTGAGATATATCAAGGGCAACCTCGGGGTAAGGTCTGACACCATTGCTTTAAAGCGGGGACAACCTTTGGTGACTGATCCTTGCGAACTTGCAGAACTTTTCAGGGCCCACTTTTCGTTTATTGCTGTCGATAACACTGACCGTACTGGGACATACACTTTTGACGCCTCTAGCTAATCACCCTTACTCTAATCAGGTTATAACACAAGCGGACATTCGTCGGGCTATTGTTAAACTCCCTGCTAAGTTCTCCACAGCGGTCGATGGTGTCCCTGCTTTTATTATCAAGGGCTGTGGGGATCTCCTACTATCTCTGTTAGAACACGTTTTTAATTTGTCTCTTTCTACCGGAATATTCCCTTCCATTCGGAAACAGGCTGTTGTTGTACCGGTTTTCAAATCTGGTTCCGAGTGCGACTCAAAAAACTACCAACCGATCTCCCTGTTGTGTGCGCTTGCTAAGGTTTTTAATATTGTTATGCATGTCCATGTCCAGCGTTGGTTTACCATGTTTCATAATGATTGCCAGCATGGTTTTTCCCCAAACAAAATGTGGATACTAATCATGCTGCTTTCATGGACATTGTTGCCCCTGTGGTTGAGACCCGTGGTCAGGTCGATGTGATTTACTTAGACCTAGCCAAAGCGTTTGACAGAGTTCCCATAAATTTTTACGCGATAAATTATTTACATATGGAATTCATGGTAAATTGCTTGATTGGATTTGTAACTGTTTGCATAGTCGTACCAATGTTGTCAAGTGCAAAGACACGCTTACCTCTGTGTCATATCCTGTACATTGTGGGGTCCCACAGGGTTCATCCCTGGGGTCTCTTCTTTTTAACATTTATCTATGTGACCTTCAATACGCAGTTCGTCATTCCAATCTGCTTCAGTTTGCCGATGATAATAAACTTATTAAAGTGATTGATTCCATTCAGGATAGGTTGTTTCTACAAAGTGACATTGAGGCTGTGTCCCTATGGTGTAATCGCAATAACATACCTATTAATCCGTTAAAATCAATTCATATCTTATACACTCGCCGCATTAGTAGAACTATTACCACTTCTTACGTTATAGACCACTCTGTTATACCCACTTCAACTACGACCAAAGATCTTGGCGTCATTTTTGATTCCCGCCTACTTTTTGCGAATCATGTCAATAATTGTGTTAATAGATGCAGGCGCACTCTCGCGATATCTCTTAAACTTACACGAAAGATACACTCATTAATACATTTCAGAATCTTGTATGGGTTGCTTGGGGTGGTGTTAGTGCCCACCACTTTGAAAAGATTGAACGTATTCAAAGGAAATTTGTTGAATATTGCCACACGTATTTTATACCTAGAGCTCGCTATGACTATTTATTCTTACTTGAAATTCTATCCCTTCCTACTTTGCGCTGTCTTTTAGATCTTTATGAAGTAAAATTTGTCTATAAACTTATCCACAACTTTGTATACTTACCTGCCCTTTTAGGAAAATTAAACTTTGAGGTCTATCAGACATCGCGACACCGCTCCGCTTTTTATATTGCGCATAATATTTTACACCCCCTCGTTAGGATGCAAAACACATGTAATAAAATCAAAGAAACTTTTGATATTTTTTCCATTAAATTTTGGGAACTGAAATTTGAATTGTTTAATAAAAAATGCCCAAGAAACTTGAAAATAGTTCAGGAAATGGTTGCAGGCATGGTTTTTCTGACCCAACTGAGGATGAAATGGTAATTAAATTGGTTTTAGCAATTGTATACTTTCCTCAGACGCTGATTCATAGCTTTCTCTTTTTGTAGATGAACATAGGAGATGGGGTTTTCGTGAAGACATCCGATGTTACCCAAGCCGAGTTTTCTTCTAACGGAAATGGGCGCTTTTTTGCCAGAAATCTTTTACTGAAGGTATTTACTGAATTGGAAATTGTCAACACGTCTCTTACTGGAAAACAATCAAATGCCTACAAGCACATTCCCCCTAAAAGACAATTGGACCCGAAGCGAGTCAACGCAGTACTAGGTATATATTCATAAACACTTTTGCATGTATATTTATCCAAGAGTTGATTTTTCTAACATTAACTACACGTACCACTTGTAACCGATTCGCTTAAAAAATGTTCTGATTTATCAAACAGTGAAAGGTACTAATGATTAGTAACCTTCATATCTGCGTTCATTTAAAAGTTCTTATTCTAATACATGTATTTGGATAATTTTAGGGTTTGCAGGCAGAAAATTTCCAGATTTACCAAAAGCTTCCTTAAAGCAGACAATTAGTGATAAAATAAAAGAAATTAATGACTTGGCGGAAGGGAAAAGCGCGAGGAGAAGGGCAAAAAGTAAAGAAGTTCCAGCTATGGATGTAGGAAATGAAAATAATTAGATTATGCCTATATTAAGTTATTTTCTATAAACAGTTGATTTTAAGGTGAATTATTCTGGATTTGTATTTAAAACCTACAGAATATTTAGAGAAAAACCTACAGAATATTTAGAGAAAAACCTACGAATATTTAGAGAAACCCAAAAGAAAACGGAGAGAAACCAAAAAGAAGACGGAAAGAAACCCTTTAGAAAATGGAGAAAAACCCTAAAGAAAATGGATAGAAACTCTAAAGAATATATTGAGAAATTATTGAGAATATCTTAAGAAGTTTTAGCGAATGCTTAATTTTCTAAGTGGATTCTCAAGAAATCCTAAAGGCAAAAGTGCCAAATTTCTTAAGAACATTTGAAAGAACCTATTAAGAAATTCCCCAAAAAATACCTTCAACTTTTCTTAAGAATTATAAAGAGAATTTTCGTAAGGGATAAGACTCCCGGTCCCCCGTTGTTGTAAATTAGAGATAATACCGGTTGTTTTTTATCTATATCCAGATTCTATTTTCTATACTTGTGTTTTTTATGCATCGCGGTCATTGCTGTAATCTTTATTTTTTATCGCGATGCCTTAACTATATAACCGGATAACATTCCGATAACGTTTGTCAGTTCTCAGTCGTCAGTTCTCAAAGTCAGTTCTCAAAGTCAGTTCACAGTTGATCAGTTCCCAGTTATCAGTTGTCAGTAGCGTTCACGGAAATTAACATAAATGTTTTACTTAATTTAATAAAGAGTTCATAACCAGTTAATCCCAGAGTCGTTCTTGCGTCAAACAACAACAGGTTATGGGCCCAGCACGCTTCCACTGCGCAGAGGTTTAGAAGTCATAAGAAGTTCAACGCCGGGAAGATTATCCTTTAAGGTGCGGAGTCAAACGGAGAATGGCCGGAAATCACCTGGGACGAATCGAGACGTTAACTAAGGATAATTATGATACCTGGAAAATGCAAGTGGAAGCCCTGCTTCAAAAGAACGATCTCTGGGAGTACGTAGATGGAACTTCAACGAGGCCAACTCTGGTACGGGGAACGGAAGGAAACGCCCAGGCGGTCGCTACCTGGGACAGTAATGATCGGAAGGCAAGAGCGGACCTAATCTTGTCGATCAGTCCGTCGGAGTTGAAGCAAGTAAAGAATTGCACCACCTCACGGGAACTATGGAAGAAGCTCGAATCCATCTACCAGTCCAGTGGACCTGCCCGGAAAGCCACGCTGCTGAAGAAACTGACCCTCAAGAAAATGAAGGAGGGAGAAGATGTCCGGGACCACGTCCGAGAATTCTTCGACGCAGTAGACAAGTTGGCTGACATGGGAGTAGCTGTAAACAACGACCTACTGGCCATTATGTTGTTATACAGTCTACCAGAATCGTACGAGAACTTCCGGTGCGCAATAGAGTCCAGGGATGCGTTACCTGATCCGGAAGCCTTGAAAATAAAGATCCTGGAGGAATCGGACGCCAAGCAATCTAAAGAAGACGAACCCGTGCAGAATGCGATGATGGGCAGTAGGGGTAGAGGAAGAGGTTCACGTGGACGAGGAAGCACGACCTTCAAGTACAAGTGTCATGGATGCAGGAAACCCGGCCACAAGGTAGCCGATTGCCCCGATAGAGACAATGGTTCAGAAAGAAAAACCAGAAAGAAGGAAAACGCCCATCATGTACTGGCAGAAAATTTGGCCGATGAAGAATTCGCATTGCACCTGAAGGATTATCAAGATTCCTGGTGCCTGGACAGCGGAGCCACCTCACATATGACTTCCAGCAGAGATAGCTTCAATGATTACGAAGAGATCACGAAATCTTTAAACCTGGCCACTGCAGAGTCAACGAAGATACGAGGTGTTGGCGAAGTAAAAGTACACGCAACGAATGGCAGCGACAATCGAATTCTTCGCCTGGAACGAGCCCTTCATGTCCCGGATTTAAGAACAAATCTCCTATCCATTGCCAAGATGACAGACAAAGGACGTGAGGTCACATTCAAGAAGTCGCAGGCCTGGATTAAGACGGCAACCGGGGAAGTGATTGCAGTTGCTGACAGAGTTGGAGACCTTTATTACCTGAGGAAGGCTGAAGAAACGGTCCATTCAGTGCAAGCGGAAATAAAGCCTAGAAGCAACCTGGAGAACTGGCATTTCCTACTCGGTCACTTGAACGAGAGAAGTTTAAAGGAAATGGCCCGGAAGAATTTGGCTACGGGACTCAACATTGAAAAAGATGGGAGCCTGGGAATCTGCCAAATCTGTATCAAAGGAAAGCAATCGAAGGAGCCGTTGCCGAAAACCGAAGATAGCCGCACCTCACATGTCCTGGAAATAGTACACTCTGACGTATGCGGGCCGATGAGAGTAACGTCAATGAGCGGAGCCAAGTACATCGTCGTTTTCACTGATGATTATTCCCGGTGGAGTGAAGTCAGCTTTTTAAAACACAAGAGCGAAGTGTTGAAAGCCTTCAAAGAATTCAAGCAACGAGCTGAAGTGGAAACCGGGAGAAAAATCAAGACCTTGCAGTCCGACAACGGAACCGAATACTGCAACAATGAATTCGACAGATTCCTGAAAGACTCTGGGATAAAAAGAAGGCTTACCGTACCATACACCCCGGAACAGAATGGCATTGCCGAAAGAAAGAACAGAACACTCCTAGATATGGCCCGATGTATGATGATACAAGCGCAACTTCCACCATCATTCTGGGCAGAAGCGATGGCCACGGCTAACTACATTCGAAACCGTTGTCCTTCCCGGAGCATAAATGGAGAAGTACCATTTACCAGATGGACCGGAAAGAAGCCATCCCTGCAACATTTGAAGATTTTCGGCGACAAAGCTTTGCTGTTGGACGAAAATAAAAGGAAGGGGAAGTTTGCAGCCAGGAGCAAAGAATGCGTTTTCATCGGCTATTCTGAAGTCTCGAAGGCCTATCGACTATGGGTTCCGTCCGAGAAGCAAATTTACCGAAGTCGAAATGTCAAGTTCCTGGGAGAATTTAATAAACAAGGCGGATATGATGATTTCGTCACTCCAGAAGTCAACCTAAAGTACGGAAGCAAAGCTAAAGGCGAAATCCAAGTCCCGGCCACTACACACGCTGCAAAACCGCCAGGCGGAGAAGAACTCAAAGAAGTCAAAAAGGAGTTCAAAGATGAAATCCCGGAAGAATCTAATTCCCAGGAAAACGACGACGTCTTTGAAGAACCGTCAGAAACCCTAGTTCTGAAGAAAGGTCCCGGAAGACCGAAGAAAATAAGAACTGGAGTACCCGGACGACCGAAAAAATCGTTCAACATGATTCCGAGCGTCTCAGAAGAGTCTACTGAAGAGGCTACTGACGAGCAAGAAACCCTGTCTGATGAGTCAGCAAACCTAGCCATCTTGTCAGAACCTTTGTCCATGAAGCAAGCCCTGGCTTCTCCGTACGCAAACGACTGGAGGAAAGCAGTAACGGAAGAGTTCGTTTCGCTTATCAAGTGCGAAACCTGGGACATCGTTGACTGTCCGGAAAACCAGAAGGTCCTTGGAAATCGTCTCGTCTTCCGAACGAAATACTTACCCAGCGGAGAAGTAGAGAAAAGGAAAGCCAGGCTCGTAGCGAAAGGTTTTGCCCAGAGACCAGGGATCGACTACCAAGAGACGTTCGCACCCGTCATTAGATCCAGCTCAATAAGACTGCTTATGGCCCTTGCTGTGGAAATCGGTTTGGAAGTCCACCAAATGGATGTCGTCACGGCCTATCTTAATGGCGAACTCGAGGAAGAAATATATATGGTCGTCCCGGAAGGATTAACAGAATCTCTCGAAGAAATCGTCAAGTCAACCCGGTTCGACAAGTCAATCATTGCCAGAGCAAAGAAATGGGCCAGCGACCTGGAAGAAGAGGGACATAAAGTCTGTCGTATCAAGAAATCCCTCTACGGCCTAAAACAATCGGGCCGCCAATGGTACAAGAAGTTACATCAAAGACTTTCGGAAATTGGAATGACACCATTGAAGAGCGACCCCTGCTTATACGTTTTGAGAGTCGCGGAAGATATTATGATCATTGGAGTCTATGTCGACGATCTGATCCTTGCAAGCAACAACCCGGATTGGATGACTGAAGTAAAGCTTGAACTTGGGAGAAAATTCGATATGAAGGACCTGGGGCCAATCCATCACTGTCTCGGAATGGAATTTCACCAAGATCTAAAACAAAATACCATCCGGATTTCCCAAGCGAAATATGCAGAAACGGTCCTGAAACGTTTCAACATGCAAGACTCCAAAGCAATAGCGACTCCAATGGATGCCAACAACAAGTTGCAAAGTCCAGAACACCCAGTAGCCGAAGAGATCAGTCGTATCCCGTATCAATCTCTGGTCGGCTCTCTCATGTACCTGGTAGTGTCATCACGACCGGATATGGCGTATTCAGTCAGCGCGTTGAGCCAGTTCAACACAAGTTATGACGAAACTCATTGGATTGCCGGGAAAAGAGTTCTGAGATACCTGAAGGGAACTCTTCATCATGGGTTGCTTTATCGGAAGACCGGATTGCCAATCCAAGGTTTCGTTGATGCAGACTATGGAGGCTGTCCGAAAGATAGGAAGTCATATACTGGATATGTCTTCAAACTAGCCGGCGCTGCAGTATCCTGGGAAGCCCGGAAACAGCGAACTGTTGCCTTGTCCAGTACAGAAGCAGAATATATGGCAATGTCCGACGCAGCCAAAGAAGCCATATATCTCAAGGGACTTCTCAACGAACTTGGAGTATCAGTTCAGGCGATCGAGCTGTACAACGACAACCAGGGTGCCCAGAAACTCGTTCAGAATCCTGTTTTCCATGCCAGAACGAAGCACATTGATATCCGGCACCACTTCATTCGAGACACCTACGACCAGGGACATATAGCCTTGCGGTATCTACCAACAGAGGAAATGCCAGCTGACATCTGTACGAAGAGCCTGTTCCGTCCGAAGCATCTCCTCTGCGTCAAAGCCCTTGGACTGGAAATAATTAAATGACCACCCCCTGGATAGAAGATTGAAACCACCGATATTAAGAGGGACTGTTGTAAATTAGAGATAATACCGGTTGTTTTTTATCTATATCCAGATTATATTTTCTACACCTGTGTTTTTTATGCATCGCGGTCATTTTTGTAATCTTTATTTTTTATCGCGATGCCTTAACTATATAACCGGATAACATTCCGATAACGTTGTCAGTTCTCAAAGTCAGTTCTCAAAGTCAGTTCACAGTTGATCAGTTCCCAGTTATCAGTTGTCAGTAGCGTTCACGGAAATTAACATAAATGTTTTACTTAATTTAATAAAGAGTTCATAACCAGTTAATCCCAGAGTCGTTCTTGCGTCAAACAACAACACCCGTGAAACCTGCTACGTTTAGAACAGAGATCTCACTTTCGTTTATTCTCAGTATCATCTTAAGCTGAAAATACGAGGTTCACTGCATACATAATATCCGATACCCCTGATAGCACGCGGTCTTTAGAGCGGCGTTATCTCTTTCGTTGATTCTCAGTAACCTCTCAAGCTGAAAATACGAGGGTCCCAAAGTACATAATATCGAATCGCCGTGATAGCGAGGCGCCTAGGCAAAACCGCGCGACGCGAGCCACGAACGTCATTCGAGGGATCAGGCACTAGCGTAATACGCTTCCCATCGTACACCCTCAGAAAGACTTTATTAAAAAGTGGCTTTCCCCTCGTCAACGAGCACCGAACGTCATTCGAGGGATCAGGTACTGGCGTATTCCTTCGGTATTACCTCTTTGGAGGTTTTAATTCCGTAAATTCGGGCGATATGCCTACAATCCGTTCCAATATTGAAATTAAAATTGTAAAAAGTAATCCCGAGTGTATTTCCGCGTTATACGGCGTAATACGCTTCCCATCGTGTACCCTCAGAATGACTTTATTACAGAGTGGCTATCGCCTCGTCAAAGTTTCCATATAGAGTAACATTTTTGCAACGCCATCTGGATGTCGTGTGCAAAATAAAAAAGTAAAACAATAGGGGTTAAAAGTGAGCAGGCTGGGAAATAAGGATATTTTTTAAACTAGTCCTTTGGACCAGTGACCCCCTAGTGTCTGAAATCATTTACTGGTCTCCGGACTGGTCCCAGCCTTTGCTCTCCAATAGATTTGCAATTAATAAACTGGTCCCGAGGACCAGTAACCCCCACTTCTTGAATTAAAAAACTAGTCCAAGCAATTAATAAACTGGTTTTGGACCAGAGGAAGTGTGCTATTTCCCAGCCTGAAAGTGAGCATGAGAAAAAAGTTTCTTACTAGACGCCATAGCCCCAGTTCTGAGCGAGACTAATTAATATAACTTAACAGTAGAACTCGCAGCAGACAGCTTAAGTCTTTAGAAGAAGGAAAGTTATCCTCTAGCACCATGCCTAAACCACCGCGCGCAACCATCCCTAAACCACAGCACCATCGTTAAACGAAGGCACCATCGCGTGCTTCGGAGGGGGGTGGAGTCTATTTATCTTTTTTGTGGCTTCAACTAGAGGTCGTTCTGATGGAATCAGATGAGTTTACCCCGACTCGAATTAATGGGCGCTGTGTTAGGTGAAAAACTGTCGAATTATTTAAAACTTGCCTTTCGATTTCAAGTTTTTTAACATGAAAAGAGCATAGTAACGAGAGAAAACCCCTCTATGTCCTTTAAAGGGGAATTTGCTGGATAATTTGCAGAGTTTAATTTCAATTTTTACATTCATACTATATAAACTTCAGACTTATGCAGTTAATATCATAATATTGTTAATTGTAACATGAAAATAACAATCAATACAGCAAAAACCCCTTTGTGTCTTCCAAAACTTCCAAAAGGGAATTTGCTCGTTAATTTGTATAGATTGAATTTTTTATTTGAACTGAACATATTTAATTCGTGCAACGACAATGTTGGCACCAGGTAGTATTAACTTAAACCGAATTCTTGAATAAAAGAATTAATTCTCATTGAGAACAACTGCGATTTTAAAGTCCTCTTTATCACTATCATAGTGTTGAGACGCTTCAACCCATCCAAAGCGCTAAAACAGTTTTCAAATTTATCTTCCCTAGTAAAAGTCATTGTTACAATGGCTGTGTACGTTTTATTCTGGAATTCGTGGACTAGATTGAACATCTCTACATTTCCAAATTGGGAAAGGAATTCGCGTAGATTTTCTTCTTCACTCCATAAATGTCTTCGTAAATATTTCTAGCTGCAGGTTCCAGTGCAGTACCGTGCTTTGTAGCTTTGTTTCCTTGGAATTTTGAAAATACGTGATTTTTCATAAAGTTTTTAGGTGAGGTGGCGTTGCGCTTCGGAACATTTTTGGCTGTAGATGCGGTAAAACATATTACTCGACAGTCTTCCCAGAGAAATATATCCGCTGGTGCCAGCGTTTCTTTTTCTAATAAATTAATCTTTTCTTTATCCATTTCAATGTATATTTTAAAATATACTTTACAAGGTTCACATCCTAGACTAGTTGAGTTTAACGGGTTATCACAGTCAACGGTGTGATTTCCGTGGATAATATCTTGACTCCATATATTCGAAAAAGTCCTATTTTCACTTAGCGCCTTAATTCTGGGCGGGCGTGGGGTAGATCGAGGCAATATTGTTGCGTGTAACGTATCACTAATTACTGAACCTGGTGAAAAAAGTAGAGGCTCTAATATTGAAGTTTTAAATTTTTCTTGAAAGCTTTTATGCATTTCATAATACTCTGGTTTTTTCATGGGTGGAGTTACATCCTTAATGAAATTTTCATCTTTAAAAAAATTAATTTCACCAAACAATACTGGTTCAATTTTACGCTTTGTCGTATTGTTCTATTTCTTTGCGAGGCTAGTGCATGCCGGACCCCTCATTTCTTCCGTTTTCCAAAACTCTATTTTGAATAATAGGGCCCCAACGTGGCTGCATACCTTAGCCATCCAGCGGTACAAGAACAATGAACAAAAATAATATGTCCATCAAGTGTACTAACAAACAGTGCTTGGTGGTCCCTTTCTGACAGAGTCTGCGACCGTGTCACTTCTCCACGACATATATGGTTCCAACCCATCCACTTTCAAAGTAATTCCCAACTTCCATACTTTTCCTAGCATTAGCAGCTTGATTATCACAGGCAACAGAATAAGGGATTCCAGACGGGGGAGGCATATTCCAAGATTGGCAAACAATAGGTTCGGAATGGAGTTGTAGAAGCCTCAGTATGACCAGTGTTGCGTCTAATAAAACCGGAAAGGCGTCTGCCGCGATTGGAAACGTTGGTCACATGGTTAGACCATTTCAAATTAGTGGTCATTCTTCTTCGGGTCATCAAATAGTAAAAACAGATGTTAGAAATATCAACTCTATGAAACTTGTGGTAAAGCAATAATATTAAATTAAAATTAAATATTACTTAATAGAAATCTAGCCAAACACCCGTGCACTTAACTGCCGTCGACTATGCATTACAAAAAGTGACAAAATAATCTATCACTTCGCAAAAAACTTAAAATGGGTCATCAAACAGGAAACCGAAAGGATTTGAATCTTTCTTCCTTTAAAGATGTTTTCCGCGAATTGAAAAAGGAAAATCTTTGTTTAGAAGAAAATGCACTGGACATTCACGAGTGATTCGGACCTACTGCAAAAGAAATGTTTATAATTTTGCGACATTCAGGATTAAAAAATAAAATAAAGCAAAAATACACTCAAGAAATTAGAAGCTTTGCCATGACTGTCCACTTCCATTCGCCTAAAGCGCATGAATTTTAAGGAAAACGTTCTGTTTGCCCCATCCAAACACCTTACGTGAATGGACCAAAAAAATTATGGCCAACCCGGGTTCACTGCCGAAAGCTTCGGGTTTATCAAATCTGAGGAGGAAAAATCAAAACATCTAATATTAATAGCGCTCTCCTTGGAAGAAATGTCTATTAAAAAACATACGGAATGGACAAGAAAAGAGTTTCCCGGCTATGAAAACTTGGGGTTAGGCTATTGCGCTCAAGATTCTGACGTGATCACAACATCAGCCCTAGTTTTTATGGCTGTTGCTATACATGCACATTGGAAATTGCCAATTGGCTATTTTCTGGTTCACGAAACCCCCAGCTCCATGTTGAAAACTCTGGTAACAGAGTGTATTTTCAATATACAAAATGTATCGCTCTTGTGTGTGATGGGCTAAAAAGTAACCCCACAATGGCTCAATTAGAGTAATAATCTCAAAAGATGTCATACAGAGCAGTTTCCCGAACCCTGGTACTATATTGTTTTTGCCCTTGATCTTTAGCTTTTTTTTTAGGTGTACACTATTATAGACTAAGTTACTTTACACCATTCAGCAGATCCTAGTGAGAAGGTATATTTTATTGTCGACGCATGCCACATGTTGAAACTTTTGAGAAATTTATGGTGTTTTGGCGAAGTACAAAAAGTCAACTATTTTCTTAAATTTTATATTGTTAACAATGCGTATTTATTTAGCGAAGTGACTGGGGATATGTCGCCATCTTACATAGCTACCAAGATTACGAGGGTTTAACCTTGGCAAATAAGCTCACTAAATTTCAAATAAATTTTAAAAGCCAAAAAAAGAAAGTAAACTTGGCAGCGCAAACCATAAGCAGCTCTGTACCAAAGAGAATATAGTTTTTGAAGGAGGCTTCTAGTATGCCAAGAAAAAGGCCCAACATCAAAATTTATATCATGCATTGATAGGTAGATAGAATTTTTTACCTTTATTATGTCTTGAGACCTTCGACATATCTTTCCTCTTTGTGACTTCCACAGATTGTTTGATGTTTTGAATTCGAGAAACCCTATGATTAAAGGTTTTATGGCAGCAATTAGACCTTCTAATCTAGAAATTACAAAAAGGGATCTTTTAAAGACAACGGAACTTCTTCTAAATTTGACTGACACCGAAGGCAACTTAATTTTTGAAAGTCCTAGGAAAACCGCCATTTTGGGATTTTCAGTTGCCATTCACAGTGTGTTAGAAATATATTACACCCAAGGATGCACCACTAAAGTATACGTTAAAAACACTGAAGCTCTTTTTTGAATTTTAATAAAATTTGACAAAGAGGAAGCTGGAACAATAGTCCAAGCTGTCGACAATTCACTGCAGCATACAAAAACACCCTTGAAACTAAAATTGAATCATCAAAAAGTGGAAACGTTGTTGCTTTAGACAACACTCACGTTCCAAATCTGTGTGAGAGTTAACTCCGAACAGAGAAACAAATGTTGTTTCAGATGATGCCATTGATTTAAATGACCCTGATGTCTTTATCGCATTTTTAAATGATGAAAAATCAACATCAAACATACATAGAGAAAATATAGTTTACTATATGAGTGGTTTCGTTGTAAAGAAATTGCAAAAAGAACTAAAATGCAAAATATTTTTAGGTGCCACAATTGAAAATTAAATTGAACCAAATAACCCGTACAAGCTTTTCTTACATTTGAAAGACGCATTCCTGCAGTTGAATGTTCAAAACAGAAACCGCTGTTTTTCTTTATTTGCTGGTGTTTTTGTTCAGTCTTTTCATAATCATGATCCGCTTTCATTTCATTACTACCATCATAATCCGATTTCATTTCCTCACTATCCATGCCTTAACTTTCAACTTAAGTCTCCCTAAAATAGCAACTTAACTCTCCCACTTCGTTTCATTTATTGAATCTAGTTTGCCAGGGTTTCTCACACTACAAGCCTAGCAACGCTCCTCGAACATTCTTGAAGTTTTGTATTAGCCAATAAGCATTCGTATTTCACTAGACTGATTTAGACAAGCAAAGGGAACCCAGACAGTCACGTGACTATTTCAATGCACAGCTGTCAGTTATTTTTCTCTATTTAGCTTCCTTCCCCCTAGTCGCCCAAACCCCCATCGAGATACATTGAAAGTTTTTTATTTTCACCCCACTCCCAAAATATTTTTCCTCCCACTCACCTCTCACACTCACGAGCCATTGTGAAACGCATGGTTTACAAACTCACCCCCTTTTACACCCCTCTTACATCGCCCGTTAAAACTCGCGCTCTTTTAATATAGGTTTTTCGAGTAGGCAAAGACGTTCACTCCAATATTTCATGATTTATAACGTTGCGCTCATTTTCTTGCCTATTGTTTTGTTAAAAGCCTACCACTTCCACTCACCCTCCACTCACAATAGTATAATTTTTGATTATCTCCTCTCAAAAGGCTCATTTCACTCCAAAAGGAGGGGAGAGCGCCAATGTCTGCATAGAAGATCCATTAGCCCAGGACTTTTAGGGTTTGACCTAGAACATTTGAACATAAAGATGAAAATTGGTACATGTGTTGTTTTTGACCCAACAAAAAATATACTAAAAGTCCCCTGCTGTAGAGCGCGAGCTTTCGCCGCCATCTTGGAAAATGGCCGCCGGGAATTACAGCTACAATGTATTCCACGTTCTTCTTCAAAAATTATGAAAATTGGTACACATAATGATTTGACCCACATGAACATCATGGAAAAATTTTACAGCTCTGTGTTCAATAGTTTGGTCGCCATATTGGAAAATGGCCGCCATGAATGCTAGGTACAGTATATTTCACCATGTTGTTGGAAAATTATGAAAATTGATAGTTATTATAATGAGAGCTGTGTGAACCTCATACTAAAATATTGAAGCCATTTGTCAGATAATTTGGCCGCCATGTTGGAAAATGGCCGCCATCAATGTCATTTAGATACTGTATATGGTTCAAAAATTATAAAAATTGGTAATAATTATGATGAAGACCGTTTAAACATCATACTTGAATATTGAAGACGTGCTACTGTTAGTTTGGGCGCCATTTTCGAAAATGACTTCTGGAAATGCTAAATATATTTCAAATATGTAAATCTTTTTGAAATTCCTATTTTGAATAGATAATTTTTATTAACGTAATAAACAACAAAAAATAAATATCTCGAAGTTGAAATTATCGACGCCACCTTTAAAAATGGCAACACGAAAATTATTGCCCTAAATTCTGAAAGAAAGAAAAGTTATTCAAAGCTGTTATTCTCAACATGTTGATTAGAGAATATTCTTTAATATAGGGTTTATATATTCTAGTGTTGTTTAAGATTAGATTTTAGACAAATCTCTAACATTTCATTCATATTCATCGTCATCCTGAAGATTTTTCATAATAATTGCATGTCAGAACCCTTGATTAGGCGCTACGCTTAGCTGGGGGCCTTATCAGCGCCCCTCCCCATCATATTCCAAATTGAACCCGCGGAACCGCCGTCATGGCACACGGGATCGGCCAGTGGGCCCGACAAACGCCACTTGAGCAGGTGACAGAAGCTGGACACCGTCAACGTCGAGCCCAGTCATAAGGTGGTCGGTGACAGGGAAGGATTAAGGCAGCAGAAGACTCGAGGAGACGGGGGAGTTCTCTCCAAGCACAACAGTGCCATACGGCCCAAACAAATAGTGTATGCGCGACCCCTAGAGGGTTGCCAATAGCGGGGGCGAGCCAAGACAACACCTGGGCATGGGCGAAGCGGCCGGGCAAAACCTTCACGGATTGGGATAAGGAACGGTCTGAACCAAGGGCGAACCCAAGGAACTCCTGAACCGTCACACCGAACTCAGGCCCCCTCTGCCACGACAAGTCCTTTGACTTAAAAAGGTTAAGAGAACACTTCTTTCATTTACGTGCTGTAACTGGGTGTGGTTATGATAAGGCGTGGTTTAAAGTAATGACAGATAATCAACATCTTACAAATTAGTTGCGCTTTTTAATGACCATATTGCATCTAGGGAAGCCATAGCTGCTGCCGAAGAGAGATTTCTTTTCGCTTTTTTTAGGGTGATAATTGACACGTCACGCTTCAACTATGTAGATATTACACGTATAATGGAACCGTTGTCACATATACTGTTAAGTCCTCATTTGATCTCGCTTAGCTTCATCCAACAAGCGACGCCGCAAAACTACATTTTTCCTAGTGTATTTTATTCCAACAATAGCTAAGAAACGATTTAATCCCGAACAGTGGGGACTAGTTCGCGATCGCGAAAGTCGAAGACCCATTGACACCATACTCTTTCCGGCATCAGATGAACTTATAACACCCATTATTTGTACCTGCAGTCTGCAGAACATCTTGTATAAAGAACTGTGAATGTAGACGATCTGGATTAGCTTGCTGGGCCATGTGTGGTCATTGGCAAGGTATTAGCCGTAATAAAAAAATCTTCAGGATGAAGAGAAATATGAACGAAATGTTAAAAATGTGTCGTTAATCTAATCCTTAACGACACTAGAATGTTTACACCCCATATAAAATGGTTTTTCCTAACCAAAATCCGAGTAATATGGCATTCCTTTTTTTCAGATTTTAGATTGTAATATTTCAGCGACCATTTTTGAAGATGGGTCAATAATTTAGACTCGAAGATAGTTAATTTTATGACATTTAATACGTTCATGAAAATCATCTACTCAATAGAAAAATATTGAAAAAAATTAATATATCGGTAATATATTTGGCATTTCAAACAGTCATTTTCCAAGATGGCGTTCAAACTATCAGTAGCACGTCTTCAATATTCAAGTATGATGTTTAGACGGTCTTCAACATAATTATTACCAATTTTCATAATTTTTGAACCATATACTGTAACTAAATGACATTGATGGCGGCCATTTTCCAACATGGCGGCCAAACTAACCGACTAATGGCTTCAATATTTTACTATGATGTTTAGACGGTCTTCAACATAATTATTACCAATTTTCATAATTTTTGAACCATATACTGTAACTAAATGACATTGATGGCGGCCATTTTCCAACATGGCGGCCAAACTAACCGACTAATGGCTTCAATATTTTACTATGAGGTTCACACAGCTCTGATTATAATACCTATCAATTTTCATAATTTTCCAACTATATGGTGAAATATACTGTACCTAGCATTCACGGCGGCCATTGTCCAATATGGCGACCAAACTATTGAACACAGAGCTGTAAAATTTTGCCATGAAGTTCATATGGTTCCATTCATAATGCGTACCAATTTTCATAATTTTTGAAGAAGAATGTAGAATACATTGATGCTGCCATTCCCGGGGGCCATTTTCCAAGATGCTGGCGAAAGCTCGCGCTCTACAGCAGGGGACTTTTAGTATATTTTTTGTGGGGTCAAAAACAACCCATGTACCAATTTTCATCTTTATGTTCAAATGTTCTAGGTCAAGCCCTTTTTTGGCCTATCTGTCCTGGCCTACCATGGCCCATGAACGAAAAGATAACCTAACTGTACTAGCGTTCGAAGAACAAATAACACGATTAATAGACTTGGACTAATTTGATGACGAATATAAATGCGAAAAGCCACGTCGATTGGCGTTACTCTATAGATTTTTCTCAAACGTTTTTAAAGAGAAACCTATATGTTTTCTTAGTACATCTATATAGTCTTGGGTCATTTTTCTTTAGGTTTTTCTAAAGCGATTTCTGAGGAATTTTTATCGAAATTTTGTAGAGTTTACTCTGTATATATTCTTTAGAAACTTTACAGGATGTTTTTAGAAAAACAAGGTTTACTTTTTATAGACTGTCGTTAGAAATTGTTTAGGTTTCTACAAAAAATCGCTAGAGATTTTGTAGAATACCTTTAGAGATGTCATAAAATAGCTCTTGAAAATTGTAGAATATCTTTAGAGGTTTTGTAAAATAATATTTTCAGTTTTCTATTCCATCATAGGCCTGAGCTCTGAGAGCGAGAGATATGTTCCAGCTAGTAGCTATTAAAATATATATTTATTACACTATAATTTACATATTCATGGTTCAACAGTTTTTCTGTGTTGCATATTAATTTCTTTAATTTTGTTCGCCAGAGAGTCATGTACTTCTCTTTCTGTAGAAGTTTTAAATTTTTTCAACGTGTATGCTGAAAGTACATACATTAATCATCGTCAAACAATTTTAAAATCAGTTTTGAATATAGTTAGTAATAACATACCGATTTCTGCATTGACACGGGAGCTATCTAAGCAACGCTTTGGTGTTGAAGATTTGTATGTATTACTGGATTTACTGGATCTTCCAGTTAGGGAAGATCCAATGAGCTCTTCGGTGCTGAAAACCGATACCAATAAGGCTCGAGCAAATTTCGTTCCTGTTGGGGAAATTCGTAGCATAGTGGCTAGAGTCCTTTTATCAATAAACACTTCAGGAGCTTTCTCATATTTCTATGATTGTGGATTGAGTGTTGGCATATATTAGTACACTTATGTTGTTGAGTAAAGATTTGAAAGATTAACCTATGCTGTCAAATTTTAATCTTTGAAATTCTTAACTATCGAAGAAAAGATTAAAAATGACGCGCAAACCATGAGTGAGTTATGATTACATAATAATCATTTATTACTTTTATGTAATGATGTTTGATCAGCACAAAGCAGCTCACTCATGCACACTTGTCTAAAAGTATCGGTTGATATAAAATTATATTTCTTACTTGTTCGTTAGCTAACTGAGGCTCTTCTGAACTGGAGCCACGGTTAGTTGAGGGAGAAAAGTCACTATTGCAATTAACCCAGCTTCGTTTTGATCGCTCTAACTCTCCTACCAAGTCCCTCAGTTGATTCATCACGGATTTTTCATCTGCCTAAAAACCATATTATTATAGCGAGTAAAAATATTGGGTACCTATGTTTATGTATGATATCATACCCTTGAGATTTTCATTTTCATTTTCAGCTTTAGTTTTTTTCATTTCAGATTTGAGTTTGTCATATTTTTCTCTTAAACGAGTATATTTTTCTTTGCTAATTCCACTAGCTAACTCTGAAGAAGATTCAGAAGTGGACTGTTCCTTACTATTGGCATTGTTAATCAAATTCAATAATGAGTTTTGTTGCTGGCTTTTATAGCTCCTAAGCTAAAATTGGTAAATCTAATTAAATAAATGCTACAACATTAAAAATAGTTTGGCTCTGCGACCACTTACGTCACTTGGCCCGGAAACAATACTAATTCCACTATTATTTAGAGTATTATCTGGAATTTCCTCCCCAATCTGGTCATAGTGCTTCTCAATTAAATTACTTCTTTTATCCTCCATCTCCTTGGATGTACCTAATTTAAAATATATGACAACGTTCTACTTGTTAAAAGCAAATTATATCAAAGTGTTTAATAAGTACTCACCAATTCCAAGTAATACACCTGGGGAAGGTCCTTCTGATACAATCCAACTAAACTCTAATTCTTGTCCAAAGTAGGATTCCGGAGAGTTACAAATATTTTCCCCCAGGTCAGCGTCATGCTGAAATGCTAGTTTTACTTTTATCACATCCCATATAGCCTGATTTAGCCAATTTACTAATACGTAATTAGAATTGTTCTTTTTTCTGGACATTATTAGACCTAAAACGAAATCGTAATTATATTATTATTAATCGTATATTGGGAAAATAAAATAAAAAAAATGTTTGTTATAATTTTCACAATTATTCAATATTTAATAGTAATTAACTGTACTATCCATTTATTCTTTAGTGCATTTGCCATTTAGAAGCGGTCAAAAAATAGGGCCATTTAGTATAAAAAAATACCAGGTCTTCTCAAACATGCGCCGCTTCCCCAGTGGTCTAAAGCTCCCTAATGTCTATGCCTCCCTACATTCTCCCATTTCCAAACAACCAATGAATCCCCTTAGTGAAGTCCCTACGGGGAAAACAAGTTGGGCGGTATTTCGCGGCTGGTTTGAATTTCAAATATCTAACGTACTTTTCCTAATTTTAAACGTTTTAATTCGATTTTTTTGTACACATAATTTAAGGCACATTTTTTTTACCTAAAACTGCCCTCATCTTGTACTAGTCGGAAAATATTGAGAGAATTCCTTCAACTTAGAGACTAAGCCTTTGCTTACAATAGAATAATTCCCAATTACTGCACGCGGCATGCCACCCCGACCCCGTGTTGTCCGCACAACTAGGCCTAACCGAAGAAGACTGCCTATACCCTTTCTTACCTTACTTAAGCCAAAAATAAATAAATTTATTTTTGCTTAAGCCTTTGCTCACAATAGACTACTTCCCACATGCCACCCCGCGTGTTACCCGCCTTTAGACTTTAATACAGCTAGCCTAGGAGGACTGCCATTACTCTTTCTTACCTTATTTCGTTCAAAATTAATAATATTAATAAAGTTTATTAAACGGGACAAGAAAGCTGGAAGCTTATTGTGTCCCGAATCAGGTACAAAGTAAGACAAAGCAAATGAACAAGAAAAACAACTGCAACAAAAATAAATAAAAAAGATAACTTAACTAATCTTAATTATGTTATGCCAGTTCTTAATAAATTCACTAGCAAACTAAACAAACTTTCTATTAAGACAAAGCTTACCGTATTTCCACTTCGTTTTCTTCCAATAGTTTAGCGTATATCTCAACAGGTTTAAATCGCTCTTGTTGCAACGAGTCTCCGCTCGCGTCGAAAAAATAAAAACTTTTCCGTAAACGAGTACAATTCTCGAGAGTGACGGTGGGATAATGCTAATATGGTAAAACCAGATACGTCACCGGTCGACCCTCGTTCATCGTTGAATGGTCAATTTAAGTCAGACTAACTTGACTAAACCGAGATGGAATTTTAGTTCGTACGTAACCGACGCAGCTCTTCTACTCAGAGACTGCACCAACTACAAACATCTCTTGCCTATGCTCAACCGGGCCATAGCGCACTCGATCCGCGCTCCCGGACGCTACAATAGCGCGAGCAGCTTGCTTCGTGACGCGCGCGATCGAGTAGGCTATGACCGGACTAAAAGCGCGCCACTGCAGTGTATACTTTAGAACTTGGCTGCCCGTGAGGCATACAGCGTTCACAGAATATGCAACTCCCTATCTCGAGCGACAGTTTATTCGGTATATACCGCAGTGCAGCGTTGGTTGTCAGCAGACGCGAAGCTAGGTCAGTATCTCGTATTTCAATAGAGATAACGTATAAAACAGCTTTGTTCGTACTGATAACAGACGTTGTAAAATGACTGTAGCGCCACCTGAGAACTAGCGCTGGAAACCTTGTGAAGCTTAGTATTAGAGAAACGCGGTGTATGTCGAGTAAACTGTCGCTCAAGATAAGTAGCTGTATATCCTCTTGCCTGAACAAAATATGCCACACGCGCATTCTTTATCCATGCTCTAGAAACCTAGTACACGTGATTATGCACATATTTTTGATTGTACATAGTTTACAGGCGTGGAGGATTCCTACCATTAACACAAGGAGACCAAGCGACTTAGAGTGTAAAATCGTCCGCTATTTAACACTCTAAGTTGCCAGGTCTCCTTCTGCAAATGGTATGAATCCTCCACGCCTGTAAACTATGTATAGTAAGGGTGCCCGGCGACTGCCCGATTAATCCATATTATACAGTAAGTTTAGTTTTTTTAATAAGCCCACTTATTTAAAAAATAAATATTCTTTCCAATTTAAATTTGTGATCTTTTTCTTAAAAATAGAAATACAGGTATCTGGCTCAGTTAAATTTTTGTCCTAAGACTTGGTACCTTATTCAAGATCAAGAGTCAGCTTGTTTAATAATAATGCCTAAAGGTCCAGAGAGTCTGTGTATTATTTTACCAATATGGAAAGGATTGGGAAGAAGTATAAAACGTATCTATGGTCAGCAAACAAACAAATACCAAGAAAAACTGCTTATCGCCTACGATTATCTCGTCAAAATGCTATTAAGAAGGATGCAATAGGAAGAAGCATTGGACTTTATCGTGATACTTCTATATCATTTGGCCATCGTAACTTAGACCAACCAAAAAATACACCGGCACCTACAGTTCTAAAAAATAATTTCATTAATTCCGTTCCTGCCGAAACTACAGCATCTCATGACATCATGAACAGTTCTAGCAGCTCGGTTTCTGTTAGTTTAGCACATCCAGTAGCTGATGTAGCAAACGATGATGACAGCATGGTGTCAGAGGATGATCAGCAGCTTGAAATAAATTCAACTCGTAGTAGAAATGAGGCTTCCAGTATTAGCAATAGTTCATCAGTTTCCATTGTGAGTATCAATATTTTTCGTCTAACGTTACTATATTATCCTAGCCTGCTGCTCGTGCATGCAAGCATAGAACCCCCGCAAGCGTCTGGTGGCGCCCGACTTTTTAAGTGATATTAATATATTCTCAAAGAAATAAGATATTACCAAATGTGGACTAGAGGGAGGGAAAGTTTTCGAGTGTCCAATATTCGAGAAGTAAAGAGTTGCGCCATAGTTAGAAGACGTTTAGCTAGTGGAACATATAGTGATAACTTTTTAAAATATAGAGCTTAGTGTCTTTACGCGGTACCGTGGAAACATAATATAAAATTAATGAAAATTAAGTTTTATTCGTGATATGCTGTTACTTAAAGGGATAATGAAGTAGAAAAACAAGTTATTTTTAATTGATTAAGGATGTTAAAAATATGCATAAAAGCATTAGGATAACTCACCAAAACTTTCTCGTTAATTTATAATCAATTTTCAAAGTTCTGATTTTAGCTCGCTAAGCCAAACTATTTTGCAACTAATTCTGAAGATGGAAATTTCTTTTTCTAAAAGAGATTTTCAGCGACCCATTAGAGGCCACTAAAAACGCACGAGCCGATATGGCTCGTGGCTACCCATTCTCCTCTAATTGACGCCGAAAATTCCTCTTTAAAAACGAAATTATTGCCTTCAGAATTTGTTGCAAAGTAGAGTTAGGCTTAACGAGCTAATATCAGAACTTTGAAAATTGATTATAAATTAACCAGAAAGTTTTGGTGAGTTATCCTAATGCTTTTAAGCATATTTTTAACATCCTTAATCAATTAAAAATAACTTGTTTTGAACTTCATTATCCCTTTAAACAATAGAAATTGAATAAAAATATTTTCTGACCATTTCCCTCTCCCTTTAACTAATTTTTGAAATTTATGGTAGCATCAAGGAATTTCAATAATTAATAATAAAAAAGTAGCCTTTTTAACGTTTTTTAAATATTGCAGCGTGCAGTATAGGCCAGGACAGATAGGCCAAAAAAGGGCTTGACCTAGAACATTTGAACATAAAGATGAAAATTGGTACATGGGTTGTTTTTGACCCCACAAAAAATATACTAAAAGTCCCCTGCTGTAGAGCGCGAGCTTTCGCCAGCATCTTGGAAAATGGCCCCCGGGAATGGCAGCATCAATGTATTCTACATTCTTCTTCAAAAATTATGAAAATTGGTACGCATTATGAATGGAACCATATGAACTTCATGGCAAAATTTTACAGCTCTGTGTTCAATAGTTTGGTCGCCATATTGGACAATGGCCGCCGTGAATGCTAGGTACAGTATATTTCACCATATAGTTGGAAAATTATGAAAATTGATAGGTATTATAATCAGAGCTGTGTGAACCTCATAGTAAAATATTGAAGCCATTAGTCGGTTAGTTTGGCCGCCATGTTGGAAAATGGCCGCCATCAATGTCATTTAGTTACAGTATATGGTTCAAAAATTATGAAAATTGGTAATAATTATGTTGAAGACCGTCTAAACATCATAGTAAAATATTGAAGCCATTAGTCGGTTAGTTTGGCCGCCATGTTGGAAAATGGCCGCCATCAATGTCATTTAGTTACAGTATATGGTTCAAAAATTATGAAAATTGGTAATAATTATGTTGAAGACCGTCTAAACATCATACTTGAATATTGAAGACGTGCTACTGATAGTTTGAACGCCATCTTGGAAAATGACTGTTTGAAATGCCAAATATATTACCGATATATTAATTTTTTTCAATATTTTTCTATTGAGTAGATGATTTTCATGAACGTATTAAATGTCATAAAATTAACTATCTTCGAGTCTAAATTATTGACCCATCTTCAAAAATGGTCGCTGAAATATTACAATCTAAAATCTGAAAAAAAGGAATGCCATATTACTCGGATTTTGGTTAGGAAAAACCATTTTATATGGGGTGTAAACATTCTAGTGTCGTTAAGGATTAGATTAACGACACATTTTTAACATTTCGTTCATATTTCTCTTCATCCTGAAGATTTTTTTATTACGGCTAATACCTTGCCAATGACCACACATGGCCCAGCAAGCTAATCCAGATCGTCTACATTCACAGTTCTTTATACAAGATGTTCTGCAGACTACAGGTACAAATAATGGGTGTTATAAGTTCATCTGATGCCGGAAAGAGTATGGTGTCAATGGGTCTTCGACTTTCGCGATCGCGAACTAGTCCCCACTGTTCGGGATTAAATCGTTTCTTAGCTATTGTTGGAATAAAATACACTAGGAAAAATGTAGTTTTGCGGCGTCGCTTGTTGGATGAAGCTAAGCGAGATCAAATGAGGACTTAACAGTATATGTGACAACGGTTCCATTATACGTGTAATATCTACATAGTTGAAGCGTGACGTGTCAATTATCACCCTAAAAAAAGCGAAAAGAAATCTCTCTTCGGCAGCAGCTATGGCTTCCCTAGATGCAATATGGTCATTAAAAAAGCGCAACTAATTTGTAAGATGTTGATTATCTGTCATTACTTTAAACCACGCCTTATCATAACCACACCCAGTTACAGCACGTAAATGAAAGAAGTGTTCTCTTAACCGTTTTAAGTCAAAGGACTTGTCGTGGCAGAGGGGGCCTGAGTTCGGTGTGACGGTTCAGGAGTTCCTTGGGTTCGCCCTTGGTTCAGACCGTTCCTTATCCCAATCCGTGAAGGTTTTGCCCGGCCGCTTCGCCCATGCCCAGGTGTTGTCTTGGCGTTTTTGATTGACTCACCCCTCTCATCCCCCGCACCTGCAAGGGGTGTTTTTGATTGACAGGGTCAATGAAGCGTGTTCGATTCTCGGATGTAGAAGTGCATACATTGGAGTATGAAGATAGGGTGAATTATGAATTAAGGAATAAACAGTATTTTAATATGTTAATTAGATTGAAATTTGAACCATTAATTTCTCCCGTATTAATCAAATGGTTAAGGGGTGTATGAAACTCCAGATGACGTTGGGGGAAAATAAAGAATTCCCGTAAAAACCCAGCTCTAGGGATTATTCTAGATCATTCCAGAAAAATTAAAATTCGCCCCGTAAAACCCAGGTTAACGTTGTTTAAGGTCATGACGTAAAATGTACAGTCAAAGTTGTAGATTGTTCGAGAATAATCTTCCCGAAAAAAAACCCACGGCGTAAACACCATTAATGTACAGTCAAAGCTAGGATGATGATCTTATTAAATAGTATAAATAGCCAGGACCCTGAGTTAAACCACCATCACAATCTCTCTAAAGTCCGACGAGGAAATAAGGACCATCCAACAAGTACAATGTAAGTATAATTTTTGTGGACTTGGTGTTTTTAAAGTTAAAGTTTGAAAGTAAACCTTTGTTTTTTTTCTATTTGACAGAATGTCTGCCGTAGTGCTATTTCCCCTATCAGAGGAGAAAGTAATTGAGGTTACCCCGAAGTTAGACTTGCAACTGGGGTTCAAAGAAAGTTCAACGGGACTAATTTTACAAGAGTCTGAATTCCATGAGCTATACGCTAGGAAGGATGAAATATTCAAGTTCTTCGAAACCGACGACGCCCCGGAGACATCATGGTTCTTTACCGGTTCTGAAACGAAGCGTGTGGAGTTGCGAACATATCGAGACCGTAAGATTATAGACATCAGGGAACTATACCCCGGAACAGGTGCTATGTACGGCAAGTTCTTCCCAACAAAGAAGGGATTCGCTGTTGGACACTACCTTACCAAGACGTTAATGGATACGTATAAAGACGTAGTCACATTTCTTAACGAGGTGAATCGGTTGCGCACATTAATAAGAAAATGTATTGTAGAACAATTGAAATCAAACATCCGTAAATGCTGTTACGGATGTAGTATTGGCCACCCCTCCCAAACCCAACACGATTGTTTAAATGGATGGGAAATGCGTGTTTCTATGAACTTTGACACCGCGATAAGTAACCTGGATTATGTTGAAATTTATAAGATATTTACCTTAAGCACTTTTTTAAGTGACGAATTTTGCAAGTCTATGATTGGTCAAATCGTATGTAATGCCAAAGAATATTTGTAAATAAAAACAACTTGATCCTTAAAAAGTGATTCATTCCTTAAAATGGACTTCTGCTTACAACACCCATTTAATGGTCTCATAGCCGGGGCGACACAATCAGCAAAATCATACTTTGTAGCTAACCTTATAAAGTATAAAGATATATGTATATCACCCTCTCCAGATAGGATAATATGGTGTTACACTGAATATCAAACGAAATTATTTAATTCGGTATTAGATCACACGCCTTCCGTAGAATTTCACGAAGGTATATTAAATGTGAATATATTAGACCCCAATATCAAGAATTTTGTTATACTTGATGATTTACTTTGTGAAATATCTAATAACAAGGATGTAACTAATTTGTTCATACGGGGCTCGCACCATAAAAACACATCTGTTTTTATTTTGATGCAAAATTTATATTACCCCGGGAAGGAAATTAGAACATTAAATTTAAACGCCCACTACTTGATAATATTCAAATCTCCTCGAGATAAATCGGCTATATTTCATTTAGCCAAACAGATTTGTCCCACTAATAGTAAATACGTCATTGACGCTTTCCATCAGGCAATTGCTAGAGATTTTGGGTATTTATGGGTTGATTTAAAGCCAACGACGTCAGATGATCATAGACTACGGACGGGACTCATACCAGGCGAAGAAGCCGCAGTCTATATTCCAAAATGAAAAGAGTGCATACGCATCAACATTTCTTAAAGTATCTGACTACTTGTAATGCGTGTCAGAGAAAATACGCTATCAAACACGCTAGTAATGACTCTATCAAGGCTATAGTGGAATGTTGTATAAATGTCCTACGCGGTAACGTGAAGTTATCAGATGACCAGAAGAAACGATTGAAGAAGCACTGTCTAATGTTACGGAAGTTATCTAAACAAAGCACTGTAGCAAAACGAAAAAAAATCCTTATTCAAAAAGGTGGATTTTTACCTCTTTTGTTAGCCCCCCTCTTATCACTTGTTAGCACTGCTGCTGGTGCAGCTATAAGCAGAGCAATTAAAAATGGCTAGAAAGATGATATTGGTACCTGAAGAGGTTTACCGCCGATTAAACTCGCAACCAAAAGTTGAACTTACTGAAAATTTGGATACGAAGACTGTTTTGGTAGACAACAAATTGAACCAGACGCAAAAGGTTAACATGTACAATCATTTACTAACGAGTGCTATTAACAAAAGAAAAAAGAAGAAACCTGTTAAACAACTGAATAAGAGGGATTGGTATTCTGAAATAGCCATGACAATTCCAGATTCACACCTCAAACCAGCCATTGCCTTATACAAGTGGATTGATATCAACTCCAAGATTAATTGGTCTCCTAACGGGGAACTTATATACAGGGGACAACCAATCGACGGGTCGAATATTATGGATATTTTACATGAATCCGTTAAAGGTTATAAAAGTAAACCGAAACACACTGTCGTTGGAATAAATCAGTATTACGAAATGTTAATAGAAGAAAATGTACCAAAAACTATCGAGAGAAACAAATTCCCCTTTGGAAACTCTACGAGTGTTGTACCAAATACCTATCTCGATGTATCTAAAAGCGAATTACCGAAAATTGATTATTATCCCCCAACCCCGGATTCCTACTACGGTAATGGTCTCCACACCTGGATAAACTTGAAATAAAGAATATATATCAATACCACGTTTCATTTCTTTCACAAATTACTTACATGTTATCATGGAAGGATGTAACGACCCTTCTCCCACAGGGCTTCTAGCCTCCCTGTCCGTTTCATTTTTAAATAATCCCAAAGTTATTACGGCGCTTTTGATATGATTTCTTATTTTAAATATCGAGTTATATGATTTCGCTTATTGGTATACTCAAAAAACCTTAAACTGCACGACTAATGGATAAACTAGAAGAAATATACTTCAATGAAAAAGATCCGGGGAGCTTCGGAGGTGTACAAGTGCTATATAGGGCTGCGAGAGAAAAGGGGATTAACGTTTCCTTAAATGATGTTATTGAGTTCCTACAACGTCAAGATACGTATACACTACACAAACCCGCGAGGCACAACTTCAGAAGGAACAAGACTATTGTGTACGGTATAGATGAACAATGGCAACTTGATCTGGCAGACATGCAAAACATTAAGCGTCATAATGACGGATATAGATTTCTACTGTGCTGTATTGACGTATTCAGTAAATTTGCTTTCGCCGTCGCTATTAAAGACAAGAAAGGGCCTACGATGGTTGTGGCGTTTAGATCCGTTTTAGAGTCTGGTAGAAAACCAAAGATTGTTCAGTCAGATCATGGGAATGAATTTCTAAATAAAGAACTGCAAAGTGAATTGAAACGTTTGGACATCAAGTTTTTCGCCACACACTCGGAAGTGAAATATAGTATCGTTGAACGATTTAATCGAACCTTGAAAGAGCGAATGTACCGCTATTTTACGCAAAACGACACCTACAAATACATTGACGTATTACCCGACTTATTGGAATCGTATAATAACAACTACCACAAATCAATTAAATGCAAACCCACTGAAGTGACGGAGGAAAATTCGAAACAAATCTGGTTAAATTTGTACGGAAAAGTAAACTTTTCGCCGCCAGTTTCATACCCCATTGAAATTTATGATTTAGTTAGAATAAGAAAAAATAAAAGAACGTTTAAAAAGGGGTATTTGGCCAATTATACCGAAGAACTATTCAAAGTAACAAAACGGATCCCGAGAGATCCACTGAAGGATTTGAACTCCGAGCTCATTTCTGGTGTATTCTACAAAGAGGAAATACAGAAAGTTGGCAAGGACCTAGAAAACTGTAAATTTAAAATTGAAAAAGTATTACGAAAAACGTAAAAAACCTGACGGTTCTAAAGAACTACTCGTACGGTGGCGAGGGTATAGTCCCGAATTTGATTCCTGGGTGCAAGAAGTCGACGTAAAATGAGTTTCTATATTACACTACCTTCCGATTCCTCTGCGCAATATTTCAAAGGAAATACTATAAGCAAGTTAAGAACGTATCTACCAGAACCTATAATTCTAGAGGGATTACACGAGGTTGCTCTGGCTGAAATAAGCTATCCCAGAACATGGAATAATGTAAAAAGGGAGTGCATAGTTCGCATTTGGGATAATTCGTTCGTAGGTGTTGCTTCGGATGCAATGGATGAATTCCCAGAAGAGGGATCTGGTTTTGGTGAAAGTGGGCAGACAATTAACGGAGTGAATGAAAACCGGGGTATATCGATAATTATACCTCCCGGATATTACGGTTCTGTAGAGGAATTACTCGAAATATTGTCAGCCGACGACGATGCTGGTGCTACTGAAAAAATAAAATCTAGGGTTGAGTTTTCATACAACAAACCAAATCGACGGGTGATGGTTGAGTTAAAAGGAACGAACCAACTTTATATCCCAAGCGAAATTGCCATTATATTAGGGTTCACGAGGAATTCCAAAAAAGACTTCACTGTGGCCGCCTCTATGACGGCCCTATTCAGTTGTGATATGGATGCTGGAATGCACTCCTTATTCGTGTATTCTGATATAATTCAGTCTCGATCGGTAGGAGACTCCGACGTCCCTCTCTTAAGAATTATAAGTATCAACGGGAAAGATGGTGACACGGTGGAAAAAGAGTTTGCTAAACCCCATTACATGCCCATAGCGAAAAACAACTTCCAAACAATTGAAATAAACATTATGAGTGAAATGGGTAAACCGGTTAAGTTCGAACGTGGGAAAGTTCACGTCACTCTACATTTCAGGCCCAGAAGAACTTGGCACTTGTTATAAGAACTACGTTGAATTCAATCTCCGCCCCATTTATGACGTGATTGTCAAAGTGTAAGGATGTCTCCATATAATACGGGTCACGTTTCTGTTAAGGATTATGAGGACTATTATCTAAATCAAATTGGACATGGATCCATCCCAGTATATAGAGGTTTGGCCGTGCAACGTTGTTATGGCCTGGGGTCAATTATCTCCTCGGCGTTCAGATCGGCCATGCCATTACTTAAAAGGGGTGCCACGTTCCTAGGTCGAAAGTTTTTAAACACTGGCGCGAAAATTGCGACCGATTATACAAGCGGTGTACCCATTAAACAAGCATTGAGAACTAGGGGTAAAGAGGCGGGTAAGGAAACATTGAGAAGGGCGGCCGAAGAAGTGACCAAGCTAACTGGAAACGGACGTAAAAGGAAACGCAAAGTGTCACCCATCATCAGTTCTGTTCGAGCTAAGAAGAAGAGAAGGTCGTCATCTTTACACCCGGATATATTTTCATAATGTCGCTCGCACACCCAAACTCTATGAACAGCGTCAGCTCGGAACTAAATGTTTTTCACGTACCCTATACCCAAACTGGAATAGTAGAAAGTCAATGGGTTGAGTATAACTCTACCTCCAATGTGGATGAAAATCAGGCTATTATATTTCCCGTCACCGGGAAATCCGAGACATACATGGACTTGAAAAACACGCTCCTGCATTTACAAGTAAAAGTGGTTAAAGCGGATGGGTCTCTACCTAAAGCCGCAGTGTACGATGCGAATGGTGATTTAACTACTCAGGCGGATAAAGTTGGACCCGAAAACCTATTAGACTCCAGTATTTTTAGTGAACTACACGTATCATTGAATGATAGATCAGTTACATCATGTCCTCAACAATACGCATTTAACAGCATGATTCAAACGCTATTGACATTTGGTAGTCCAGCGAAAAAGAGTTTTTTGACCGGGGCACTATTCTACAAAGATACGGCGGGACATTTTGACGACTTTTTCGAAAATGAAGGGTTTGAGAAACGGAGTAAATTTGCCCAAAATGGAGTTATAGACTTGATTGGTGTCGTACACGCCGATATATGTCAGCAAAATCGCTTCATCCCCAATCTGGTCGATGTGAATTTTAAATTTATCAAAAGTCCCAACGAATTCTGCTTACATTCGGATGGAATGGAAAGTTATATTTACCCACGCTTCATTATTCATAAGAAGAGTTAAACTAACCCCCGAGATTATGATATCACACGCTAAAACCCTGGAATTGGCCACGATGAAATACCCCATAACACGTACGGAATGTAATACGTTTTCCATATCTCAAGGAAGTAAGATAGCAGTCAAAGACAATTTATTTAGCGCTTAACAACCGAATAAAGTAGTAATTGGATTTGTAGACCAGAACGCGTTTTTGGGTGATTATAAAATGTCGCCTTTTAATTTTAAAAATGAAGCGGTGACTCAAATCACCTTATCCGTTGATGGGGTTAGCGTACCCCATAAACCCTTAAACCCCAACTTTATGGATAACCTATGTATGAGATCGTACGCCAATCTCTTTCTTCAAACCGGACAATGGAATATCGACGAGGGTAATTTCATTGACCGTGACGAGTTCGCCAATGGTAATGCTCTTTTCGTATTCGACTTGACCCCCGACCTGAATGGTAGTTCGAATGAAAGTTTCAACTTTATAAAGAACGGTAGTGTCCGATTGGAGTTAATATTTGCCGAAGCGCTACCGGCTACAATTGCCGTCGTTTACTATTCCGAATTCCAATCTTTGATTGAAATTGACAAAAACCGAGCCGTTTTATTCGATCAAAGCTCATAATGGACTCTCGACAACTTGAGAGAATATTAAGGCGCGACCCATACACTAGGAATTTGTTCCGGGGAATATTTCCGGCGGATAAACTACCACTAACTGTTAAAACATTCCCATCTCTATATATTGTGAACACTGATACGTCTAAAGGGGGAGGAGAACATTGGACTGTTATATACATTTCGAGGAAAAAGAATACTGAATTCTTTGAAAGCTATGGAAATCCTCCGGATTTATTTAAATTTAATGATTTTGTAGAGCGAAACAGCCTAACTGTTACGTTTAATTCACGCCAACTACAGGGTGAATTAAGTCAAACTTGTGGTGGGTATTGTGTCTATTTCTCGTTGTATAGATGTAGGGGAGTTAAAATGTTTGATATAATAAAACGATTTTCTAAAAATAAAAATGTTAATGATAATATGATTTCTGAATATATGTATAAGAATTACTCAATAAATTTGTCATAATTTTTTCTCTTTATTTTGCATTTTTATGCCCGTGGTCGAGTGTCGAAATACCGTCATTTAAAATATGACGCTTATCGTCGCAAGGATTGAGACAAAGTTTGGTTTGTTTTACAGTTTTTAAAATATGTTTTTCACTGACAATCCTTATCATCTCCGCGGTGGTCAGCTCGCGGTTGAAGAGACACTCGCGGTAGTGCGCGTGCCGGACGCGTTTCTGCACGACGCGCTTGCAAACTCCATTACAGGTCTTCTTTTCCCCTTTGGCCGACAAAATGCTATACATTTTGGGTCTCAGCCCACAGAACTCCTCGATTGGGATGCCGTCCATTTCATCCTTGAATTTACCAAGGCGTTTCTTGTTCACATCGCTAAGAAGCGCGTGATCTCGCGGGTAACCCGAGAAGTCGTATTTTTCCGACTGAGCGGCGAAGTCTTTGTACAGGTCTTTCGTTTCTATGTGATACGTGAGACTGCCTGTAATTATACGTAATGTCCGCAAATGTTAATATAAATGTTATGCTAAGTAAATGATATATAAGGGCGTAAAAATTTACCAGTATCTGTGAAGAGGAGTTTTGCTTTCTCCCCGTATTGTGCCCGAATTACGTCATAGTGGAAACCTTACATGAGCAATTTTGATAGATTTAGAATTGCGAAGCCCGTGTATATGGGTCGGTTTAGGACCAGCTTCTTTTTTGTGGAGTTGATTCCAACTAGTTCGTTGTGGAATATGGTGAACCGTTCGAATGCTGGTGAACTAGCCTTTTTAACAGCTTTTTCGGCAGTCGTCACTAGTTAGAAATCCTGACGGTTCCGAAGGTTCTCCATCGTTTTTCCTAAGGGGGAAAGCAAATCATTATTATCTATACTATTTTATGTTCATTCTAATTTTATAAATACATACCAAACACGGCGTTGTTCATTAGTTTAAATAGGTCCTTCTCAAAATCGTCAGTCGCCTTCGTCCTCTTCTCGGTGTTAAATTCTATGTACCCCTTTAACCACGCTCCTTGTTGAAACTTCAAAATTCTGTGAATTTTGCTGATTCTCAGCCCCTTTGATACGTAGTACTTTAAATTACGATAGTGAACCACGTATCGTTCCTTCTTGTTTAGGTTGGGGAGTAGTTAGGGTAGAGATTCCTTGATTTTGATGTTCAGTGAAGTCATCTGCTCTTCGGAATAGTGAGAGAGCATCTGGGGTTTTATGGACATGGATTCTGGAGCTAGTGGATAGCAGTTGTGACTATCATGGAGATATTCGGGGTACTCCATATCCACTTCAATAATATTACCCTCCGGCGAGTCATCTGGGCAACTTAGAATTTCGAGCTCGGAGTTGGGGTTGGGTTCTACCCACTGGAAATTCCTCATGGGTAGAGCGTCACACATGACCGTCCCATAAATGTTGTTGCAATCTATTATCGTTGATTGTTAGTATGTGAAAATTAATTTAGGATAACTTGTATATCTTACCTAGATAACATATGTAACTTTCCGGTTTTGATGCGTCGTAATTATCTAGATATGTGTTGTTGGCCGCCGCGAAGCGATGACTTATCATGGATACCCCTCCCCTAATCTCCTTTTCGATGAAGAGGTGCTTGTTCTCATCCAATAGCAAGTCTAGGTGCGCCTTTGACATGCATAGAGCGGCTTGCCAGGCAAAACCGGGTAAGGTATAAGAGTGTGCAGGGTCTAGACGATAGTACGTCATGCACATTTTGCGGAAGTTTTGGAAAACATCCGCTAGGAGGAGAGTATCGGACAGATCATACTAATCGTGGTACTCTCCTTTAAAAAATGCAATACAAACATTAGCAAATGTTCATCTCGAATGAATGTCATCATGATCATACCCAAATTCCGAATGTTGAATGATTGCCACACGTTTTGAGCGTGAGTGTAATCATCCTGTTTAAGGGGCTCGTCCGTAAAATCGTTGTAGAAACACTCAATTGGTTGTAGTTGCTTTTCGGAGAAGCGCTTCTCGGAATCCATGTAGGTGTAGGGGTATACACCCTTCCGAAGAAGTAATTTAACTTCAGCCGGATTGAAAACGGCGTTCATGAGTGGGAATTTCTCCTGTCCTCCTTTCGCTACATTTGAGACCAACGATTCGAGGGACGCAGGCAAGAATCGGATACTATCCACAAAGCGTAGATTTCCCAGAGTGAATGAAATGTATGTCTCACTATTGGTTGCTATACAGTCAATCTTTTTGTTTCGAATCATCGCAATTTGCTGCATGATGAGATGCGCATCGTACCTATTCGGTAATCGATAGTTATTAAATAGATCAAATTAGACATAATGATTATTTAAATTACCTGCTGAGATTGTGCTTCACAACTGGTATGAATTTTGGTGCTTTCAATTTCAAGTTGCAACTTTGGCACGCACTCCCTCTATATTTTCCAGTGTAGTGGTCATGGTCGCGTGTTTTGATTATAGTAGCCGTGAAGGATTCTTCACATACGTAACAACGTGTCGCAGCTTCGTGTGAAGCTTCTTCGACCGTTGTTAATTGCATTGGTATGTTCTCCTTCAGTTTCCCAACGATGATGTCGGATTCATCCAACAGCATTTTCAGGAATTTTATTGCCCCGTCAACTCCTCTGTATACTTCGTAATTAACGAGATTTCCTATGATAGCACGAATATTTGTAAGATAACCGGTTAATCCGTTTAGGGGATTGAAATTTACCGGTTGGTCCGACTATTGCGTATGAAAAACCACACGCCTTATGCAACGCCAATGTAGTTGTTGAAGACAACGATGTGTCTGGTAAACATGTTGTCACCTTTGCGAGAATCGATTCAAAATCGGCTACAATAATATATGGAACCTATATCGATGTAATGAAACATTATAATTTTGTCTTGCACTTGGTTATATTTAGTAAATTACCATTTGATTCCATCCAAAGTTTTTAAATTTCAATGTGGGTTCACTGTGCGGCATAATCACGCGTTGCGGGTCGTGTACACTACATTCACGCACGTGATTATCGTGAACTGTTTCGGTGGCGCTTCTTTTCAAGCAATATCGGCAGTAGAAGGATTGGTGACAACGTTTCGTGAAACCGTTAAACAATCAGCTAAGGTGGCGAATTAACACGTAATGTTTTGATTTTCCATTGGAAACCAAGAGAAGATCAATTTCAAATTCGTGCACTTTATTCTCGCTTACGTAACGTGGAAAATATCCTTTTTCGTACGCGAAAATATTCACTGATAAATTGTTCACCTCCTCAAACCGTTTAAGTTTAAACGTATCAAATTCAAAAGGGAAAGTGATTCCACACAAATCGAGTTCGTTCTCGTACGGTCTATAATGTGTTACACGACTTGGGGTGATTAAAGCCGGATGAAGTTTTGTGATTATCGACTACAAGAAACACTTATTGTCAGTTGGATCTTCCGGGTTAACATTCACCGTGGCCTTTTTATTTTCAATCACGGGTGGTAAATGAAAATATGTTCCACCCACTAGGGGTAAATACTGGATAATGTTGATTTGTATAAATAATATTCAGTCTAAAACCCACCCACTTCCCATAGCTTCGAAGCTAATCATACTCTCGGCAATTTTATCTCGACTCGAGTTGATTTGTTGTGGGATAACGTCCGGTGCCAATGTGGCATGCGTAAATCCTCGGAAATATGGGCTAATTTCGGTTTCAGCACCTGTATTCCCAAGTTCACGTGTATACCGCGCGCGAACCGTTAAATACCATTTAATCCCCTTTTTAACACTCAATTTGTCTCTGAGATACGATTCTAGTTTTCCCCTGTGTTTATTGATGAATAAAATCGGGTCCGTTACACCGTCAGGTGCGGTGATTCTGGCCGAGAAAATCGCGTTATCGAGCGCGTTAATCTCCTCAATGTCCGGTTGTTGACTCCCGGGTTGTTCTACCGCGTTTTGTTCGGCTTCCCAGTTTTCCATAAATTCATTTAAACCCGCATCATCTTGCGAGAGCAAAACATCACCATCTTCATTTTCCCTACCCCTCCCATCTAGATTTTGTCTATCCTCCCACATTTTTATAAACGCGTCAAGTCCTTCGATATCTTGGGTAGATAACGTCTCATCTGGCATTGGCGCATTTTCTACATATAAATTAAGAATTAATTCCTACACCAATTCAATTGTCGAGTTTTACGACTAACGCAACTAAACCCCTGGTGGGTACCTACACCCTGTACATCAATTTGCGGCGGGTAAGACACTTTACAGGGGAAATCAATAAACTAAATATTTACCATTTTCAACTCTGATTCTTTTTCTTTTCTCTGGGATCGGTGCCGCTTTTCTCTTAACGGGCGAATTAGGCGGGGTGACGCGGTGAGATGGTCCGGGTTGCGGGGATGCTGGACGCGTGTTGTTTTCCGCGACGTTATTTACCGCCGCTCCATCGTGGTTCGTTCGCCGTTGATGACGCAATAAATTATCTCTCCGCGAAAATGACTTATCGCAAACTGGACACGCAAAAGAAATATTACCGTGTTTGACCCGCATATGTCGAGTGAGGTTCTGCTGGTTCGTGAAGACATCGGCGCATGTGGAACAGGAGTACATCGTGAAATCGAATGTGACCATAGTACCCATTTCACCTCCCTTTTATACAATTTTTAAGCTCACGTATATATTGTTTCACCCTTTCCCGTGATTCCCATTGGATAAAAATATAGTCAGCCTTAAACAGTGTCTTTTTACTTGGATTTTCCAGGGTTTCCCCATCAACGTACGGAAATCCAATTGCACTTGGTTTAAGATGGTGTAATATGGAAGACCCAAAAAGAACCTTCTAGAAACAATGGAATGTTCTGAAATCGGAAAGAATATTCTAGATGGTTCGAGGTGATCGACACTTCATTGTACATCCGAATTCGGTCTATATTGTAGGTAGTGTAAAGTCAACAATGACGCTTTGATGTGAAGACTCCCTCGAGTCTAAGAAATTTACTCCTCTGATGAAAAACCCAAACGGTATCTTAAACTATAGTAGCAGGTACATTCGTACACGAGGGGTTTGTCGAGACGTCAAGTTGACATGTTAGGTTAAGACGCACGTGTTTTCGCCTTCTAGATGGTTCGAAACGAGGGGTCGGATACGTACTAATTCTATGTACCATGTCCTTTAAGTTATCAGTATATTTTGAACTAGTAACCAACCACCCAGCATCGGACTTGATTTCTTCGCGCTTTTTGGGTTTTTTGGAGGAATCCCGAACGAAACCAGTGATTCATGTGTGTGTATGGTTTTTAATCCTACAATTCATACTAACTGTTTGAAGTTCTATTGTGATTGGTGAAAATCCGTGGAAGGGTTAGAGGATTTCATACTACACCAGGTCGAGGGTACAGGGGCAATTTTCAATATTCTACTCACAACGTTTTTTCTACCTCAACGAGAAAAGTTCATCTTCTTTTATTTTTTTGAATAACTAAATTTAAAAATGGTCGCGGAAAATCTACCTATTTTTGATGTGTGCCCGGATGCTATATACAACCCGCAAGGAGAAGACGCTGATGAATTAGTAATTGATAGTGATGACGATAGTGTGATTAACGTTTTGGATGAAAATGGTGTCGAATATAATTTTGAAGATAACGAGGGGGTTAATGTTGTGGTGGAGGAGGCGGAAGATAGCCAGGACACGCTTCCAATTTTGAGTGTGGGAGACTTGTAAGTAATTTTATATTTATAATAGTATCATAATGGATTCATGCGCGTTATTTGAGTCTGATTTAATTTCGATATTAATAGAGATGGTTTGGACGATTACGAGGGTAATCCAACACCACAATTTATCGCTAGAGTCATGAATTGTGACGGATTCAAGTAAATAAACAGGATGTTTTAATTAGTCTTTTAAATAGTATTAATAAAATTATAATATTAGAATTATCGCTAACATCCGCGAATTGATGATGCCCAACTTATTAATTGCCGGGGTTGAGGAATTAATGTTGAAGCTTGAAGATGTAACCGCCGAGCAGATGCATCCCATGTATGTATTGTTAATTATATAAATAGTATAGGGATAATTAAATAGGGTGAAGTACGTATCTCATATGGTTTCGCGAGTGGTCGAGTTTTTGGCGGGAACCCGCGGATGAATACACTTCCCCGAATTGGGAGTTGTATATTTATTTACATTTATATTTAGCCCGGAGAGAGATGTGCATCACGTAAAATATATCCCGAATGGGGCGTACATAACCCCTAATTGCGATGGATTCAGGTACTTAATTAGTTTTCAACATAATCATACATTGTGTTTTCATAATTTGTTCGATTAATTTCATTGTTCTAAGTGTCTTGGCTGTGATCTACGCAATCTTCATTAAGAGAAGAGACGCCCGGACAGTCAACCCCGAAGTTGATATTGAGACGGGGGCGCAACTCTTAGAGTTTGACCGGGGTTTAATGAACCACATCAATCGGTTTATTTTATCCGATTCATTGGGGAATTTGGAGGATTCATACATTTATAATTAAAGTCGTTTTATCGTTGTTATTTTATTCGATTTATTAATCTCCTAAATGATTATTTACAATTTCTTTGTGATTAAAAATCCACTCGGAAAATAATATACATTTTGATAGTGCACACAAATACTTCTTATTATTACGGACAGTTTTATGGTTAAGCATACACGTCACCATCGGACCATCCTCATCGATTTCGTTAGCTTTTGGACATCCTACTCCATAACTTCTCTATTAATAATGTTCAACAAAAAGAAACACTTTTCCTCCCCTTTACAGAATACGCGGTCGTAACCTTGAACTGCAGATCGGAGGCACTCGCCGAGCTTTTCGTACGGGGTTGCCCCATAATCCCATCCCAGGCCGTGCAGGTTGTTTAGAATCCACCTGTTCTGACGCACAGTGTCGTATGTAAGTTCTTTTTCACTGTACGGGGGCGCGAAGGACCATGAACCAACCCTCGGTGTTTTCTCCACGGTTGTAACGGCCACCTCCTTGGATATTTGTTCCCGTTCAACTCCAACAATTCGCCCGGTAAGAAAATCAAAGTCAACGACCACGGATTTCTTAAGCCTTGGTGAGGGTAAAAAAAATCTCCCATTAACACTGATATTTACGGTTCAAACTTTAACTTTAAAAAACACCAAGTCCACAAAAATTATACTTACATGGTACTTGTTGGATGGTCCTTCCTTCCTCTTCGAGCTTGAGTGAGATTGTGAAGGTGGTTTAACTCAGGGTCCTGGCTATTTATACTATTTAATAAGATCATCATCCTAGCTTTGACTGTACATTAATGGTGTTTACGCCGTGGGTTTTTTCGGGAAGATTATTCTCGAACAATCTACAACTTTGACTGTACATTTTACGTCATGATCTTAAACAACGTTAACCTGGGTTTTACGAGGCGAATTTTAATTTTTCTGGAATGATCTAGAATAATCCCTAGAGCTGGGTTTTTACGGGAATTCTTTATTTTCCCCCAACGTCATCTGGAGTTTCATACACCCCTTAACCATTTGATTAATACGGGAGAAATTAATGGATCAAATTTTAATCTAATTAACTTATTAAAATACTGTTTATTCCTTAATTCATAACTCACCCTATCTTCATACTCCAATGTATGCACTTCTACATCCGAGAATCGAACACGCTTCATTGACCCTGTCAATCAAAAACACCCCTTGCAGGTGCGGGGGATGATAGGGGTGAGTCAATCAAAAACGCCCCCTTACAGGCATGAGAAAGGGTGCGTCAATCAAAAGGCTTACATTTTCTCACCCGCCATCTTGCCATCCTCCCATCCTCCAATCCTCCCATCCTCCCCTGCCTTCCACTGTACCTGCACTGGGAACGGCATATTCCCCCTACTCATTTCAATCTCAATCGTGCAAGTTTCAATTTTTAGGTTTAGCTACAATATTTGTTTAAATATTCTTAATTCGAAGGTTTCCGATATCGGAATGATATTTTGTATGCCAATCCCGTCATATTTCAACGTCATTGAGTTTTCCAATGCCATGGGTGTCGAGTCAACACATCTTTTTACGGGATCACCTATAGCGAAGGAAAAGCGATATTTCGACATCTTTCGGTCTTTCAGCAGAGGAGTAAGATTTCAAATCATATCAAATAATATAGAGAACGTTTAAGACAACAATTCACGAAGAAATGATCCTTAATCAAATTTCTATTTTTTACCCTCGGTCCAATAATTTTATCTTATAATCTTTGAATTGCTAAGTAATTTTCCTATTTGACTGAAGCAACGTTTTTTTGCGGCAAAGACTCTTCGACTGAAGCCGCAGCAATCCTTTGTTTTTCAGGTTTGGATATCAATATGTTTAGCGCTATTAATAACACCATTTGTGCTTGCTGCGTCGTTTGCATTATATTTACAACAGTCACGGTCATTTAAATCATTATACTTCAAATACTTGAAATGTATTTTGAAAACCACAATTAATGTGGGAAGTAAGTTAAGCCAAGAATTAACACGTGAATACAAAATCTACATTTTTTGCTTGAAATTTAGATGATGTTTCGATTTTTCAAAATATGACTCTTCGGCTATTCTGGGCTTTTTGGTTACTTGCAATTTTTAACATATCCATGTCCTTTACTGGTCTGCTTCTATCTAAAATAACAGTACCGGATCTCGTATCGTACGTTGAAGATATCTTAGACATTCTCAAAGTTCCCAACCTTGAACTGTATGATGGTAGAGTTCCAGAAGAAGAATGGGTATGTTTAATTATGATTTTAAATCATTTGCCTGAAGGGAAGCATAAACAGTTTGTAATTAAAAAGTCCTCTATTCAAAAATATAAGTTAAGATTAATAATTATGACACATCACCTTTTTGTCAAGATTCAAAAATGTATTCTCATCTTGCTAATATTCTGAATTTAACTAACGTTACATTATTTTTTAACTTTAGTTTGTTCCAATTAAGTCAGAAGTGTTGGCAAGGAAGAAAAATGTTCACGAATTATATAAATTGGAAAACCAAGTTGATAGTTTGTCTTGCTTAGAAGATGACCTGGAAAAGCTGCCAGTATGCTATCTTCATTACAAAACGATGGTCCAGATATATGTTTATCTATTAGAGCTATCCGAAAAAACAAGAAAATACATATATGTTTCGAAAAACCCGTATGGATCCATCACGGCACACGTTCCATTTCGTAAATCTCTACATCCCGAAGCGCGGAAGATATTAAAACATATGTAAGTATTCGAGCCATGGCGACTTCCATATTGACTGTGAAGGAGGTGAAGTTGAACTCAGTAGCTTGACTAGAATGGCTTTAAGGATTTTGGGATTAAACAAGCCTCAATATTTTTAAACGGAGGCGCGAAACGTAGATAACGGGAATTTCCATCTCCTAAGGCTGCAACTTAGAGAAAAATTTAAACCTTTTGCTCTATGTGATTACAAATATGGACAACAAAATGTAGGTTTTAAGGTGGATAAGTTATGGTTGTAAAATTAGTAAGGTATTAGCCAAATTTCAATTAAATACTTATTTTCATATTGACTTTTCAGTTTTGACTTTAATGGCACAATACCTACAGACACTAAATTAAACTTAACTCTCGCATCCTAAACGTGTTCGATCGATAATAAAATCTTCGATTCAAGATCTATGAAAATTATAGATAGGCCCCTGGTCTATTATTGAGCACGCTCAAGATCCGTCATTCAGAATCCCTCATAACTTACACACACAAGGACTTAGTATCATAATTCAAGTCACGTTTAGTCTCCGTCCCACATATTGTTCGTTTTATGGCAAATCTGCCACAAAGAGGGTCCATCTACCAGATTTACTTCGCCTCGAAATCCCTTCTATTTTTCTATGAAGGTTACCATCGGCATCGCTCGTGTTAATAGCAGTATGCAGAGCTTATCCTCATTAAAATTATGAACGAAAGCAACGAGGTGTAAAGTTAACAGAAACGAATATAATGAGCTAAAGTTTTACATGTCTTTATAGGAAAACGGTTACAGAGCGAGGCTAGCTCGCGTTAAAAAAGTAACTAATTCTGGGAAATAAATGGATTACCAGGAAAATCAGGTGATTGAATTAAAATTCTAAGGAGTAGTAAAATACGGATTGTGTTTGAATTTCATTAGAAAAATAATGTCCGACTTCAGTCAACTGGAAAAACTCTTATCGTTTTGTTTTTTAGGCTTGGGCAAACCAAGTCTATTTAATATAATATCAGAGAGGTGAAGGATCGCTGCATGCAGCCTCTGAGCCGTTACGGGTGTGCTACTTGGGAATCTCATCTGACCTAATGCTATTCGGGTTTCAAAAAGAGATTTTTAGTCACAGTATCCTTGCATAAAAATTGGAAAAAGCACAAAGCCCTGACATATTCTTGAGCTTGCGAGCGTCCATCATATTCTACAGACAAGGACCGATTATCCAGTTTAGCCTCCGTCCCTTTAAACGACTTATTTTATTTATAACCATAGTATTGTTCTGTTCATGACATATCCGCCACCAGGATAGCAATGTACAAGAAATACTCCGCTCTGCCGTTTTATAAAGTGAGGTAAAATTCTTTTGACCCAGACTTACAGAAAGTATGATAGGCTTATGGTTTCAAATTAGTAAAATTATAAGACCAAAATGTTAAACTTAAATATGAAAATTTTTACAATTGTAGAACGAACGTACTCTTCAGTTCCGGAATGTTTTATAAAAGTTTGGACAAAATACGTTTCGGGGCAAGAAACGCTTTTGTTGAACCACCTAAAGCCTTCGAGGATGGGGAAACTGCGATGAAGATGGACATGTTAATCTTGCCGTTCTTGATTTTGCTAACTGGATACTTACTTTCGTCAGTACAGATCATCCTAACATTGAAGAAGTTAATTGGTTCAAGATTCTAAAAAGAATTGGTGGTTATGTTTCAATCGTCTTGCTTGCGGTGAGTTAAATTAATTACAACACCTCAAATTTCTTCTGCAAGCCTAACATAATCACCCATTTAATTTCCTTTGATTTGTTTTGTGCTTCATGATACAAAACTTTACTTGAATATAGATTTAAACTTATAGCCTGCCTATTTAAGTTTAAAACCTGACTGAATAACTGTCAGTAACTGATGATCAACGCGTAGCCCAAACCACTTGCTTTGGTCTCATTGAACCGAATTCCCATTCGGCAGAACGGCTTTTTTGTGTTGTCCCATTCGACCGAACGTAGCCAAAAGGTGCGATTTTATTATAGTCCCATTGGACCGAAATTCTATTGAACTGGAAGAAGACATACTGTGTGGTTTTGCATTAAATATATTTTTAATTTCACAACTTATTATTGTTAAAATAAATGTGAGTTGAAAATGTATTACTGCACTTATTTTAACTACGTTTTAATTACGGCGAACCTCACCTACCCTAGCCTAACCTAACCTAACCAAACGTAACGTAACCTAACCTAACCTAACCTAACCTAACCTAACCTAACCCAACCCAACCTTGTTTGGAGGTAAAAAGATTATTTATATGAGTATTAAAAGCCCGCCTCTTACCACGAACAATTTATAAGCAATAATAGAAATGTTTTTGGAAAAGATATCAGATAATTAATAGGAAAATCTTTAGGAAAAGGTGGCAGCTAATTAATAGGAAAATCTTTAGGAAAAGGTGGCAGCTAATTAATAGGGAAATCTTTTGGAAAAGGTGGCAGCTAATTAATAGGAGAATATTTTAGAAAAAGTGGTAGCTAATTAAAAGGAGAATATTTTGGAAAAGGTGGCAGCTAATTATTGGGAAAATCTTTTGGAAAAGGTGGCAGCTAATTAAAACGAGAATATTTTGGAAAAGGTTGCAGCTAATTAATAGGAGAATATTTTCGAAAAGGTTGCAGCTAATTAGTAGGAGAATGTTTTGGAAAAGGTGGTAGCTAATTAAAAGGAGAATATTTTGGAAAAGGTGGTAGCTAATTAAAAGGAGAATATTTTGCAAAAGGTGGTAGCTAATTAAAAGGAGAATATTTTGGAAAAGGTGGTAGCTAATTAAAAGGAGAATATTTTGGAAAAGGTGGTAGCTAATTAAAAGCAGAATATTTTGAAAAATGTGGCAGCTAATAAGTAGGAGAATATTTTGGAAAAGGTGGCAGCTATTTAATAGGAAAATCTTTTGGAAAAGGTTGCAGCTAATTAATAGGAGAATATTTTGGAAAAGGTGGCAGCTAATTAGTAGGAGAATGTTTTTGAAAAGGTGGTAGCTAATTAAAAGGAGAATATTTTGTAAAAGGTGGTAGCTGATTAAAAGGAGAATATTTTGGAAAATGTGGCACCTAATAAGTAGGAGAATGTTTTGGAAAAGGTGGCAGCTAATTAATAGGAGAATGTTTTGGAAAAGGTGGTAGCTATTTAAAGGGAGAATATTTTGGAAAAGGTGGTAGCTAATTAAAAGGAGCATTTTTGGAAAAGGTGTCAACGAATTATTGGAACCAAACCAAACCAAACCAAACCGAACCGAACCGAACCTAACCTAACCTAACCCACCCGAAACCAAAATATTAAAATTTTAATCTAAAACTTAAAGACATTGGTGGAACTACCATTAAGACTACTTCATTTAAGCACAATTTGTTTATTAATTCTATATATCTCTTGCCTTGAAAGGAATGAAAGTGAGCGTTTTAATTAGTATCACGAAACATTTACTTTTAATATTATTAACATGCCTTTCGGAGATTCGAACCAACAACCTATCGCTTCGCAGTCCAACATCGTATCCACTTTGCTAACTCGCAGTTATAAAGCTCTATAATATTACTAGAATTAAGAGGCTAAGGCTAAATCTAAACATATGCCTTGAAGTTTCACTAAAGGCTTTTATATTATCAAATTATAAAAGGAGCAACTTGTTAATCAAGTTTCAAAAATGATTTTATATGAATCCAATTGTAAAGTAGATTTAGGGAACCCTAGAGCTTTAACTAGCATGATCTGCTTGTAATGGATCATGACTGAGGATTGCCTAGTAGGATACCCCTGTATCACACCAAGTCCCAAAAACGGTGGGAATAGAGTCTAAGCAGTTAGTTTGGAGAGGAAAACGTTTGAATTTCGTTCGAGGCCAAAACAAGTTGTTGGCCGGCAGAAGTTTTTTGGATCCTTTTTTGTTGTAGTTTTGACTAGATTAATAAATAATGTCTCAGTGGACGAAGACTAGAAAAGGTATACGACAAGAGAAGAAAATTTTTTAGTTTAAACACATGATTATAAAACATCAATTATTTAAAAAAAATACTTATCGTCGTTTTTTCACCAAAATTAAACTCAAATTGTTTTCGAAAGAGCACGTGCAAAGACAGATTATTCAATCTATATTGTTTTTGGTATTAAAAGTGTTCGCATGAAAAGTATTAGAATAAATATCCTAGTATGGAATTTTATCTTTCATCATAATTGTAATATTAAACGTCGCTTTTGCGTGTTTTGGTTCCACGTCTGCATTTATACGGCCATGATACCATGTAACGGCCGGCTACTTCACTCGCCGTATAGGCACTAAAAGCCGCGCGTCGCCATACTCTCCAACCCTCTATGCCTTTAGGGTGTCCTATTGTCATCTTAGCTGGGGTGGTCCTCGTTACCCTGACCTTCCGGACTAGGATGCCATTAGGCACTAATTTCACTTTCCAAGAATCTACCTAAATTTATGGCTTGATGACTAGGCGGAGAGATGTTAAGAACTCTCTCCGAATGGTTTTTCGACAGGGTTGACTTGGGGGATTCTGTTGTTCCGAATAATAAAATATCAGTTCTATTTCTACCCTCAAAACGAAGAGTCACTTTTTTTAACATCTCCTACATTCGCTACTGAAAATCGCGCTCGTAGAGAGACTTGTAGCGTTACATATCCGGGCAACGTTACAATTGGCGCCCGACCGCTGGACTTAGATTTTTTTATCAAGAATCTATACATGCCGTTAGGGAGAATATCCCCTTCTCTTCGCGAGGCTCAGAGGAGAGCTCGAACGGAACGCGATGAATCTCGTGGCTGTCTACCTAAATATCCGACGATTACTGCAAAACGTTGAGCAAATCGTCGCGCCAGAAGCCAAGTTGGTCACGAAGTAATTAGCGGTGCACCGTCACACTCATCAGAAACATCTGATTGCTCATCAGAATCCGAATCGTCCGGAACTGACTTTTACGATATGGCCGACGCCGCAAATAACTCGGACCATGATCACCACTCAACCGGGGATCCTCAAACCCCTGTGAACAATCCCAGAGGGGAAAATAACACTGACATTGGACAATTAATTTCGTTAATCCGGTGTGATATGAACAATCGCATGGCGATTGCCCGCGAGGAACGGGAGGAGCGAGAACGTCGATACCGCGAAGAACGGGAAGAACGTGAAAGACGGTACGCCCAGGAAGAACAAAGGTGGGCCTTAATGTTCCAAACTTTGGGGCAAATTGGGCCAAATTCGCGATCTTCTCCTTCTCATGAAGGCCTCTTCAACCCGGTATCCCAGGGGGTTAACCGGACAGTTAATTCCAATGCTAGTGAGGACGGGGCGTCCGGTTCGTCGACGAACCGCGAAAATTTGATTTTGCTATCAAAACACCATTTATTACCGGTCTTCGGTGACAATCACGTGACCGCGAGTGAGTTTTTGGAACGCGCCCGAGGGTGTCTAGATTCGGGACTAGTCGATGCCGATCAACTACTCAGGCTAGTGGCGTTTAATTTAAGAGGTTCCGCGATAGATTGGTGGAGCCTTTGTAAGACTCACGTCCACACCTGGGACGAATTTAAAAGCCGTTTCAGTGGCATGTTCTGCGAAACGCGAAACAAGGAAGAACTAGCGCGCCAATTAAAGCACCGAGAACAGAAGGAAGGAGAATCGATAAAAAATCAATTTTTCCTTCATTTTCACTCTCCCTTTCAAACTGAATAATTTCACAGATCTTGTGCCATTACGCCTTCTACTGGAATAGTCCAGCAAGAATCGACGGAAAGGTGGGTTGGACTCAAAAGCCTCTTACCTTATTAGTCCCGAACAACTGGAATAATAATGATTTTATTGTTATTTAGTCACTACGACCATATAGTTTTTGATTTCCTTGAAGCTGTAGGAGGTGAAAAAAAATTCCTGTATGTCAGATATCTTCCAGACTATATTAATATAATTTTATTACGTAGCCATTGTCAACCTAACTACTTAATTGTATTCTTTTCTTTAAAGTGCAATTTGACGAAACCTCTGGCCATTTCTGGCTCCTTTGGTAAGATGAAGTATTAAACGTTTTGCTCGAAATAGTAATTATTTCATCTAACCAAAGATGTTGACGAACCTCAAGCGGAACCTCCTGAGCCGAGTTGCTACACTCCCCCTCCGCAGCTTACTGTGCCCGCCAGTGATGGAGAATCACCCCTGCCAAACGCCTCTTGTAAGTAGTCTTATGGTCATTTTCATGACGCAGTTCTATGTCATACTCTGTGCCACGAGCTATTAATGGCTCGATATGTCAGTTAATTCATACAGGGTGTTACAACATCGGTGGTTGAACCGAAGTATAATGCGTTCTATTTCACATTTTGAGTCGAAAATGTTCTATGGCAGGCATAGATAAAAAGCTCGGTTCATATAAGGCCACAACGTTATCCGTTATACAACATGTTTGACGGCAATTCGCCCATAAACGCCACTGTACACAAGCAAGCAGTAAAGAAAATTAAACGGTTCAAAACTGGGGGCGGTCGCCAATCCCCGAATGAACTAGAACCAATCGGGGAAAGACTGATAGAGCTGGGTTTCACCGCTAAACCGTTGGACAATAATCATGATTCTGATAGTGGATATCATTGTAAGTAAATAGAGGACTTAATATTTTAACAATGTATTATGTGAAAGAAACTGATTTTAATATTGTTGCAGTCGAATTTTCAAACAACGAGAATCCTGTGGCTACCACAACTTCCGCAACCATAGAATCTGGAGGAGTTGTTTACGATGTTGGTATTTTATTAAATCTTCCTATTAATTGAGTGTCTCTTTCTGTCAGAGCTGTTAAGTTCTCAAATCAGGCAAAATTACGGGTGACCATTTCTGTCCAGGAACCTAATTTTGTAAGCGCTTTTTGGCTTTATTACGCGAGTTGTTAGCTTTATGGTTGGTAAAAAATTGATATTGGGCAAAATCCTGAGGTGAAATTTTATGGGAAAGAAGGACAAACTTTTGCAATTTTTGTACGCTCTCATATGACAATTTGGAAAGTGAAAACCTAACAAGGGCGTTGCACTTTATGATAATGTATTAGAAAGTTACAGAATAGGATCCAAACTTCAAAGTTCCTTTCTGCCAGGGCGGAAGTAGTTACCCAATTATAGATTACCATTTCTTGGCACCCCACAGAAAATAGCCATACTTAATTTAACAATTCTGGTGACAAAGAGATGGCATGCCATAAAGCTGGTTTTATAATTGAAAAATATCTGTCAAGGTTATTGAACCACCTATTGCCAATTCAACGTCAACATTGCCTACTTATGGAGCACGACCTGATGCAACAGCAACTAATAACGCTACAGACATTGATAATGAAGCAACTACTAGTCACGGATCGAGTGATGTTCCAACGGTTGTTTCTGGGGAAACAACACAAGGTAACCGATCCACCTCGAGTGCTCCTACTGCAGAAACAACACAAACTTGCGGATCATCCTCCAATATTCCAACGGTTGTTTTGGATGAAAAAACTCACGGTAGCGGATCTGCCTTCAAAAATTCAGCTTCCAGTGGAACTAAAGGCGTTTTTGCAACGTGGAACGGTAGGCGCCGTGGGATGGCGCCACCTTCCCATCCGAAAAGGAAAGAGAATGACTGTCACCCAAAGTTTCTAGCCGCAGAGGCTTTAGTAGAGCATGCTAAGGTAAAAAGTGAGTTTTTAAAAAGAAAAGCAGAAGCTTTTGAAGTAGAGCATAAACTTAAAGTGTGCATGCCGAAGGCTCCTTTTATCCAAAGAAATCCCTAATTAACACACTTCGTTTTGCAATTCCTCACTTGAGGCGCAGGTTAGTTGTCAGCATGTGGCTTTGCCAAATTAACATTCATATCTTGCGGCAATTCTCCGTTACTTAAAGCAACATTAAAAAGCACAGCAGTTGCTATTACAATGTCCATTGAGGTTTGAAGATCTACACGTAAGCCAATAGACAAACATGGGAATAGTCTTTTCCACACCCCGCTCAACTGGATTTCTACCAGCTATTTGACTGCTGTTGTAGCGTTTCTCACCGAAGGTCCTTGCTTCAAGTAGGGGAGTCATCATACATGTTCTACAAGCGTATCCACTATCCCCCAACAAATGATATCCTTGTGGAATACGACCAGTTTCGAACTTGGCTCTCAGAACTGAATTGTCAAAAATTGTGCTGTCATGCGAACTACCTGGCCATCTCGCCACTATATCCATCATATGCAGATTGGAATCGCTGACGGTCTGTACGTTTAGTGAAACGTAGCCTTTCCTGTTCCTAAAACGCTCTGCATTTTCTCCGCCCGGGGATTGAATTTTTACGTGGGTGCAGTCAATTGCTCCTACTGTGGCTGGAAAGCCGCTCATATTAAAAAAGTCCTCTGCAACCTATTTGCAAATGTTTTATTTATTTAAATTAGAACAATTCAACAATAGGGGTAATTGATATTCACGTGGAATATTTTTCACTTACCTCTCGTCGTTCTTCCTCTGTCATCGGCAAGTAAATGTAATCTTGGCGTAATTGGGTTAACGCGGCACTTACTCTTTTTATTACATTACTGCAAGTCTTCTTGCTAGATTTAAACTAGAAATGACCTTGTTTCGCCTCCTCTTATAGGAGGTGTTAACGGCTCAGAGTGAGCCGAAAGTAAAATACACCCTTCAGTGATACATTTTAGGTCCTCATTAGAATAATTGAGGATACAAAGGAAATTGTTAAACGCTTAAGCCTTTGCTAAAGACCTTGGCAATATTTCGCCAATTTGAACTATGTATTTCCGGTTTTTCTCATATGCTGGTGGACCTGTGTTTAGAAAGTAAATTCGTCTCGGCTCGGAGAGGTTTATTTTGGTTTCCCAACTTGTTTTTAAATAAGGCTGTTAATCTATTCTGTAGTATATTAGAGTTAGGTTATAATTAACTTTGCGTAATTATATATAAGTTCCAGTTTAAAATAGTACAGAGAGTAGTTGCGATAATACAATTGTGGTGAAATATTTTTTTATTAGGAATTCTAATCCGTCTTTAAAGCGCTTTTATTCAAAAAAATGTAAGCAATATATTTGATATAAATATATTTGCAGGCATTTTTTTAAAACTATTGTGATAAATAATTTAGGGCCAGCGTCGATAGCTTTGTAGACATTATTAAGAAGCAAGGTTCTGCCCTCATGCCCCGTAACGGGCATCATTATTGCAGTGGTGGGCAAATTCGGGAAATTGAGGGGTATGCTAGATTCTCTTTCGAAAATCGTAACCCTTGGTTTCAACAAGCCGGCCTCATATTCATAGAACGAGAATGATAGTCGGGAAATTTTACATTCTCATTCGCAAAACTACGAAAGAGACGGTGGGGGAATGAAAAAAACATTTTTCCCCTGGAAGAGAAATCGCCCGAGCGTTTCTTTCCCCTCCCGCGGAACTAGAATAAGAAGGGACTATCTAAGCATTCTACCTTGAGGAGAGGCGGCGGCTATGGAGCAGGGTTGGCACACTGGTATCCAGTCCGGTTTTATCCACCTGGATTAAACCGGTTTAAACCACGTTGAAAAATCCAGTGGATTTTTCAAAAAATATGATAATAGAGTACAGCACAGGCACCATAAAGTGAGATGGAGGGAAAAGTTTGACCCACATGTCTTTACCTCTTTATTTCATCGAAATGGTCGATTCCCATACATTGTGGGTTAGTTTGACGCGCCCTCCTCCCACTGACCCACGCGAAACTCGTGAAACTGAGTTGAATTGTTTGCAACGCTAAATTGTTGGGTCGGACCGCGCATTTAGAAAAATCTTTATCAGACCCTGCCCCATTGAAGATCACAAAAAGCCTACCCGGGCCCGACCCTGCCCTATTGAAGATCACAAAAAGCCTACCCGGGCCGGACCCTGCCCTATTGAAGATCACAAAAAGCCTACCCGGGCCGGACCCTGCCCTATTGAAGTTCACAAAAAGCCTACCCGGGCCCGACCCTGCCCTATTGAAGTTCACAAAAAGCCTACCCGGGCCCGACCCTGCCCTATTGAAGATCACAAAAAGCCTACCCGGGCCCGACCCTGCCCTATTGAAGATCAAAAAAAGCCTACCCGGGCCCGACCCTGCCCTATTGAAGATCACAAAAAGCCTACCCGAGCCCGAACCTGCCCTATTGAAGATAATAAAAATGTCCTCCCGGGCCCTACCCTGTCCTATTGAAGATAATAAAAATGTCTACCCTGCTTGACGATAACCCTACCCGACCCGACTAGAAAAACGTTTTAAGTAATTTTCTAACCCAACCCGATCTAGGATTTTTCGACCCGATATGGGTCGGGTTGGATTGAAATATCCCGATTAAATCAGGGGCCCTACTCATCTCTAAGGGAAATGTCTATAGTTTTATCAACTTTTATGTACAATAAAAATTATTCTCAATCAGACGGCCTAGCAGAAGACAACTAGCGCACCAAATGTAAAAAGAAGTGCTAAAATTAAGCACTAGAGAGTAGTTTAAAAAAAGCCGGATAAGTCCAATAAAATCCGGTTTAAACCAGCAAAAAACCATACCAGTGGCTTTTTCAAGAAAAATCCGGATTTTTGCCAACCCTGCTATGGAGCCTATAGAGATTGAATGAAAAAATCTTTCGCGAAGGAGCCCTTCTTCACTCGTTTAAAACATTCTCATTCCCCCCTCTCTCCCTCCTCGTTCTTGGAAAGCATGCCTAGGAACGAAATACGTTCAATCCCAATATTTTTTTCCCCACCCGAAAAACCGCAAGGCCACTAGATGGCGGTATAGTCTATATTCGTTTTCGGGGAAGGTCCAGTTAGAACTTTTTGTATTTTATTTAAATTCCTTAGCTAACCTTTCGCTACGTCATCCCCTCGTAAGTCTATCTAGGACTTCGTTGCATGACGTCGAGAATGGATTTTTTTTAGTATTTTGAGAACTTCCAGGCTAATAGCAACAATCATTTTTAATTATCTCGTGGGTTTAACTGTTTTACAATTTTTAATTGGAGAATGTTTCTTCTGTATTTTGATAATTTTGAATCGCATTTGGGATTCATCCACGATGAATGTAAGACAGTATTTTGTTGGCCAATACGGGGGCTATTATGGCGTACACTTTTTGCGTATGAGTTAAAGCTGAATTTATAGCGTTGACAATTAAAAACAGATGATCAAAGAAATTTGCATCTTAGTGTTGCGCAATTTCCCGGGGACCCCCACAACCAGCATTCCCCTCCGATAGAAACCCCTTGGGGGCGCCTATGAGGGGTAGTCGGGCGTCGCGATTGGTAATTTAAATTCGGTTTGTCTGTCGAAGGATGCATCCGCGCCATATTTGAATTTTATATTAAGTAACTTAATTCAAATGTATCAGTTTAAAATTCAAAACTGGAAACTATATTTCTTGGAAATTAAGTTTGAATATGATAATTTTTTTTATTTATTTTGTCCATAACTTTGAAAACAATGTCAACGCCTTGTATGTGCTGCCATATACATTTATAATTTTATACTTTAAATATTACAATTCATATGGAGAAAAATAACTAAAGTTACATATAAATGGTTTGTTTTGAAGTACAAGTGAAAATAAAAATAAAATTAAAGTTAAATAACCCTAAATAAAAATATACACAGCAAATGATATCCTGTGAACGCATGTAAAGCATCTCCTAGAGATGAACCCTAATAAAAATATGCTGACAATGTTGATAGATTAGATGTTTATAAGATGAGATGTGCGTGAGTCTATGTTAGAAGCATGGATAAAGAATGCGCGCGTAAATTTATAGGACAGGCAACTCCCTATCTCGGACGACAGCTTATTCTGTATATACTCTGTTTAAAACATCGGTTGTCTGCACGCGCAAAGCTAGGTAATGTATGTAACGTAGTTTTGCGCGTGCTGACGAGAGACGAATGAAATATTCATGTTCAGGATTTAAAATATCCTGAAGTTTTTTAGCCTCTTGTCAGCACGTACAAAGCTACGTTCCATAGAGAAATATATTTGCGCGTGCTGGCAACCGATGTTGTAAACGAGAAGTTACAGAATAAGCTGTCGAACTAGATAGGGAGTTGCCTATCCTGTAGAGTGAAAACAAATTTCCTCACGCGCATTCTTTATCCATGTTAGAAGTTTATAAGATGAGATGTGCTTAAGTTTTCTGCTAAGACTATAATAATAGTTTATTTCAAAACTTTCCATATTTATAATGAGATGTTGCAATTTCCGGACCATTTCATTAAGAGGGGATTCTGAACGGGGGTGAAACTCGCTTAAAAGGTTTCTTGGACGAATTATTTCCTGCTGAGGATTTATGGTGAAATGGTTAATAATAAATTTGCACTGTGGATAGGGGGACATGGGACATCTTTTGAATGTTAACTTTCCCTTTATTGAAAGTTTCCACTTTAAAGATTTGATCGACACATAATATAAACAAGACGCATAAAGGCCCGTCACGACAGGACTGACTCAGTCGGACTGACGCCACCGCGTTCTCTTTGTTCACAGTCAACGTTGGATGGTTTAAATCCGTATCTTAAGGGGGAAGAGAACCTAGCCAAAGTTCGAATGGCGCTCAGGTGAGCGGGTGTTGATCCCGTTCGGATTATAGGCTAAACTTTGAAGTTTTCTTCGTATAAGCTATCCCACAATCGGAGTTCAATTCCTCTTACCGAAAAGATAACTCTATCAATGCTATTGATAATAATTGCTTTGAACGATTGGCAACGCTGAATTCCTAGGGTGAGACACAGAAATTAGCTTCAAAACCCCCTGCTGTGACCAATGTAAAAAAGGGGGCTTAGTTGATTCTTCAACCCGAGGAGCAAGTCACTAGTGAAATGCACCAGTTTAAACAATCGAAGATAAATTTTAAACGCCCGCGCCCGGCTGTCTCCTTTGACATAGACTGACTATACACGCTATATCAGGGTAATGAAAATAATAATAAGGAAAAATATTGGAATTGTTTCTGTTGAATTGTCTTAAAGTTTAAACAAATATTACGGCCATTAAACGATTAAAAATTATGCCATGTAGAATTTAAGTTATTAAACCCAAGTTAGCGAACAGTGAAAAATAATGTTTATATCCAACATCATGAATACGATTTTTAGTTTGGACATAATTTAGTAAGCTTATATTAAGGGTTTGCGTGACTTGCTTAAATGTAACAATTGATTAGTTTCAAGGCGGAAAAGCCCAAGGTTTTTTTATTTTATTAGTCGTAAAAGTAAAATGAGGTTACAAACATAAATTGCGTTAGTCTTGTTAAACAATCTTTTAAAAAGTTACGTCAGAAAAGATTGTTTCAAACATAGGAGAAAAGCGGCCGAGTGGACGTCACAAATCAGCAAACTGGTTAGTAATTTCGGCCTACACGTTCTTTCCAGAGGGATGTGCAGCGATACGCAGGAATGTAATTTAGCTTTAAGCTTTCACGTGGCAGCGTCAAAGCTTAAAACTATATTAAATTCCAAGTATCAAATGCACAAAGTCTTAAAAACGAATCCCAGCAGTGGGTGAATCCAGAACCATTCACTGACTGAAAAAAAAACTTTTATTTGGTCTTAAGGCGGACGTGACGGTGTCCTTCCTTAAGACTAAAATTTAGTCGGTATGTGATATTAGGAAGGCAATTTTAAGCAGGTAATGTTCCAAACCTAAGTTTAAGACGCCAATATTGTAAAGATGTAATCCAGAGATGAGCACCCAAGAAAAAAGAGAAAAAAATCTACCCTATCTTTTCCACGTCACCCATGAGGTACGATAGAACCGAGTAGTTTAATCATAAGAACAACGTGGCGGCGTAGTTCTTAAGATTAAATTTACTCGATGTATGACGCGTTTTTGTTTGGAGGAAGTGTACCGGGTACGCGCTTCACTCCAAAGGGTTTCGCCAGTAGCCCTATCCCCTCTTTACGTCAATGCGTGACTCGACGACGGACGGACTCCTAAAGAGAAGAAAGAAGATGAAAGATTAGCTATTCGTTCATTTCATAGAAGTGCATGTACAAATGAGGGAAGCGGAAACGCCCCGAGCCAACATTTATGGTGCACTCAACGCATTAAGTTTCAATAAGGTTGCCGTAGTTTCTGCGTTATGACCGCAGTGCTGGTATCTGGTCCAAGTTCGGGCTCGATCCACAGCAGAGCTCATTAGGGTCGTTGAAACGGAAACCGCCAAGTACCTCTTGGCGAGCTTCGCCAACTTTGGCATGATCGCTTCCTTGGCCCTCCAAACATCCAATGGAGCCATGTTACTTTTTTATCCACTTTCGGTGGTAACACTTCCTTCAAATAGTTAGTGACTTCCGCTGAAGGTGTTGCTATCGATGCCGTTGTTGAAGGCTGGATTGTGTCACCAACCGGATTTAGGGATGCAAAGAGGAAGTTTCCGGGATCAACTTCGACATCAACAGGCTCGTCATCTTTTAGTTCTTGGAGTTGGCGATTGACAAGAGCCAAGACCTTTTCATAGCTTGGGACGCAAAATTCGGGAAATTCGTCGCTCCATTCGGGATGGACGTAGTGACCTAAATGATAAACACATACAAAATTAGCTTGCACAACATAACAAAGAATGAAAATTGTACAATATTTGCTTAAGCAATATAACAAAGAATGAAAATTGTACCAATGAACAGATATCACTTCTGCCTCGGGTCCAAAAATGATGCCAAAATGTAACTCTCGTCATTGAGAACGGTTGCGAAAGTTGCTGTAAAATCTTTCTCGAGATTTTTTTGGACATCTTGGAAGTGGACGCATTCAATCTTTCTAATTTGAACAAACGTGGTCAAAACTGTTCCCAGAGTCTTTGCAGCCACAGGCTCTAAACACTGGAAGATTTCTGTAGCGTCCTTTATTGGGTTATACAGGCCAAGGAGTTCCCGCATAACTTCTACGAGACTGTTATCGTTATCTTCAATAACGTCTAGTTGCGAATGTATTTCGTCTTCTTTTCCTTCCTCGTGCTATAATAAATAAGAGAAAATTAAAGTCATTTTTGATATTGACAGTGCCTTTATTCATTGCGAAGCATGTAACTGACGATCATATAGAAATTGCTGTTAAAATTTTATCCCGGACCCTCCCAAAATGATATATCTGAGTATTTTTAGTACCTTAACTAGAGATTCCATAGCATCCATTACCGCTTGGAATCTGGTGAAACCTTTTCCTGAACACACCGAAGGATACTTCTTGGCTAAATTCGGCGAATTTCTTAAGGTAGAGACCAATTTCTCCACTTTTAACAAAATCCTCTTCGCTTCCGGGGACTTTTCCACCTGCCGCGGGAAAACCTCGACCATGGCATGGGCCAAGCACTTTAGCTTCTTAACTGCTGTTTGAAGCGTAAATTCTCCATCCCAGGCTTCCTTCGCTATTACATCCAGTGTCGTGAAACCTACAGGAAATTAAAAAGTTAGTTTCAACTTCCAAGCGTTGTCACGTGGTTCAAATTACCATTTTCTGTTTGGGATATCGGCACAACCCACGACTTAACGAGGGCTATAAGTTTTAAAAACATTATCCCTAATTAAGGTTCCTGAAATTAAATTTTTTTATTTTTAAAAATTTCTAAAAGCCATAGGCTGGAATTGAAATCTATAACACGAAGTTGTAAACGTTTCACGGGGATTATCGAACTTTTCCGTGGATAGGAAAAAGCTACGATTGACAAGCTCAATCCGCCCATCCCGTAGAAAACGGGTCATTGCCAGTTCAAGATAAACTCTTTGGCGCCAGTAATTCCCCGAGAAAGTTCGAAAGGAACCTTTTCTCTCTAGAAGGTTAGGTATTTTGGCGCGAAGCAAATAACAGCGTCATCAAGGCGAGGTGGATGGCTTCCAACTAGATTGTCAAAAGAATGGTGCATTTTTTTGGGGGATTTCTAGAAAGAGCGGGAAATTTTGCTTGACAATAGACACTAGAAAATGGCGTGAAAACTCGGCAAAATAAAATTATAAGCAAAGTTTGTTCTGTTAGAAATTTTCTCCAAACATTTAAGGCGATTTTAAACATACTTATAGCGTCTATAAAATTGCATCTTCAATTAGTAGCTTAATGAATTGATAATTATTTGCCATAACCATCAAACGATGAAAAAACTTCATGTCAATTAAAACATTAAATTGGTTTTCATTTTGCATTTTTCATAAATTTAATTCTGTGGTGTACGAATACATTTTCATTGAATGTAGTTTCAGTGCGTTGTTTCTCTCGTAGGAATTTACCTTTCATGGATTGATTAACTAAAGTTTATAGAAAAAACAATAACTTAATTATTGTATAAGTAAAGATTATTAAACTCCCAGTTTCTTTTTCTTCTACGTGACAGAACCGAGGGAGTAACCACTTCCAAATTTAACTAAGACACTTTTGTTGATCTGGGAGAGCTACCTATTTTTATGTTATCCGAGGTAGGCATATGGGCTTAATTTAATATAAGTGTGTGTGTGATTTCAGTGTGCAGGATTTCAATACATTTGTTTTGGAAACCTTTAATTTTTCCTCAAAAAGTAAATATGGCCCTTAAAACAGCCTTTCAAGAACAGTTTAAGAACCTCTTTTTTGGAGGAAAAATTTGCGGAATACATTTAATTCTCTCTCCACTTCCCCTATCTTCGTCCCCCCCCAATCCTCTAACCCATATATCGGCTTATATTTGTAGCTGACCAATCATACGGCTAGTTGAAGTACCTTACTCTTTCCTCGGAGATGCGGACGGAAACCTAGAGTCGCCTCGTGAGGAAACTAGGAGATGAGATTCATTTAGCACTTTCGAATCTATGAGAATGGCTGGGTTTTTCGTGCATCCTCTGAGTAAAATTCAAGCTGATGTTTTTTTCATTGAGCGCAGAGTCTTTCGCACGATTAAAGTAATCTCGATCACTGGATTGTGTAATATGACTTTGGAAGAAGTAATGGCTTCTGACCTAAAAAAGATCTATTGCGCCTATCGTGATGATCTAGTGCCATTAGAAACTAATGCTTGCACACCCGAACCTGAAGAAATTTGGGAGGGGGTGGTCGCTCAAAGAATTTTCGAGAATTCTGAGTCCTTGGGGGAGGCACCTTCAGTCTCTAGTGAATCGAATGATTCTGAATCTTTTTTTTATAATCGTAATTCCTATTCTGAAATGACGATTACTTCAGATAATTCTTTATTTGGAGTAGACATCATTCCAGCAACGGAGTTACAATTGCCGAAAAATGATAGAAAATCGTCTGATATGCAATCATTTTTCGATGAGATGAATTATGATTCTGAAATGGCGGATACTCCTGATAATTCTTTATTTGGAGTAGACATCATTCCAGCAACGGAGTTACAATTGCCGAAAAATGATAGAAAATCGTCTGATATGCAATCATTTTTCGATGAGATGAATTATGATTCTGAAATGGCGGATACTCCTGATAATTCTTTATTTGGAGTAGACATCATTCCAGCAACGGAGTTACAATTGCCGAAAAATGATAGAAAATCGTCTGATTTGCAATCATTTTTCGATGAGATGAATTATGATTCCGAAATGGCGGATACTCCTGATAATTCTTTATTTGGAGTAGACATCATTCCAGCAACGGAATTACAATTATCAACAAATCATTCAGAATTTGTAGATTCTTCAGATGACGAAGGTAGCCCACCAAAAAAAAAGAAGGCCGAATCTTCCTACGTTTCAGAATCTTTAGCGTTAGATTCTCAATGTCTAACTTTGGTTGAACGCAAATCTGGATATCCAGAACTACCAGACGATATGTCTTTTACCGTGAATTCGCAAAAGCATTTGCTTGGATTTTAAGATTCGATCGACAGTCCTGGACATGACATTTTAAACTGTATACCAAAAAAGGCCCTTTTAAGGGCCACCCTAAATATTCTATGAGAGCGGTTGCTCTCTTAGATAAGACTTCATACTGACTTTAATGTATAAGGAGAGTTTTTTGTTTGGATGTAACTTTTTTCGTATTATGTTTACTGTTTTGAATAGGACTGTTCACGAGCCGAGCTGAGCGAGCTTTTTAAAAGCTCGGCTCGGCTCGAGTCAAAAAAACGGCGGCTCGGCTCGACTCGAGCCGAGCTGGGTCTTGGCTCGGCTCGGCTCGAAAATGATCGAGCCGAGCCGAGCTGGCTCGATTAACATATACATGATTAAAAAAATTGCTACTACTTACGTCAAACTTGAGAATGACTATAAATGCCATCCCATGTTTAGGAATGTAGTGGTTCAGTAAAACCCGCTCTTTAAAATATGCTCAAGGTTAGAGACGAGAGATTTTTCCCACGCTTTATTTCATGTAAAGATACAACGGAACGCTATTGGTGGAGAGAATAAAGACTAAAAGGAAAGCACTATATCAGTGACTAAGCTCGCGAGCCGGCTCGCGAGTCGGCTCGGCTCGGCTCGACCATATAAAAGCTCGCTCGTTAATTAATCGAGCCGCAAAAGTGGCGGCTCGGCTCGGCTCGAACTCGGCTCGCTCGTCACGAAACCGAGCTGGCTCGAGCTCGTGAACAGTCCTAGTTTTGAAAAAATTCCACGGATCTACAATCCAGGCCCTTAATATGTCATTAAAGTTTCAAAGAGGTCCATTAATTCGTTTATTTTATAAAAAATAAAGTTGCTAAGGGTGGTTTTCATTTCCATAAAATGGTTCAGTCATTTTGGCAAAAAAGGAAAATTTTCCCATAGGAATAACATGGGAAATATTTGCTGTAATGGCAAAAGCTACTCGACCATTTTTTGAAGACTATTTATTCGATAGGTCTGAAAATGGTTTTAAATGAAAGGTTGAACATTAAACTGGTGCCTTTTGAAACGTCATTAAAAACAATTAAGTTGAAGTATTGTTTTTCTTAATTTTAATTACATACTCTAAATTGCGTTGTTTACCCTGAAACTGTGTATCATACGACTTTTTAGTGGTATGGGTTGGGTAGTTGTTTCACCCCAATTATACCGCCTTTATAGACGATTATACTAGGTTAGCGATCGAGGGTGATTAAACTAGGTTTGCGATCAAGGTTAATTGAACTAGGTTAGCGATCAAGGGTGACTGAACTAGGGTAGCGATCAAGGGTGATTGAACTAGGTTAGCGATCAAAGGTGATTGAACTAGGTTAGCGATCAAGGGTAGTTGAACTAGGTTAGCGATCAAGGTTAATTGAACTAGGTTAGCGATCAAGGTTAATTGAACTAGGTTAGCGATCAAGGTTAATTGAACTAGGTTAGCGATCAAGGGTGATTGAACTAGGTTAGCGATCAAGGGTGATTGAACTAGGTTAGCGATCAAGGGTGATTGAACTAGGTTAGCGATCAAGGTTAATTGAACTAGGTTAGCGATCAAGGGTGATTGAACTAGGGTAGCGATCAAGGGTGATTGAACTAGGGTAGCGATCAAGGGTGATTGAACTAGGGTAGCGATCAAGGGTGATTGAACTAGGGTAGCGATCAAGGTTAATTGATCTAGGTTAGCGATCAAGGTTAATTTAACTAGGTTAGCTATCAAGTTTAATTGAACTAGGTTTGCGATCAAGGTTAATTGAACTAGGTTTGCGATCAAGGTTAATTGAACTAGGTTTGCGATCAAGGCTAATTGAACTAGGTTTGCGATCAAGGTTAATTGAACTAAATTAGCGATCAAGGGTAATTGAACTAGGTTAGCGATTAAGGGTAATTGAACTAGGTTAGCGATCAAGGTTAATTGAACTAGGTTAGCGATCAAGGTTAATTGAACTAGGTTAGCGATCAAGGTTAATTTAACTAGGTTAGCGATCAAGGTTAATTGAACTAGGTTAGCGATCAAGGTTAATTGAACTAGGTTAGCGATCAAGGTTATTTGAACTAGGTTTGCGATCAAGGTTAATTGAACTAGGTTAGCGATCAAGGTTAATTGAACTAGGTTTGCGATCAAGGGTGATTGAACTAGGGTAGCGATCAAGGGTGATTGAACTAGGGTAGCGATCAAGGTTAATTGATCTAGGTTAGCAATCAAGGGTGATTGAACTAGGTTAGCGATCAAGTTTAATTGAACTAGGTTTACGATCAAGGTTAATTGAACTAGGTTTGCGATCAAGGTTAATTTAACTAGGTTAGCGATCAAGTTTATTAGAACTAGGTTTACGATCAAGGTTAATTGAACTAGGTTTGCGATCGAGGGTGATTGAACTAGGTTAGTGATTAAGGGTAATTGAACTAGGTTAGCGATCAAGCTTAATTGAACTAGGTTAGCGATCAAGGTTAATTGAACTAGGTTAGCGACCAAGGGTGATTGAACTAGGTTCGCGATCAAGGTTAATTGAACTAGGTTAGCGATCAAGGTTAATTGAACTAGGTTAGCGATCAAGGTTAATTGAACTAGGTTAGCGATCAAGGGTAATTGAACTAGGTTTGCGATCAAGGGTAATTGAACTAGGTTAGCAATCAAGGGTGATTGAACTAGGTTAGCGATCAAGGTTAATTGAACTAGATTAGCGATTAAGGGTTATTGAACTAGGTTAGCGATCAAGGGTGATTGAACTAGGTTAGCGATCAAGGGTGATTGAACTAGGTTAGCGATCAAGGGTGATTGAACTAGGTTAGCGATCAAGGTTAATTGAACTAGGTTAGCGATCAAGGGTGATTGAACTAGGGTAGCGATCAAGGGTGATTGAACTAGTGTAGCGATCAAGGGTGATTGAACTAGGGTAGCGATCAAGGGTGATTGAACTAGGGTAGCGATCAAGGTTAATTGATCTAGGTTAGCGATCAAGGTTAATTTAACTAGGTTAGCTATCAAGTTTAATTGAACTAGGTTTGCGATCAAGGTTAATTGAACTAGGTTTGCGATCAAGGTTAATTGAACTAGGTTTGCGATCAAGGCTAATTGAACTAGGTTTGCGATCAAGGTTAATTGAACTAAATTAGCGATCAAGGGTAATTGAACTAGGTTAGCGATTAAGGGTAATTGAACTAGGTTAGCGATCAAGGTTAATTGAACTAGGTTAGCGATCAAGGTTAATTGAACTAGGTTAGCGATCAAGGTTAATTTAACTAGGTTAGCGATCAAGGTTAATTGAACTAGGTTAGCGATCAAGGTTAATTGAACTAGGTTAGCGATCAAGGTTATTTGAACTAGGTTTGCGATCAAGGTTAATTGAACTAGGTTAGCGATCAAGGTTAATTGAACTAGGTTTGCGATCAAGGTTAATTGAACTAGGTTAGCGATCAAGGGTGATTGAACTAGGTTAGCGATCAAGCTTGATTGAACAAGGTTAGCGATCAAGAGTGAATGAACTACACTAGCGATCAAGGGTGATTGAACTAGGTTAGCGATCAAGGGTGATTAAACTAGGTTAGCGATCAAGGTTGATTGAACTAGGTTAGCGATCAAGGTTGATTGAACAAGGTTAGCGATCAAGAGTGATTGAACTAGACTAGCGATCAAGGGTGATTGAACTAGGTTAGCGATCAAGGTTGATTAAACTAGGTTAGCGATCAAGGGTGATTGAACTAGGTTAGCAATCAAGGGTGATTGAACTAGGATACCGATCAAGGGTGATTGAACTAGGTTAGCGATCAATGGTGATTGAACTAGGTTAGCGATCAAGGGTAGTTGAACTAGGTTAGCGATCAAGGTCAATTGAACTAGGTTAGCGATCAAGGTTAATTGAACTAGGTTAGCGATCAAGGTTAATTGAACTAGGTTAGCGACCAAGGGTGATTGATCTAGGGAAGCGATCAAGGGTGATTGAACTAGGGTAGCGATCAAGGGTGATTGAACTAGGGTAGCGATCAAGGTTAATTGATCTAGGTTAGCGATCAAGGTTAATTTATCTAGGTTAGCGATCAAGTTTAATTGAACTAGGTTTACGATCAAGGTTAATTGAACTAGGTTTGCGATCAAGGTTAATTTAACTAGGTTAGCGATCAAGTTTATTAGAACTAGGTTTACGATCAAGGTTAATTGAACTAGGTTTGCGATCGAGGGTGATTGAACTAGGTTAGTGATTAAGGGTAATTGAACTAGGTTAGCGATCAAGCTTAATTGAACTAGGTTAGCGATCAAGGTTAATTGAACTAGGTTAGCGACCAAGGGTGATTGAACTAGGTTCGCGATCAAGGTTAATTGAACTAGGTTAGCGATCAAGGTTAATTGAACTAGGTTAGCGATCAAGGTTAATTGAACTAGGTTTGCGATCAAGGTTAATTTAACTAGGTTAGCGATCAAGTTTATTAGAACTAGGTTTACGATCAAGGTTAATTGAACTAGGTTTGCGATCGAGGGTGATTGAACTAGGTTAGTGATTAAGGGTAATTGAACTAGGTTAGCGATCAAGCTTAATTGAACTAGGTTAGCGATCAAGGTTAATTGAACTAGGTTAGCGACCAAGGGTGATTGAACTAGGTTCGCGATCAAGGTTAATTGAACTAGGTTAGCGATCAAGGTTAATTGAACTAGGTTAGCGATCAAGGTTAATTGAACTAGGTTAGCGATCAAGGGTAATTGAACTAGGTTTGCGATCAAGGGTAATTGAACTAGGTTAGCAATCAAGGGTGATTGAACTAGGTTAGCGATCAAGGTTAATTGAACTAGATTAGCGATTAAGGGTTATTGAACTAGGTTAGCGATCAAGGGTGATTGAACTAGGTTAGCGATCAAGGGTGATTGAACTAGGTTAGCGATCAAGGGTGATTGAACTAGGTTAGCGATCAAGGTTAATTGAACTAGGTTAGCGATCAAGGGTGATTGAACTAGGGTAGCGATCAAGGGTGATTGAACTAGTGTAGCGATCAAGGGTGATTGAACTAGGGTAGCGATCAAGGGTGATTGAACTAGGGTAGCGATCAAGGTTAATTGATCTAGGTTAGCGATCAAGGTTAATTTAACTAGGTTAGCTATCAAGTTTAATTGAACTAGGTTTGCGATCAAGGTTAATTGAACTAGGTTTGCGATCAAGGTTAATTGAACTAGGTTTGCGATCAAGGCTAATTGAACTAGGTTTGCGATCAAGGTTAATTGAACTAAATTAGCGATCAAGGGTAATTGAACTAGGTTAGCGATTAAGGGTAATTGAACTAGGTTAGCGATCAAGGTTAATTGAACTAGGTTAGCGATCAAGGTTAATTGAACTAGGTTAGCGATCAAGGTTAATTTAACTAGGTTAGCGATCAAGGTTAATTGAACTAGGTTAGCGATCAAGGTTAATTGAACTAGGTTAGCGATCAAGGTTATTTGAACTAGGTTTGCGATCAAGGTTAATTGAACTAGGTTAGCGATCAAGGTTAATTGAACTAGGTTTGCGATCAAGGTTAATTGAACTAGGTTAGCGATCAAGGGTGATTGAACTAGGTTAGCGATCAAGCTTGATTGAACAAGGTTAGCGATCAAGAGTGAATGAACTACACTAGCGATCAAGGGTGATTGAACTAGGTTAGCGATCAAGGGTGATTAAACTAGGTTAGCGATCAAGGTTGATTGAACTAGGTTAGCGATCAAGGTTGATTGAACAAGGTTAGCGATCAAGAGTGATTGAACTAGACTAGCGATCAAGGGTGATTGAACTAGGTTAGCGATCAAGGTTGATTAAACTAGGTTAGCGATCAAGGGTGATTGAACTAGGTTAGCAATCAAGGGTGATTGAACTAGGATACCGATCAAGGGTGATTGAACTAGGTTAGCGATCAATGGTGATTGAACTAGGTTAGCGATCAAGGGTAGTTGAACTAGGTTAGCGATCAAGGTCAATTGAACTAGGTTAGCGATCAAGGTTAATTGAACTAGGTTAGCGATCAAGGTTAATTGAACTAGGTTAGCGACCAAGGGTGATTGATCTAGGGAAGCGATCAAGGGTGATTGAACTAGGGTAGCGATCAAGGGTGATTGAACTAGGGTAGCGATCAAGGTTAATTGATCTAGGTTAGCGATCAAGGTTAATTTATCTAGGTTAGCGATCAAGTTTAATTGAACTAGGTTTACGATCAAGGTTAATTGAACTAGGTTTGCGATCAAGGTTAATTTAACTAGGTTAGCGATCAAGTTTATTAGAACTAGGTTTACGATCAAGGTTAATTGAACTAGGTTTGCGATCGAGGGTGATTGAACTAGGTTAGTGATTAAGGGTAATTGAACTAGGTTAGCGATCAAGCTTAATTGAACTAGGTTAGCGATCAAGGTTAATTGAACTAGGTTAGCGACCAAGGGTGATTGAACTAGGTTCGCGATCAAGGTTAATTGAACTAGGTTAGCGATCAAGGTTAATTGAACTAGGTTAGCGATCAAGGTTAATTGAACTAGGTTAGCGATCAAGGGTAATTGAACTAGGTTTGCGATCAAGGGTAATTGAACTAGGTTAGCAATCAAGGGTGATTGAACTAGGTTAGCGATCAAGGTTAATTGAACTAGATTAGCGATTAAGGGTTATTGAACTAGGTTAGCGATCAAGCTTAATTGAACTAGAATGAATGTGACGCAAAGAAGTCAAACCTCCAAAACCGTTAATACCATTTGGAACTATCGTCACTTTCAAGTTCTCGATATATTAATTTCATAGTCCTAAGAGAGGGCGCCGTCTACTATCACTTTCACCCGCCTCCCCTCCTCTCGACTACTATTCGGAAGAAAATGGTGGATACATTAGACCAGTGTGACTGAGTAACTTATAGGGAGCTAGTATATGATTCACTTAAAACACGATCGGAACATCTGAATCACAGAAGCGTTAGCCTGTATTGTAAATCCACGGTGGCTGATTGCTAGTAGCTAGTGGAAATCGGCATTACTTTCTGTCAAATTTCTGTTTTGAGTGATATATAACAAAACCAAAAGTGAGAGCGCGCAAAATATCTACAATTTCAAAAAATAGGAAAATATAAAAAAATTATCGAAATTATAGGAACTAATAGGAAGACATCCGAAAATAGGAAAAATTATAAAATTTAGGAAATGTGGTCACCCAGCACAGGTCTATGGAATATGTTTGTGCACAGGTGTATAGATTGTTTTTGTTCACAGGTCGACGTAATAATTCTTTTGCCTAAGTCTTCAGAATCTATTTGTATTATTGCATCCACTGTGCTTTGCACGTGAAAACGACGGGAAGACAATTTGAGTTGGACTGGGCGTTAAAGCAATCAAGTTCAAACGCGGTAACTAATAAACGCGCAACACCACAAGACTTAAATGGAGCGCCTGCTTTTCAGTATAAGTTTTAAAATACTAGTTTCTAAACAGTTTTAATTCATATTAAGACTGAAGTGACAGATATTAATAAAAAATGTCTTTGTACACAAAGACGCGAAAAAGTAAGAGATAAGTGTAGAAAATTAATTGTTTGAAGTAACAGATATTCAAATTTTCATTTTTGAAGACGTGATTATAAAACATCAATTATTTGAAAAAATTTCTTATCTTAGTTTTTATCACAAAAATTTCAGAGAAACTACCTTGATACTACTGTTTATTTTCTAGAAACATTTGCTTCGAGGAAGTTCAAATACTCGGATATCTGAAAAATAGAGCTAGAAATATTTATTTTTATATTTTAAAATTGAAGGTATTGCGAACCGAAAATTACATTCGCCCTTTGACTGTGTTGTAGTTATTAGAGTCAAAAGGATCTGTAGCTTGATTGTGATCTTTTGAGAGATATACAACACGTTAATTTTTGAAACCTCGAAAACTTCAAACTAAACGAACACGTTTTGTTAAGTTTTCATGCTTGTTTTATTCTGTCTGCTATGAACAATTTTCTGCCCATTTTATTCTCCTTATAGGCCCGTATACTCAAACTAACTCAAAATTTTAAATAGAAATAAAATGCATACGTTTTTTACTTTTAAAATGATGCACATGTTTAAGGATAAAATATTTAACTTAAGGAATTTTGGTGAAAAAAACTAAGATAAGAAATTTTTTCAAATAATTGATGTTTTAAAATCACGTCTTCAAAAATGAAAATTTGAATATCTGTTACTTCAAACAATTAATTTTCTACACTTATCTCACACTTTTTCGCGTCTTTGTGTACAAAGACAGTTTTTATTAATATTTTGTAAGACTTGATGGAGGGTTAAGCTGTAATATCCGTTTTGTGTGCGTCCAAAGACGTTAGATACGAGCCTCAAAGTCACCAGCCCGCTAACGTCTTTTATTTGTTATCAAGTGATAAGGTCTTTGGATCTGCATAAAATAAAGTGGTGAAACAATTAATATACTCTATTTTAGCCCCGACTTACGAAAAGGGTTTATTAGAACGAACTTGGCCGAAATATTGTATCGAATATTTACATAATATAATGTGTCAGACCACATACACGTACGTGTTTTCACTCCAAAATGGCTTTATAATCTAAGCCTTCTAAGCTGTTTAGTTCCAAGCCACACAAATTTTAGAACTTTCGACTCTATCCGCTTATTGTTAATATTGTAAAATATGTAAATACCCATAATAGAACTAGAAGATAATTGAACATTACTGGCAGGCGCGTAGAAACGTTTCGAATTTAGGGGGTACAGTCTAAATTTGGATTTGGGCGTCCCCCCCAAGATAAGAAAAATGTCGAAAAATACATTTAACAAGGTACTTTAGTTACAGTGAAATGTGAAATGGTGAATTATTATGATTTTTCAAAAACCGGTGGCCGATAGTTGTTCGTTGTGGAAAATTTTCGGAACAAGAAATTTTTATCAATCCTCTCTGGATATGTTTAGATAATCACTAAATGATTCATTCTTTTTGAGTCATTGTTGCCCGTAGTATGTCAGGGCACCAACTCTTTTAGAGAATTTTTTAATTGGAAAAATAGGATTCCCTTCTCAAAATATCGGATTTTATAGGACCGGATTCATAAAACTAAAGGATTATATACTTATAAATGATAAGACCCAGTGCGGAGAGTTTTATTTAGTGAGAATGTATGATTCCTTTAAGTGCGTTACGTCACATCTTGATCTCATCAAATACCAAAGCACTCACACAGAAAACACATTCAGATTTACTTGGAAAAGTGACTAATAACTAAAAAACAATAAGCAAAACAAGACTTAAAGTGACTGAAAATTAGCAAATCAAGCTATTCTGAGAGAGCGGTTGCTCTCTTAGATAAGACCTCATACTGCGTTTAATGTATAAGGGTGGTTTTTTGATTCGATGTAACTTTTTTCCTATCATGGTTACTGCTTTGAAAAAATTCCACTGAACTAAAATTCGGACCCTTAATATGTGGTTAAAATTTCAAAGAGATCCCTCTATTAGTTTTCTTCATAGAAAATAAAGTTGCTAAGGGTGGTTTTCATTTCCATAAAAAAATTAAGACATTTTGGCAAAAAAAGGGAAATTTTCCCATAGGAATAACATGGGAAATGTTTGCTGTGATGGCCAAATTGACTCGAGCATTTTTTGAAGACTATTTATTCGATAGGTCTGAAAATGGTTTTAAATGAAAGGTTGAACATTTTTCTGGTGCCTTTCGAAGTTTTATTGAAAACAATTAATATTAAGTATTACTTTTTGTACTTTTAAGCACATACTTAAACTTACGACCTTTTATTCTGTTGGACTTACGTGGTTTAATCCTAGCTAAAATCATAGAGAAACGTACTGTTGGACTTACGCTGTTTTACCGCTAATAGAGCGACTGAGCGAAGATTTTTGTTTAGACAACGCGTGTGGCTATGCCGAGCTTAAGGCGAATTTTTTAACTTTTCACATAAAAGAAGGGGTTAATTCGTCCTCATTTTATTTTAATTTCGTAAGTTAAACCTTATTATAATTTAATACAAAAGAATTTAAATTTAGGATTTAGCCGATAATTTTTAAATTCACTGATTTCACTAAGCCTCGGTCAAAATTTAAATACAGCTGATTGTATGTAGAGACTAGAGACCAATTGGCCGTGTAGCGTACGTTTTAAGGTGTTTCACCTGGTGCCATCGGCCCACGATAGCCGCTAATTAGGTAATTTGTTTAAATTAAATCAATTTTTGTTGTTTAAAGTAGATTAATGCAAAAGACGCACAAGGGTTCGTTCCCTGGTTTTTGACTGTTGCCACCAGCCAACAGTTACCGCTACGAACATACCTTTTTTACTGGTAAAATAAATGATAGATTCAATCACACTATCACTAAACCCTGTCACCAAATCATACAATATTTTTAAATGACGCTTTTCCAATAATTCTTATAGGTTAACAATTTAAATTTTAATTATTTAGTGCTTATTCTAACATAACCTCAAAACAGTAAACAATGGCCATTTTTCCAACGATAACTGTGCAGATTATATTTGGTGCCACCGATAACCACTATGTAGATCATTTTATTGGTTTAAATTAATGGTAATATAATTGAATAATTAAACACACGATCACTAAACCCTGTCAACAAACCAACCAATGTTTTTTATCCTGGCTCTTGCAATCATTTTTATTAGGTAACAGTTGCGTTTTTAAGTACTATTTATAACCGCTATTTGGAATAAACCTTTTTGTTTAAATTAGATACATTTTTGATGTGTAAAGTAGATTAATTCAAACTACGCAGAAGAGTTCATTCCCTGGTTTCTAGACAAGGGTTACCGCTACGAAGATATGTTTTTTGCTGGTAAAATAAATGATAGATTCAATTCAATCACACTATCACTAATCCCTGTCTCCAAATCAATATTTTTAATTCAGGCTCTTCCAAGCGCGAAATTACAAATTACAGTGTGTTAATTAATTAATATAAATTTTGGATAAATATGTAACACACTATCATTATTAAATTTCTGAAGAGAGGAAAAAAGGTTGAAATTAATTTTTTTAAATTTAAAAAGCAAATTTGGCGCGGAAAAAACCCAGCGCCAGAAGCCTGGCTTATAAAATTTTCACAAGATGATTCGTTCAAGAATGTCTAGAATTAAGTCGCATAGAAGTAATGAATATTTCACCTAAGTCAGCTGACTTGGCCAGGCAGGGCATAGCCCACTCGATCCATGCTCACGGACGCTGCTCTGCATCTTGCGTAGTGTTACGCGTGATCGAGTGGACTATGGGCAGGGTAAACAAATACGGGGCTGCCAGGCTGTCTCTTACACAATAATGATACAGGGCAAATGACTAGTTTAAAAATAAAACCATGGGACCACAAAGAAAATGCAAAGGTAACCAGAGTCCAGACATTAACTCAGAAAGTTTAATTGTTCAATTCCTAAGTTTAGCAGACGACGTGGTCAAATATTATTATATAGCGCGAGCAGCTTGCGTCCATGAGCGCGGATCGAGTGGGCTATGCTTGCAGGAAGAAACTTTGTCTCAGTTACACCAAAGAGAATATAGGGGAGGAGTTGAAGATCCCCCGCTCCACAAGGCTAAATTACATTGTTGCCCCTAAATTATACTAGTGGTACGAGGGAGTTTCCGGCTCAGTCGCGCCACCTACTATACCGTTAAATGTCTCAAACGGAAATGCCTCGATACTGCGCATTGAAGATGCGCGGTAGAAAAGAGCAACAAGATTTTCCCCTCTTTCCACTCCTCCCCTATATTCTCTTTGGTTACACCTTGTATTGGAAACCCCCATACCTATAGCGTTGCCTGTGTACCCCCACCTAGGGCACCGTAGTCCTCCCAGCATCCTCAGCGGTTAGGTAGGGTCGTACTGGATGAAATTGTAAAGGGCGCCCCCTCTATCTTAAAATTAGAAGCTAGCTCTCATACAAATAAAATGGCGCTACGCGGCAGCACTTAGCAATCGCCTACCGAAGGGTAGGGGCGTGCGCGAGGTACATTGGGAGAGATACGGTGCCGTAGGTCGCCCATCTTCATTTGCAATCCATCTCAATTCCCTTATCCCTGGCTACACTGCTACAACGAAAACCAAATACCAGCAACATAAGTCCAAGCCAGTCATCTGAAAGACTCAAAACGATGACTCTTGATTCTTCTGAATTTGAAATATCAGTAGAAATGATTCTAGATAATCCTCAGAGTTATTTTAAATATTTTAATGCTCAAAGCCAGGGGATAAGGAAAGGCCAAAATAATTTTATTATGAAAATTTGATGTTTTCAGTAATAAATTAATCTCATTGGTGATAACTGATTAACTGGTACCTGAAAGCATTAGTCACTAACTTGCAATATTAGGTCCCTTATGCTTACGCTCCCCTATATTTATGTTTGTGCTTAGTGCAGATTTTAAAAATGCCACAGTTTCTTAACAATCTTAATTAAAATGAAGACTGAAGGAACAGATATTAATAAAAAATGTCTTCGTGGACAAACACTTGAAAAAGTAAATGATAAGAAAACAAAATGGAATGACCGAAGTAACAGATATTAAACTTTTTCTTTAAAGACATGATTATAAAACATCAATTATTTGAAAAAAATACTTATCTTCGTTTTTTTCACCAAAATTACATTTGCCCAAAAATATTGTATCATTAAATTTTCCATTCTTTTCAAAATGGTTCGTGTCAAAGATTTACTATATAACAGAAACATGCGACATCGTTTATATTTACAGCTAGATTTCCAGTGTAGACCATGATAGAAACAGTTCCTCGTTAGTGATATTTAAAAGGATTGCAGCTTTTAATTTGAACTACAATGCGTTTTAATACTGGAAACTAAGCCCAATAGTGAAATAAATACGCAGCCCACCATTTGTCGGTGTCCAGTTACGTGTTTGGTGTTATACGTTTGCTCTACAATGTGTTCCTCATAGCGAGTTGAAGTCATACCAAACTAATTCAATCACAACTTTTAAAACAGTTCTCACGCACTCAATAATATACCAAAGGTTTTTTGTTAATAATGTCTTTTATCCAGATTTTAATGATTCATTTATAAAACATTTTAAATCATCGACCCAAAAAATGGGACCCAAATTGAATCGTGGTCGTATAAATGCAGGCGCAAAACCAAAGCACCCTAAAGCGACGTTTAAAATGTCAATCATGATGAAAGATAAAATTTCTTCCTTCGGTTGAATTTAGTCGTTTTAAACAACGTTTTGCCTTATAGTTCGAAAAGAGAAACCTTTAAAAATAACCTATATCCATACTCGGATATTTATTCTAATCCTTTTCATTCGAAAACTGTTAATACCACAAAGGATATATAGAATGAATAATCTGTCTTTCGAAAACAATGCAAATGTAATTTTGGTGAAAAAAACGAAGATAAGTATTTTTTTTCAAATAATTGATGTTTTATAATCATGTCTTTAAAGAAAAAGTTTAATATCTGTTACTTCGGTCATTCCATTTTGTTTTCTTATCATTTACTTTTTCAAGTGTTTGTCCACGAAGACATTTTTTATTAATTGAAAAGGGTCTGGTAGGAAGAGATGTTTTTCAGAGAAAGCTAATTATAAATATTTTTTATAATTTGAGATAATTTAAAAGTCTGTGCTATAATTGAGCTTAATCTGTGAACTTGGACATTTTAGATGAAAGGTCTTAGGCGAAATTCAATTGGAACGCTGCTCAGAATGCAAAATAATTGGTATACTTTAAAAATTATTTGAATTCAGTTATAAGAACATCGAAGGCAAAAATATCTTGAGCGAGCGAAGCGAGGTCCGCGATTTTTTTTCTGACCAAATGAGATCTCGCAAATTCTACGTTTAAAACGTCATGCAACTGGGATTATAAATAATTACTTCAAAATCCCAAAAATATAGGACTTTAAAGGACAATTTGTGAAATAGTAGGGTAAAATAGGATACTTTCAAAAGATAGGATTTTATTGGAATTATAGGACATCTGGGTGGAAGTGCGTTCAGGGCCGGAAATGAGAAAAAAATTCTTATAGGACATATATCCAGTGACCTCCTGTTTGACTGAAAAATTTGCAGGACATTGTGCACTGCAGTTTGCAAAAATAGTGTCTCATCTTAGTTTTTAAGAAATTATGGGACATAATAAAATTTTATTGAACAACGTCCAGTGTTCTGTGCTTATTTCCGGCCCTGCTTTTGCTGAAGCATAAGTGGCAGGCAAACGATTAAGATACAAACTTCCAGAAAAAGACTGGGTTTTGTCGCGCAAACTTTCTTACTGCCATTGCCTTTAAAACAAGTTTTCTCCGTGTCCGCTTTATTTTCACAATAGGTCATTTCACTATTCATCTCTGTGCAGGCGCGAACGGTCTTCAGAGCCCCAAATTTGTGGAGCTGTCTTTGATGAGTTGAATAAGCTCTCTACCTTTATTGGCTTACCTAATACCAAAATGGTCTATTTACCTCTTTTTACTTCAGTATCATTTTGGCGCCCTTTGATTTTAAATTTGGCGCCCTTTCTGATCTATTTAGGCGCCCTAGTAAAATTTTAGGGGGGTACAATGTACCCCTGTACCCCCCGTTCCTACGCCACTGATTACTGGTAAAATCAAAGGCGCGTTGCGTAATTGCTATTGTACAAATTGCAGTTTGGTATGTTCTGTTTTTATATCTCCCGTGTAGCAATTTTATTTTCGATTGATAACTTTGCGAATTTATTCCTGATTGGCGTGTTAAAATTAATTTCTTTCCGTAAATCTTGTCTTTCGAGGACAAAAATTGTCCACTGACGTAGCTCTTTCAAATAAGTGGTTAATTGGTCAGATCTGGGGTTCATCTATAATCTAATTTGGGCTCATAAAATTGCCATATAGCACTTTTAATGGTTATAACAAAAAAGTCCCCATATCCTATAGACTAGCTTTACGGCTTCGATTTTCGTCATTTATGAAAGTTGTGGCCCGAGAACTAATAGAACCGTCCCGACGAGCAACGCCGGGTGCCTTTGATACTAGTTATCTATAATAGCGCCAGTTATAGCGAAATATGCTCCATTTCAGCTCATAATGCTGTTCTTCAAATCAAAACCTAATCTTAAAAGTCTTCAGTTACTGTTCGGAAAGGTTGTCTAGGGATATGGATGGAACAGTATAGTGTGATCGTAGATATTAAACTTGGGATCCATGGTATTTTTTTAATTCTAACGTAACTGGAGTATAGATTTAAAACTTGGCTGAAGAAGGACCGCCGTCCGATAGCTCCCAAAATAATTTTTAGTTTGTAAATAAACTTTTAATTTTAACGGATTTCATGAAGTTTCAGTTTCTGATTTAAATTAACAAAGTTAGAAAGTATATTGTGACCCTATTTATCTATTCGAGCTGCCAGTTTGTACGGGATTAGCCTAAATTTGAGCAAGGCCACAAAACCAAAGTGAACGCTATCACTGTACGAAGTTTTATTTACCAATACGAGTTCGGTGTTATCAACATATTTTTTCATAGTTAACTTAAAGCAAGGAATCAATTTCGGTACTAGGTTTTCAATATTTGGTTACCTTTTATTTACAAAATATACATATAAAACAATTTTGTACAAAATTAATTTGAGAAGATACTATAAAAGGCAAGAAACTTTAATGTTTAATTCGCAATTTAAGGGAAATAGCTGTAAAATTCTCAAATATAATAACAAGGAAAAACTAAACCGTAATTGGCAACGTTATATTAATTTTAAGTTAGTCGTTTTTCGAAAGCAAATACGCGGTATCAAGCCAAGTTAAGACCTTTTTGATTTTAGGCTCTCATATTTAAATACTAGGATATTTACATAATTATAGTTTCTAAGTTTTAATGGCACACTATGCACATAAATACTTTTAATACCGATTTCAAGTGAACTTTTATAATTCGTTGTATTCTTTATTAAAAATATTCAACCTAGATCTAACATAACATTTAACGGTAGAATTTTAATCTGCTGTAATTTTTTTAAAGAAAAAATTTCAAGGATCGTTTCCATCTGAAATATCATTTAATAGGGGAATTTTGACCTGGAATATCATTTAATGGGGGAATTTTGTCCTGAAATATCGTTTAATGGGTGAATATTGATCTAAAATATCGTTTAATGGAGGAATTTTCATCTGAAATATCGTTTAACGGGGGATTTTTGATCTGAAATATCGTTTAACGGGGGAATTTTGATCTGAAATATCGTTTAAGGGGGAAGTTTTGATCTGAAATATCGTTTAATGGGGGAATTTTGATCTGATATATCGTTTAATGGGGGAATTTTTATCTGAAATATCGTTTAATGGCGGAATTTTGATATGAAATGTCGTTTAATGGAAAAATTTTGATATGAAATGTCGTTTAATGGGGGAATTTTGATATGAAATGTCGTTAAATGGGGGAATTTTGATCTGATCCAGTGAAATTGTTTTGATCGGATATAACATTTAACGAAATAATTTTGAATCTGAAATAACATTTTATGGAAAATTAAATTTTTTATCTGAAATGACATTTAATGGGAAAAATATGATCTGAAAAAACATTTAAGGGGATATTTTGAAACTGTAATATTATGGAATACAGCGAAATGTTTGATCTGATTTATCAAGAACGGGGAGGCTTTTGATCTACGGTCATTTCTAATAAGATAAATTTGTTTGTAGGTTTTGTTTGATTTGAACAAATTTTATTTACCACTTCATGTGAATTTTGATTTTAGTTGACTAATAGAAGGAATATTTTGATTTTATTAGATTAACCCTGAATTTCTTTGTATTTTAAAAATTTTTCGATTCGTATTTAAATATTTTTTCTATGTTCCATTAGGTAACGTAGTTCCAAGTGTTCCTTTGTTAGTGTTCACTGCTCAGGTCTCTAAATATGTTCCGGGTTCGCGCATGCGCAGTGCCATGATCTCAGTTCGTTATAGTCAAAAGCTTCACTTCCATATTGCACAATATAAAATAAATTACAACGTAATAGAGCTGAAAATTCAAGCTCTTCAACACGTAAGCGTTGATTGTGACGACATATTTCTTTCACTTTGATTGCGCGGCGCAATAGCCACTATACGTTTCAATGTGTTCTTGCCAAAAGGCCGTTCCGAAAATGACGTGATTGTGAAGGTCCGTCCACACTAGAGGTATTTTTCAGTTTTGCTCGCGCGCGCACTTCGCACGCCAGTTACGCGCCTCGTTCACACACAAAATATTGGCTTCGCACGCGAGATCGCTCTGTACGCAGCACCAAGAAAATTTGTTTGAAATTTCGAACATTTTCGCGTCGTACGCGCCTACGCAGCCAACGCAGCCAATCAGGAGGGGCAATAAATCACGTGATCTTTTTAAGATGGCGTCGATAGGTGAAACACACCGCAAGCAGTTTTTAGAAATGAATAATCTCGTAATATTTTCTCTAATCGAAGAAATAAAATAAAAAATAAAAATAAAAGAAGAGTATGGGTTTTGGGAAGTATTCGCTGACCGTGAGATAGACGGAGATTTTCGTAATTTAGTCCCGAAATTAAGGATGTGCACAACAGAATACAAAAAGGTGAGAAAGGCAAAGGAGCAAACTAGACTTCGAAGCTCCGGCATTTCCTATTGGTTGAAACAAACAGTCGTGGCGCTTGCGCTCCTTACAATGGAAAATAAACTTCGTGTGTGGACGAGATGCGAGCGAAGCGCGCTAAGCTTGCGATCGGGCAACGCGTGCGAGGCGTGCGAAATATCTGTAGTGTGGATGGACCTTGAGTGTGGTGTTCCGGGCAATGAAAATTGTGCGGACATTGGCACAGAGTGTTTGTGTTCACGTCTTCAACGTCCATTCGTTTTTCAATCGAAAATAATTGGCATGTTTCTTTGCGCTGACACATTAACCTCTGAAATAGAAAAGAATAGCAATCGATTTAACGGCGTTATCTTATAACGAACTTAAATCATGTCTGGGTATCGGTGTGGGGTATTTATGAGTAGGGAGTCGATAATATCCTCTGATTTACTAAATCACATTCATAATTTCGCATGTTGTATTCCAAACTATACGTTTGCCTACACTGTAAAAAATTGTGGTGCCTAAATAGTGCCATTATGGTGTTAAAACAATGTGCACTCTTTGTACACCCTGACAAGGTGCTGAAATAGTACGAAAATAGTTCGATATTTTAAAAACACCATTAGCTTAAACCAATGGTGTAGAAATGGGTTTATAAAACATAATTCTTTAAAAGGTGTGCAAATGATACCTTCATTATATAAAATAACCCCATCGAATACTCCATTAAATGGTGGTCATATGGCATAGAATTAGTGCGATATTTTTTAAACACCATTCGCTTAAATAAACGGTGTGAAAAAGGGTTGAAAAAGCCTCATTCATTAAAAGGCGCACAAATGAGACCTAAACGATGCAATATAACACCTTTGCAAGGCCAATATAAAAGGTGTAGAAATAAGGTGAATATAGAGTTATGTTTCGAACACCATTGGCTTAAATAGAAGGTGTAAAAAAGGGCTGAAAAAACCTCATCCTCGAAAAGGTGCGCAATTGATATAAAATAACACCTTCGCAGGCCCATAAAAAAGATGTTGAAATGATGTGAAAATGGAGATATGCACTCTAAATTAAGGTACCTGAAGAGTGTTGTAGTGGTGTAAAATTTATTCTGCACTATTTGTACACCTTAACAAGGCAGTGAAATGGTATGAAAATAGTGTGATATTTTATTAACACCATTAGCGAAAATGAATGGTGCAAAAAAGTGTTCAAAAAACATCATTCGATAAAAGGTGCTCAAATTATACCTAAATGGATTAAAATAACACCTTCGATTATACCATTAAATGGTGTTAAAATAATACGAAAATGGAGCTAATTTTTAAAAAAACTTACACCATTGCAAACCCCCTATTTACCCCATTTTAAGTCCTTCATTACCCCATTCCAAGTCTATATTTACCCCCATTTCAAGCTCCCATTTACACCATTGCAAACCCCTATTTACTTCATTTCAAGTACATATTTACCCCATTTCAAGTCTATATTTACACCATTGCAAAACCCCTATTTACCCCATTTCAAGTCTATATTTAACCCATTTAAAGTCCATATTCACCCCATTTCAACTCTATATTTACCGCATTTAAAGTCCCTATTCACCCCATTTCAAGTCTATATTTACCCCATTTCAAGTCTATATTTACCCCATTTCAAGTCTATATTTACCCCATTTCAAGTCTATATTTACCCCATTTCAAGTCTATATTTACCCCATTTCTAGCCCTATTTACACTATTGCAAAAACCCTATTTACCTCATTTCAAGTCTTTATTTACCCCATTTCAAGTATATATTTACCTCATTTCAAGTCCTTATTTACCCCATTTAAAGTCCCTATTTACCCCAATTAAAGCGATATTTACACCATTGCAAAACCCCTATTTACCCCATTTCAAGTCTATATTCACCCCATTCTAGCCCTATTTACACTATTGCAAAACCCCTATTTTCCTCATTTCAAGTCCTAATTTACCCCATTTCAAGTATATATTTACCCCATTTCAAGTCCATATTTAACATATTTAAAGTCCCTATTTACCCCAATTCAAGCGATATTTACACCATTGCAAAACCACTATTTACCTCTTTTCAAGTCCATATTTACCCCATTTCAAGTCCTTATCTACCACATTTCTTGTCACTATTTGCCCATTTCAAACCCCTATTCACCCCATTTACTGGAATCTTTATTGTCGTGTTCAGTGGGACTTCAATACCTTTCCTATAGAGCTATCTCAGAAGCTTTTGTGTGACGTCACCCATGCTATTTGCCCATAGAACCAAAGTGGTACCAAACATGGCCGCCCACTGCCAAAGCTAAGCCCGTGACGTTTTACCTAGGCACTGACGTCACAACTGAGATAGCTCTATTGTGTATATACACGTTGAAGGCTTTTCTATTGTATCAAGCTCGAATTAACACGATTATGAGTTGATGCCGTTAAAATTATCCAAATGAACTCTCTTGGGTAACAACTAATGTAGTCAGATTGGTGTTAATAAAGAGCACATTTTACTTTTTAAACACGACCTTTCTTAGGTCTGTAAGCACAATTTTTAAAACTATACATATATTCAATGCATGATTTCAATTATTGCTCATTCGAAAATATTTCATGACATAAGAATTGTTATTTTTATGCTACAGATCGAGATTAATATAAGGTCATTGCATTATAAAAGCGGCCCTTTTCGAAAAAATGCTTTATTTCTTTAGGTCCTTGAACAATAACGCTATATTCATTAAGGTTTTTGAACAATAAGCATCTTTCTTTTCCAAATATTGCTCTTTTTAAAGATCAGGTTAGGGTTAGGAAAGGCATAGGTTAGTTTTGCTTAGGTGTCTTTGAGACCTACGGTTCCAAATTTAAGCATTTGACCTCTTGATAGTAAGCGTATGCATATATTCATAACTTTTAAATGGTAAAAATTGAAAAACAATTTCAATAACAATAAGCGTATTATCGGTGACAGCGTTTAACAAGTTGGGAAACCAAAATAAACCTTTCGCAGTCGAGACGTGGGCTAACATTTTCAATAAATAAATTACTTTTTAAACAAAGGTCAATCAGCCAATGAGAAAAACCGGAAATAAATAACACAAATTTGGTGACACACGCCAAGTGCATTTGTAAAGGTTAAACTGTCACTTCTTTTACTACATAACCACAATAATTCCTTCAAAGGACATAATATCTATCACTTAAATGTGTATTTATAAACTCTCACTTGTGTCACTTCAAAGAGAGACGTTTGTCTTAAATAATTAAATAAATATAACTGATGTTATTTTAATCGTCAGTATTTTACATTAACTATAGTTAAGTCGATTTAAGAAACTTTATTCCTAAAATCATTTTAAATATAGCTATTTTTAACGTTTGACTTCTAGCGAACACCTATTTCAGACGTTTTGTAAATTTAGGGTATATAGGGCGATTGATTCACGTCAAAGAATAAGAAAATACGCAATTGCATGAACCTTTGGTGGAAGTCCTGCCATTGGGAGGCTAGACGTTTCTCGTAACCCTAGCCGATCGCCGCGTACATTTTAAGCCTAACGACGATGATGGAGTAGAAGCCAATGTTGCAGATTGGTGTCTATGTGCTATAGACGAAAGACCAGTAGATGGTGGTGTTAGAAGCCAATGTAGCAGATTGGTGTCTATGTGGTATAGACGAAAGACCAGTAAATGGTGGTGTTAGAAACCAATGTTGGAGATTGGTGTCTATGTGGTATACACAAAGGACTAGTAAGTGCATGGTGTTGTTGTTAGAAGCCAATAAATACTGAGGGTAAAAGAATTGGCTGTTAGTCAGCCGATGAAGGTGTAACGACTAGCTAACGATTGGCGTTAAATAAGCAATGAAGTAGAGTTTTCGGAATTTCTGTTTACCGCGAACCCGGTCCGGAAATTGCGAACACGTTTGCTCCGATTTGCCAACTGCGAACACGTTGACAGACACGTCCAGTGTAAAACCTCTCCGTGACGTCATCGTCACTCGGAGAGGTAAAAATGAGATATTTGCTTATGTCGTTTTTAGAGGCACTATATTACGTTAGAAATTTTTTTTGGGTACTCATTCTATGTTCAAACATCATTACAGTGTGACATAATGCATAAGACTTGAATATTACAATTTGCTAATCGCTATATCAAGGTAAATTTCTTCGATTTGAAAATATTTCGTTCTTCTAAACTCTAAATTTTGCTTAATATTTAAAAAAATACATGGAATTATTGCTCATTTTACCAAACCACTCAATCTTCATTAGATAATCAGATTGTCGATGGTATAGAATCTTCTTGTTCCCGAGAATTACTGTATTTCCATCGGGAACTTTCAATCATAATATACCGAATCCAAAATCCGCCAAATTGCGGGGGTTTTTACCCGAATGGTTATTGGCCGTAGTAAAATCAACTTGAAATGGGGTGAACAGGGGCATGAAATGGCTTAAACTGGGACTTGGATTAGACTAAATATTGGCTTGAAATGGTGTAACTAGGGGTCTGAAACGGAGTAAATAGGGGTTTGAAACGGAGTAAATAGGGGTTTGAAACGGAGTAAATAGGGGTTTGAAAGGAAGTAAAAAGGGCTTTGAAACGGAGTAAAAAGGGCTTTGAAATGGAGTAAATAGGGCCTTGAAATGGAATAATAAGGGCTCTGAAATGGAGTAAAAGGGGCTCTGAAATGGAGTAAAAGGGGCTTTGAAATGGAGTAAATAGGGCCTTGAAATGGAGTAAATAGGGCCTTGAAATGGAGTAAATAGGGCCTTGAAATGGAGTAAAAAGGGCTTTGAAATGGAGTAAATAGGGCCTTGAAATGGAGTAAATAGGGCCTTGAAATGGAGTAAATAGGGCTTTGAAATGGAATAAATAGGGCTTTGAAATGGAATAAATAGGGCTTTGAAATGGAATAAATAGGGCTTTGAAATGGAATAAATAGGGCTTTGAAATGGAATAAATAGGGCTTTGAAATGGAATAAATAGGGCTTTGAAATAGGGTAAATAGGGTTTTGAAATGGAGTGAAAAGGGACTTAAAATGTTGTATTAATAGGTTTGTTTTACACCTTAAACGTGGTGCTAAATATAGAAAAAATATTTAACACCTTTTTCACTTCATTTGGTATAGTAATGTGATATACGTGGCGTAACCTTGCCTACTTTTAACACCATTAAACTAAGTAGTAATATTAGAGACCAACAGATTTCCTGAAAAAGATGTTAAAAAGCACTATAAATGGTGCATAAATGCCTAATATTTCCTTAATACTTGCAAATAATTTTTGTAAATGGCGTGAATTTATCCCCCAGTAGCACAAGCCTTCCGCATAACAGTCGGTTAAAGGTCGAATAGTCTGTTTACGGTCCAGTCAGCTGTACCATGCTTATTTCGATACTTTTCCGACTCATGAAGCCGACTACTTTTTTTAGTTGGCAATGCCGACATCTATCTGACAGTTGGAACTGAGATGGTTTAAAGTAGGCTTGCCTACCGTCTAGAAAATTTCAACTTATTTTTTGCCAATTGATTACCGACTCTCTCGCGCTAGTCGGTATTGTGACGTTTAAGAAGAGTAAAATTAAAAGCAAAGTTATGCTTAGGCCGTTTAGTAACCGACATTTATCCGACAGTTGGAAATGTGGTGGTTTGAAGTAGGCTTGCCTGCCGTCCTAAACATGTAACCCACTTTTGCCAATTGATTACCAACTCCTTCCCGCTAGTCGGTATGGTCACGTTATAAAAGAGTAAAATGAAAAACGAAGTTGTTGTATAGGCCTTCTTTTTCCGTGGGACGGTTTTTTTGACTTTTACTATTCCGCATATGCCACCAAATTTTTTTTGTTATATATTTAACTTATACTATATTTCGACCCACAAGCAGAAGTTGATAATACTATATTTTTGGCAACACTAAAAACATAACGTTACAAAAAAACTGCAAAGCAAGAAAACACATCTGATTTTCTAGTTTGAATTTTCCCTCCAGTAATTTCTCGGGTCAGGTGACACGCCTCTGTTCTATTGGCGTAACTAAGATTACGCCATGCACGTCATCATCGAAGAGGGCGCTGCTAGTGCGAAAGCAAGTTAGCCTTTCCAGTATCTCTGACGCGGCTGGGTCGTTAGAATGTTTAAACGAGATTTTTGTGGTCGAAAATGATTAGTTCTAGGCTTGCTAACTTTTAATTTCATCGCTAAGGTTCTTTGTCACACTATATAAACTAGAAACGTCTTCGTTTGTCACGTAAGGTTTGAATTTTGTTATTGAATTATCAATTATCTACCTCTTAGAGCCAGTTTTATGCATAAGCCTTTGCTTTTTTACCTAGCTTCTCATCTGCTGGGAACCACGCCCCAATAAAGTGAAACCAAAACTTAAACGTTTATGTATACCTTCAGTTTCTTTGTTTTAATATAAAAGAAGCAAGTGCTTTGGGGCGCTTGGAAATCAAAAACCTTATATATTAAAGAGTTTTGGTTGTGAAAATAATACTGAATTCCAAAATAGATCTCAATTTGTTTTAGTTACAGAATTTTTTTGCGGTTTCAAACATTTTAAGAGAGAAATGTGTCAAGTATGTATGTTTTTCTTTTTCCTTAAAAATCTGTAAGTGTATATTTTTCATTAAGATTTTTGTAATTTAAGAGATAGTAATTGGCCAAATCGAAGATATTAACAATGAATATTAATAAATGCTTTAATTGATGAAAATATTATACTCGCCCTGAAAAATTTTACTTTTTGTTAAAACCAATTAGCTAGGCAGCTAATATTTACATTCGACTAGTCGTGTCATATAGAATACATTGTTTAATATTTGAAATTGTTATAATTGACCTGCATGTTACTTGAAATATAAAAAGTACAAATTCTTAAGTGTTGTTCATTGAAATGTATTAAAGAAATTTCAATACTAGGTATCAGTATCCTTTCCTATAAGCGAATGAAGCTTCGAGTTAAGGCTTGATCGTCGCAAAACCATCGGGCCTCGAGTTAAGGTTTGATCGTCGCAAAAGCGTCGGACCTCTTGCTGACAGGCGGTTAAGTCGACTCTCAAACGTGTTGGATGAGGGTCGAATTTCATTCGTGTCGTAACAGTCGGTAAACCAGTGGGCCGTAGTCCCACCGGGCGGACATTTCGATTCTCAAACCCTTACTCTACCAGCCCTTTACCGACGATTTACCGTTCCTATACTAAAAAGCCGCGAAATCGTCGGATTGAGCGCGGCTTTAGGTAGGCATAATGACGCCGACCTGTAGTCGGCCAACAGTCGTTTTATAGTCGCCTCATAACAGTCTGAAAACCGGCGGGCCGTCGTCCCGCCGGGCGGACATTTCGACTCTCAAACCCTTACTCTACCAGCCCTTTACCGACGATTTACCGTTCCTATACTAAAAAGCCGCGAAATCGTCGGATTGAGCGCGGCTTTAGGTAGACATAATGACGCCGACATATAGTCGGCCAACAGTCGTTTTATAGTAGCCTCAAAACAGTAGGAAAACCGACGGGCCATCGTCCCTCCAGGCGGACATTTCGACTTTCAAACCATTACTCTCCCGACTTATTAGTGACTTTTTACCAACTCGTCGGTAACACACAAAGCCGACCATGTAGGCCCTACGTCGGCAGTGCTACTGGGGTCATAAAGATGGTGTTGAGGTACACCATAAATGGTGTCATTTTTGGCACCGCAAAAAACAGCATATATGGTGTAAGAATGCACCATTATTTTTTACAGTGTACGTCGACCATGGCCCTGAGCTGTAGTATGTCGGCTATTTGTTACGTGCCGGTTTCAGACAGTTAGCGGCCAGACATAATGCGCCAAGGCTTGGGACCCCTCGCCACGACAAGGCCTCTGACACCATCCTCTGGAGCCCACATGGGGAGGGGGATATATGGAAATAACTGTATTCCAGCGTTTACTTCATCTTGCAACAATATAACTAGCTCGAACTGAATACCCATGTTAGTAACAAAAAGAGCATCAATCAATATTACAAGATGCCTTAAAAACCCGACCACATAGACCATTAATGGTTCCAGGTTCACTTTTAGTGGTCGTTTGTTGAGAGCTTAACACTCGTACAATGACTGTCGTAATCCCATACAATAGCATGTTACAACTAACGAAACCCCTTTGACTCCAGTGGTGAATTTCCCTGGTCAAACGTGTCCCTAAAGGTCGGTCAATAACAGCATGGAACCTATAGATGATTGGAACGGTAATGATAAATGTGGTAAATACAAAAAAATGATATATGAGGTTTCTCTTGATGATATTACGACCTATTGTAGCAGAGTACCATGCAGATATGACACATGTACGTGATATTGGGATGTAAATGAAGTGTAACTTTATGCTTTTTGTGTAGGATTGACTAACGAGACAAGGCTGTGCTAACAAGAGACTGAGCCATAGAACAGTAAGGTCATTTGACCTTCGTCCTTAACAATGCCAGCGTATAAGCGTCGGTCGAGCTCTTTCTCGAGTTAGAACCTTAACACGTCACACAACTAGTGTTCATGTAGAAAGCGTCTCATCTAGTTCGAGAGTACATTTCACTCATGCCTGTTGGGACCCGAGGCTGCAAGGTCGACCAGATACCAAACCTATAGAACTACGTGATTCGAAGAGCACGGACGTTCGGAACCAATCCATTGCATCCTTCAACCCATTAACCAGATTTGAGTCAATTTCCATGTCAGAATCAATCTACCCAGGCAAAGTTTCCATGGCTTACAGTCTTGTCTCTCTGGTCCAGAAACATGCATACATCTGTTTCATTCCAAATTTGGTCTTACATAAGAAGTAATAACGCATGCACACGGATCTCCCCTACCGTGTGTGAAGTGCCCGTTGCGATGCAGTTGACGTGCAATGTGTTACACCTACATTCCACAATGGGTAGCTAGTGTTTCCCTGATATGAATCTGGCATTGCGATCATAGTTGTAGTGTAATTAATGAACATTTTGTAACATGTTTTACATTTCTGTACGGGTGACGACAAAGATACTTAGGCAAGGATTGATGAGTTTGTACCGATTGGACAGCAGTGGAGGCAGCTCGCCTGTAAAGGAAACGCATTGATATTAAATTATTAATAGCTTTCTCCATGTATTGGATAATAATATATATCAATAAATTAACAGTTAGTGATGTGTAAACGGGGATGAGCGTGTACACAGTGCATACAATATATTATCTGTCACCGGGTTCTTAATGTTAAAGGTACTGTGTATAGTGCATGCAATAAAGTAAATGACACTCAGCGTTAAACGCAATGGAAATAGTGAATTCACGCCAAAAAATATAAAGAAAGCTTTGCGAACACCCCAAGAATTAAAGCACATAAGCAGTATATAGCCGTACACATTGCATGGGAACAAAGACCTGAAATAGCGGAAAGGACAAGAGCTCAATAAATTAAATAATAATAAACCTTAGATGCCACGCATGTAATGCACGACAATAACTAAAATAAGAATACTTGATAAATGCATACCAAATAGAGCAATTAATATATAAAAGTTTAATTAAATAAGGAATATAACGCCACTAGGGCAAACGATGAAACAATGTCAAAAGCCTGGATAATTATTATGCAATAAATAATATATATTCTCAAGACGCCAACCAGTAGCATGTTAGATGGTTGCCTCCTGATGTCGGTGTTCGTCTGTGGGCCATCGGGACTCGTGCCAATCTTTCATCAAGCGTGGCCGATTTATTCTTTCCATCTGATTTTCCATCAGATAGTTTCTTGAGGAATTCCTTGATTGTTCTCACGTTTCTCTCAGCTTGTCCGTTGGACTGAGGGTGCTATGGAGCAATTGTGAGATGTTCCATTCCGTTTCTGAGTACGAAATGCTTGAATTTCTCGCTTGTGAAGAATGTGGCGTTGTCAGTGACGAGTGTTGGTATTATTCCAAAACGAGCCATCTTGCTTCGCAGCGCTCGGATGACTACATCTGTTGAGGTTGAAGAAATACAACGTCCACGACTCAAGTTGTTCGTCAAACTGACTGAATTGACTCGTCACTGACATGGTGGCGTCGTCCTTCTTGATCTGGTGTGTAGACTCCTTTACTTGGCAATCTTCTCACAGCGATGTTGTTTTTCGATGACGGTGATATGGTAGAGCTACGGCAAGTTTAACGGCATCTCGCCTCCGTCGCCAATTGGTTGTGTTTGTAATTAAAGCACAACATATTATAATAGTTAAACAGAGATTTATTGTCAGTTAATTACACTTGAGCGGGTAGCGAATGATGATTAGTAAAAATCGTTCCCAAGTATATATACAACTCTAATACTGATAAGAGTAGGTCAATATTAGGTCAACTGGTTTTTTATACAGTACAAATACAACAAATACCAAAAAGCGTGAGGAACTTAGCATGCAGTAAATAAAGCAAATAATTCAATAAAGACATGAAACAATTTCAAGGCCAAAGTTCACGGGGAATTTACGATGCTCAAAATAAAGATATTATTAATTTAACAATTTAAAGGCCAAAGTTCACGGGATTTTAGCATGCAGTAAATAAAGAAATTAAACAATTTAAAGGCCAAAGTTCACGGGAGTTTAGCATGCAGTAAATAAAGAAATTGAACAATTTAAAGGCCAAAGTGCACGGGAATTAACCATGCAGGAAAGAGAAATTAATTAAATAAACACAATTTATATGAAGCGAAGAAAGGCAGTGGAATAAATATATACAGGCAAATAATCTACGCATGTGTCTTTAACATGCAAATTATAAAGAAATTAGAAGGTGAAGTCAGGAAATAACTATGATTAGTTATTAGGGTCAGATTGATTTGACTGTCGGCTCAAAAATGTCCTAATGTTTTCGGCTTCTATAAGCCTGGCCTCAGCATTGATTTTGTCCGTTTCACGCCTAAAGGCCAAATTTTCACCTTCAAGTACGTGAAGAATTTGACGCTGAATATCACTTGAAGCTTCCAGCGCAAGCCTCTGACGTTTGGCCTCTTCCTTCGTTTCCTCCGCTGCCAACCTCTGACCTTTGGCCGCCTCGGCGCACTCTTTGGCTGCAGCAACGATCTTTTCCTTGTGGGTTAGAGGTCTTTTTCTGGCTTCCAATTGAGCTATAAGACACTTATGGATAGTTTATAAAACCTTACCAGCCATAAACGCTTAGGTTAACAGCGATCTGTCTTGTGACATGTAAGCAATACTAAATAACTGGGGTTTGTCTTTGTCGCGCCTATTTTATTAACAGGTCGTAGTGCACAATAACCATTCAACCAGTGTTTAAACAAAAGAAGCCATTGGTATTGGATATGTGTCACAAAAGAGAAGGAATATTTCCAATGTCTGTAACTGCTTTCATTCTGTTTGAGGATAATAACACCAATGTACAGAGCAGGCTAAAATCAATCTTACAAGTTCCTGGTGCTTCACTGTTTGAGCAGCTAGCTTCTGCGGCTAATGCAGGAACTATAGGAGCAATACCGGATTTTGGAGGGCCACTACCGGAGCAGCTAGCCTCGGGATCACTAACGCTAGCATCTAGGAACATACATGCCTACTATTAATAACCATTCATTTTCATTAAAGGAATAGAAAGATAATTTTTAATCGTACCAAAGATGGATGAAAAGGATGATAAATTGTGGCGTCGTCTATAAATGGTTGCAAAATTGCATCCAAATCCTCATTACTAATTGAATAGGAATCCCGCCATTTTAATATGGTTAACAACATTACAAGCAAAACGTAAGTTAAACTCCACAAACCTTTCAGCCAATGGGTCCAGAGTTGATCGTGCAATGAAAAAAGACCTGTAAAACCATGTTTTAACTGTTTCGCTCTTCATAATATAAACAATGTTCTGAGAAAAAGCATATACGGGTCATATTTAGGAGCTGACGATGGAACTGCAACAGACTGTGCAATCCAGTTACGACCAAAATCATAGACTCGAGAGATCCCTTGCATCGAAACTTTGTGAATCAATGCGGAAATCCTCGCTTCAATTGGTGTAAGCGGTTCGGATGCATTGGTACCACCAGCAGTTTAACGCCTCTCCTGAGCAATGGTTGCCGCCTTCTTACGTACAACTCCTTTCAGGTTGGCCCACTTCTTCACCTCCGCGTCCGTGTGCTGCTGTTGTTTGGCAGCATTGACGAGTTCAGTGATGCGACTCTTTTTGCGCTACTCAGGGGTACAGCCATTCTCGTTTAAGACAAGTGATGGAACGGCCTCCAGCTGGGTCACCAATGTTTCAATTTCGTCTCGCGAAAATGGTACCTTCTTCGAAGAACTTGACATTTGTTGAAATCTCAGTTTAAATCATGAATAAAGGGTTAGAATACAAGGTACTGAAGTAGACATTTCTAGCAGCACCCAATCAAAAAACCACCCTTATATATTAAACGTAGTATGAATTCTTATCTAAGAGAACTACCGCTCTCTCAGAGTAAATTTCTATAATTTAACCATTACTATTATAAAGTTTTGGGAAATTGTAAAACTTATGGAAAATTTTCCCAATTTTATTAATATTCATGAAGATTTCGACTGAGATTCTCAATGATTTCAATATTTTTAGTTACATTTCCGAAGACTTCAAAGTAATTTCACAATTAAAAGGAAGATTTAATTAAATGACAGGATTTCACAAGTTAGAAAATCTAGAGTTGCCACAGATTTTTTTATTTTAAAATTTCCTTGACTTTTCCAGGTTTTCCCTAACCATCTAAAGCCAATTTCCTTGACCAATTTTCAACTGACACTAACAGAAAAGTAAGAATGCAGCCTTTAAAAATTCCTTATTTATCATCAGCTTTGTACTTACAGTTATGCTAATTTTATGACAGTTTTTAATTGTAAGTACTATTTAGTAGTTAAATAGTCATGATTCCTTTCATCAGGGAGGAGGTATAGAAAGAGACTTGGAAAGATCAGAATCTTCGTAAAAACGAGCAACTATAGAAAAGTTCATTTTACCTCCCCCTCCTTTCTCTTTTTTCTTCCCAGCTTCCAGAGACCACTAGTAGTTCTCTGCTGCTTTTATAAAGGTTTTTCCACTACCTCCTATATAAGAATCAAGGCCCGAGTATGCTCCCTCGTCAGATGGGGATTTGAACTTGTATATAATTGTGCGGTTTCCCCGTGAGGTGGAGCTCGCTTCAGGATTTCTTATTTCAAATCACGCCCGTTCGCATTAGCACAATGACTTTGACTATTTGGCCAACATTGGTTAATTAGAACTATTTTATGTTTAATATTAACATAAGCGTGCCATTTAAGACCTTTCCCATAGAAATGTTTAACTAAGAGCTTGTCGTACACGGAGCAAAAAACATTTGGATTAACAAGTCCTGTTCTAGTCCCATATATGTTCTTTGGGGCTTTCCCGCCAGATTTTTCAAATGTTGTGTGACGTCAACTTCCGAAAGTAGTCCGAGAAGGCCAATATCGGTTATAACGTGGTAGCCATCTTAGGCTGGCATCAGAAATATATTTGTGTTAGCATTTTTAAATCTTTAAACGGAACGTGAAAAGGAAAAAGAAGAAGAAATGGTACGAAAATCTAAATGGGATATTCCATCGCCTTTGAAAAAGCCTGTGCCAAGGTTAGAAAGTCTAGGCCTTGCCACAAGTGACTTAAGGATAAGGGCCAGGCAGCCCAGGCTTAACACTCATCTGGTATGTATTGTTATTTTAATCACATAAGCTATTAAGTAACATGTGAATATAATTATTATTTAATTAAGTCTTGTATAATCGTAGCAAACCGAAAGTAGCGAAAATGCCACCGAGCCGCTTACGGTGTCAACAACTGAATTTCCTAATGTAAACAAGGCAATTGAAATTCCTGAACCATTTGAAATATGCATTTTTGTTCATTTGTTTTAACCATAGGAGAGTGAAAGCGATAGTTTCTCGAAAGAATTAGAAGCAGTGAGTACAATAGGAACTCCTACTTCTGAAGAAAGATTCGACTTAGAAATAAAGAGATCAAATTCGTCTCATTCTTTCGAACCAACTGTACCTTCTCAGGGATTGGCAAAACAAGAAGATCATTTTCCTAGCTACATTGGTGTACCATTCACAAGTTTGGTTAATCAGTTTGAAACGTTACATGTCGTTGAAAAGACAACTTCGAGTAACGAGGTATGTAATGTAAATCAATTCATATTCATCAAATTTTTGTCATTAACGCAATGAATTCATCCAGTATATTTTTGAAATAACGAGAAAGGGGTCTTATGATACAACCTGTAACAGCGAGCCTTTTAAATGTACCCTGAATGCCAAAGGAACTTTGAAACAAATTGTTTTATTTGGAGGTGTCAAAAAAGAGTTTTCTGTATTGGAAAATGGCGTTTTTTCAAGCACACGAGTAAATGATGCACTTGCTGATTTGGCAAATGTCAATTTGGTATTTTGTGTTGGTCTGGGTACAGATTCAGCTAGAATAGTGTCCGAACTGCCAAATACTCCCAGGACGGTTAAAACATTTCCTATCCATGCAATCATCTGATGGCAACTACATGCGAAGGATGGTTTCTTAGAAGAAAAAATTCTCAAAGTCAAACGGAGGCTGAATCGCGTGACATCTGCCAGGAATGCAAATATGTAGAAAGATATTTGAGTCTGTATGAAGCGAAGAAAAGCAAGTGTGACATCCCCAGCCCGCAGGAAAAGAGCTCATCCGTCGTCTACTTGCCCTACAAAGTTTTTATCTCCAGATAGTTTGGCAAAGAAGAAAAAATTAATCTCCTATAGATTTCATAATTTAAAATTGAAAGCTGCCAAGATTGAAAGAAAATGAAACGATATGCAAATGGAGCTTGGTGTGAAACAACATGAACAGATGAAAGAAGTTACGCGAACAGTTAATGAGAAATTTTCGCAAGAATTAGATGGGGTGTTAAGCTTTGTTGAAGAATCAGCTAACAACCAAGAAACAATCAAGGAGACACGGGAAAGACTAAGAAAAGCTTGGGACATGGATTGCGATATGCACCTTCAGCAGGAAAAGAAAGAATTTCTACATGATCAATCTAAAAATTGTATGGGTATCTTTGGTTTTTGGCCTTTACAAATGTATAATTGTGTATATAATGTTTAGCCACTGACTGTAAAGGAAATCGCTGGAGCGTTATCACGTACCGCATCGGTTAGTGCTTTTTTGTCCATAAATTCTAATACCAAATTTTATGATCTATTCGCATAGAATACCATTCGAGAATTATATCCCTATGATTCTAAAAACTAAAAACATTCGGATTTAACTGCAGGGTTCGTACACGACCTGATTAACTATGCGGATAGGTCTTTTAAGTAGTAGAAGAAGCAATAAACAATGACTTGATTTTCCTCTTCAACCTCCCTTTAAAGCATTGGCTGTAGCGTGTAGAAGCAAAGCCGCTTATGAAGCGCTTCTTAGCTTCAAAATTCTAAACTTGCCATCATGGCGTTCTATTCAACGTAAAACATCCAAGAATTTAGACGAACCAGGGGTTAACCACGAATATATCAGGGAACAAAAGGAGACATATGATATGTTTGCAAAGGAGCAGATGTCACTGGGCCTTCCAAAACCTGTGGCTGATGGTGTTTTAATTTTTGACGAGGTTAAAGTACCAGGAAAGGTTGTTTGGAACAGCAAGAACCATAAGCTTATCGGATTAGCAATGCCACCAGAAGAATACGCTTACTTGGATGATTTGTACCGGGAAGTTAATGAGGAAAAAGAAATCCGTAAAGCGAACTACATGCTGCAGTTTCTATGGAGGGACCTTTCATCCAATTACGACATAATTGGACCTTACTTCGCATTGCCAACAACTGCGGACGCTCATGTCACATTTGGATGTCTCTTTCAAGTCCTTAAAGCTTTCCAAATTCACGGTTTCAACGTATCTGCTATAGTGTGTGACGGAGCTTCTGCAAACCTTTCTGTTATAAAGCAGTGTGTTGGCTTGGACGGGACCTTTAGCTATAAATTAAAAAATAATGAACTTGAAATCAGCATTAACGCGAGCTTCCCTAACCCATTCAAACTGGAAAGAAATATTCACTTCATCATATGCCCATCACATCAGGTATACCTTTAACTGGATTTGGAGTATTCATTATTGTTTTTCCAGTTAAAAAACATGGTAAATGCACTCTTTGCATCTTTTGCCGACCGCGCTAAACTATTTGAAAACCAGGGCATACAGTTTGGTTGGCAACAAATCATTGACCTCAAAGCTAGGGATGATAATTTAAGAGATAAGGGTGTAGCGAGGTTAGTCCCCAAACTTTTGCTGGCTTATGTGGAAAGAGACGCTTGGACTAAGCTAAACGTAAAGCCCGCCCGAATTCTACAGGTAAAAATTTTTAGCTTATTCTTTTTAACACGTAACTTTAATCGTAATTTTTTTATATTTTCAAGCAAAATGATGTTTTATCTGCGTTATACGAATATGCTAACCCAGAACCAAATCTGAAATCCAGCAACCAAGTTGAAAAACCTAAAGATGCTTAGAATGTCTTGAGCACATACTCTTATTTGAAGGCCTGCCAAAACCTTTTTGAAGATGGAATGTTATCCAAGACACAAGTAGCTTCTTTAGATAGCCCTGCTTTGTTAAACCTTGACCAAGGACTGCAATATTTCACCGACTGGCTTAAAGATATTTTTGGTAAGAATAATTTTTGGGTCAACAATTTGTACGAACCCTGTCTACGAATAAACATAACACAACCATTTTTATAATGTTCATCCAATCATTTTGTTTATATCTCGATTTTTGTTTTCAGAGAACGATCCTGATTTTAACCCCAGCCATCCCAGACAAAAGAAATTTCTCTCTTGGCAGGTACATTATTTATACAATGATCTAAAGGTGATGATAAATCTATAACCGTTTCACCATATCGTTTTAACATTGGTCAGACGTGGGGTTTATTGCGAATAATGGTTTTTGAAATGAAGAGCCTCGCCAAGGAATTTCTTGAAACATATCCCGATGGTCAATATTATCTCTGCCCTATCAGAATTAACGGAAGCGCTGTCGAAACCCCTTTTTTCCCAGTACAAGCACAGTGCAGGTGGCAAGATTAGTAGTATAAATTTTCATACTCTACGGAAGCATGCTCTAACGAAGAGAGATATTAAGGGTCACCACAGTGGTAAGGGCTATAGAGACGTTCCTCTCTATGTAAGAGACGCTTTTAAAAAGAAATTTGAGTCCAAGAAAACGATAGAGCCTAAAAAGAATTCCATCACAGCGTCCGTCAGTGGGACAAGTTGTACAAAGTACTGACTTCATCAATGGAAAAATGACCTATAAATAAAATTTTATAATTTTCTTGGGAGTCTTAAGTGCATAAAAACTTATTAATGTCTGGCCAATTCATTCTCCTTTTAAAGGCACCAAAAAATGTATTACGATATCTGTTTAAAGTTTGATCATTTTAATCACAATAATAATATCACAATACGTAGGAAGAAAAGTGAGCAGGTAGCCTCTTGCTCCTCCTTCCATTTTCTCTCACTTCTAAACGATCACATTGATTAAAGATTTTTTGAACATTTTTAGTGGGTCTTTTTTGCTTTCGCTGTCTATAGACTGCGGAAGCATTGCAATTACCCCTTGCGGCTGGGCGTCTTCTCCCCCCCCCTTCTCCCCCCAATTTTTTGGTGTAACCTGAGAGAATCCATCATAAATAAAGTTACTTTCAATTCAAATTTCCCGCTAGAAATATGAATTCCAGTGACATCTATATTCTATGCAATGTACTTTACTTTATTTATTTATGAAATTATTTTCCTCCTCGACCGGGTTTCGATCCCGCGCCATCGCACAGAGCTTTTACTCCACGGATTGACGCCTTTACGCTCTCGGCCGTCTCGTCTTATTAACAAGCTCGAGTTATGTTGCTTAAACCTAGCATCTCTCTCACGTCGGCGGCCGGCGCGTTCCTCTCACGTCTTGCTTAGTTGGGGCAGGGAGGAGGGAAATTTGTACGAGGCGGCGAGTCACGCGTTTCCATGGTAGCGCGACTATACAACTATACATGCCGAGAATTGAAATCTCTTGGCGGGAAATTCGCGAATGGTAGATAGGCAGTTTAAAACGGGTAGAGCTACAATTATAAAATACGTCGCGTTTTTAGCAATAGAAGGTTTACAAAATTATTTTAGGAATTGTACTCGTCAGAAAGTCTGAAATATAATAAAAAGTAAGCACATTTTTAAAGTAAGAGATATTTGATTTGTAAACCAAAAGAAATTAATACCGTAGTCTCTAGAGAGTGTATCAGGGAAACTTCTGTAACTTAGCAAGTTTATGATATTACCATCTATGTAAGTGTTTATATTTTAAGTTTATTAAATTAACTTGCAAGTGCTTCCAGATAGACACATTTTTGGGGTTAACTATACCTGTACATTTAATTTGGGTGTTGGGATTAGATAAGCTAAAGCCTAGCTAAAACTTTCTTTTTCTCTTTAAGCACGTTACAGTTTTGGACAAACAAAAATGATAATTTGATGTTTAATTTGAAGTATTGGCAATCGTAATAAAATCTTTCTATTAAAGTTTGAATACTCAGATAATACTAATAATAAATTTTACCAAGCACAAGCACTTTCTAAGGTTCTTTTCACTTTTAAGTAACAAGTTTGGACAAAGAAAAATTATCATTTCAAGTTTAAATTTGCCTATAAACGTTAATGATATATCAATATCGTCATCCCATTCTTAAATGCAACAGTTATGAACCAAATTTAAAAATTTGCTCAAACCATCTTCAAATCTACTTCCTTGCAGAGCAGAGTGCAGACGCTTTTCTATGCCTACAGGCTACCGGGCAGTACCGGCGTTGCCCTATTGTAGCGTCATCTACGTACACACACTACTATTTTAGCAACAATTTCGAAGCAATAATTATTAATTGTTAACTCTATATTAAATTTAGTTTTTTAATTGTAAATTTTATGTATGAACAAAAAAGTTTAAAATAACATTGCCATATGCATTTAAAATTAGGCCGCCATGATGGCGCTAAATATAGCCTAGATCTGACCAGGGAGGAGGGAACTTTAGCTCTGCACTGCTATCAGTGCGATGTACTTTTTCAAAAATAATAAAAAAAAACCGTTTTCGAAACCTCTGTTGTAGGGCTGGGAGTATCGAAGATTTTTGGTATCGATACCGGTATCGAGTACTGAATATTGTACTCGATACCGGGTATCGGTATCGGAGAAAAAAATATTCGATACCCAAAGTATCGAGTACTTTTTTTTAAAGCGCCACCTATGATAGATTTTGCGTATTTAATTATAATAAGCTTTGTAATTAGCTTTTATTTCTTGGAAAAGCATTGCTGCAATATTTTAACATTTAATTTAAATTTATTTAATCTAATTTTTAAGATGTGATTTAAGTTTAGTTAGCGCTATTCACATAAATTTTCTGAAAGCTAGAATCCTTTTAAGTATAATAAAACACGTCGAAACGCGTCTAAGTTAAATTTCAGGTCATTTGTATCAATAGGACGAAGGAACTGGCCCAAAAAACATACCTCCTCCTATAGAACTTAATATTAATTTTCGGTTACTCCGAATTTTCTTCAAAAGTCGCGCTTATATATGTAAATCCAATTCTTTGAACGGGATTCTATAGCACGAGCAGCTTGCGTCGTTTTGTGCGCGATCGAATGGGCTATGGTTGAAGAAGCTACGTCTGACGTCAGTCTACTCTAGGGATGGAGTATAGAGACTAAACTATGTCGACGAGGGAAACATTCACGTGTTAAAATATAAAGCAAATGATTGGCCGCAAGTTTCAAAAAGAAACGTTCCTTCGATTCCAGGGGGAAAAGATAGGGGGATAAAGTACTCGATGATTCGGATTTTTCGAAAGTACTCGATACCAGTATCGGATCCCAAAAACGGTACTCGATACCGGTATCGAAAGACTGAAGTACTCGATACCAAGTTGGCATCGAGTAGTATCGAACAGCCCTACTCTGTTGTTGTGCCACAAGCGAGATTTTCTGATTACCCTGATTAATTCATGATTTAAATATTTGTCTTCCAGCTAAGTATTATTTTTGTATTTTAAGGAAAACTACTTTTTTATAATTAATATTTGATACTTTTTTTAAAATACTAACTTTTTGTTCGTTAAATAAGGGTTCGTATAATTGCTTGAAAGCTTAAGCCTTTGCTAGATTTGTGTATCATTGTAATTATATCATAATTCATAAGTTAAACTAGTGCATGTTGCTTTTCGTTGTTTAGTTTTAGTTCAAGGTAAATTTTAGGAAAAAAATCTTGTAACATAATTTGCGGCTAATTAACTCTCATTCAATAGTAATATTAGTAGTAAGATTTCACATAAATTTGTGCATATTTTTCAAAATTTTAATATCCAAAGAATATTTTAATCAACAAACTTCATAGTTTAGAGATGGCTTCATATATAAAAGAGTCACCGAAAGAAAAAATGAGAAGATTACGTCAAAATCCAGATTTCCGATTAAGTGAAAATGCACGTAAACGAGAAAGATACGCTGAGAAAAAAAGAAGTAGCGAGCAGTCCTTTGACGGCTTTTCTGCTTTAGCATGTCAAAGCAATTCAGTGTTTCAAGGCATTTCAACAACTGTGAACCCTACATCTGTTGAGTGGTCTTTAGTTTGTCAGAACCCATCACATTGAACAATTATGAACCCTTAAACTTTTGTGGTTCTTTCATCAAGTTTGAATTCATCACATCTTGAGAGTCCTTCAACAATGGAGGACCCTACATCTTTTCAGGGGCCTTTAGCAACTCAGAACCCATCGCATTTTGAGGATTCTTCAACGATAGAGGACCCTACATATTTTCAGGGGCCTTTAGCAACTCAGAACCCATAGCATTTCGAGGATTCTTCAACGATAAAGGTCCCTACATCTTTTCAGGGGCCTTTAGCAACTCAGAACTCATCGCAATTTGAGGATTCTTCAACGATAGAGGACCCTACATCTTTTGATGGGCCTTTATCAGGTCAGAAACCATCATATTTTGACGGTTCTTCAACATGGGAGGACCCACCAATTTTTGACGGTGCTTCAACGAGTGAGAATCCAACTTTTGAAGCTCATTCAGCTAGTGAGGCTCCTAAAACTAGTGAAGACCTGTCAACTAATAATTCTGCTCAATTCAAATTGATAAGGGATAATTTTACTAAAAAAAGGACAAGAGATAATGAAGACTATGCTAGAAATGAACTACAGCGAGACAATGTTACAAGACAAGTTCGACGAATTGATGAAAATTATGCTCATTTGGAGCTGATAAGAGATAGAGCAAGAAGAAGCAGTAATAAACAACATCCACAATATTATGAAAACATCTCCAAAATATATCAGATGGTCCAGATCATAAATGCGAATGCTGTTCTGGACTATTTTTCCGTACTTCTGTTAAAAAAACAGAGTCGGTTAAATACTTGTCAGTTGAAGGAAAAAATCATAGAGTGCTTCCGTCACTTATTTTGTTGTATGCTTGTTGCTACAACTATGTTTCTCGAAAAAAAGTACCACCCTTGTCCAAAGAAAATGGGTTTTGTTTTCCTGATTTGCCTCTAGAGTTGAAAATTTTAACGGAACTGGAGTGTAGAATGGTTTCTCCTCGATTACCGTTTATGCAAATAAGAAAACTAGGAGTTGATCAGCAAAGAGGCATTCGAGGTAATGTCGTAAATGTACCAGTTTCAATCGACTCTTCGGTTTCTATTTTACCAAGGAGTCCCACTGACACTCAAGTTGTTCAAATTAAACTCATGAGGAAGAAGGAAAATCAACACCACTATATGTTTGAAACCGTTCGTCCCAGAAAAATTATGGATGCCTTAAAGTTCCTATTAAGATTAGTGATGATTAGTAATTGATTACTCTTATTAGAAGTTAAAATTAAGAGGTAAACCAATTATTTTTATCGTTTTTGTCAAAAATTGCAATTGAAAATAACCTTAAAAAGTGCTTATTATTCGAGTAATTAAACGACAATAGAAATATTTTATAGCGTATACTTATAATTATCTTTTTGTTTATCCAAAATTGTAACTGAAAATAATCTTGGAAAGTGTTTGGTCAAAATTATCAATACGTTTTTCAAACGGCAATAAAATATAATGCGAATATAAAAACCAATAACTGTACTTAATTAGTTTTCTTAAAAGATTTGTTTTAAAAACAAAGTTATCATTAATGTTTATGTGAAAACAATATCACCCTAAATTAATTTTATTCATAATCGAAAGGATATTTAATAAATAAGAAAAGAATAACGCAAAATAAAATTTCCGGGGTCGTATCAGTTTTAGCCGCTAGAGGGCGCAGCGAAAGCGTAATCTGGCCGGGGCCATCTTGTTTTGTTTCTTTAATGGTGTATTCTTGAGATCAATTTCTTTGAAAATGTTGTTCCCACATCCTGAAATTTGTTGGTCCACTGTTTCTTGATTTTCTAATAGTTTCTTGAGATTTATCTCTTCCCAAATTACATGCTCACTAGTTATCTTATCTACCAATTTTCGTTTCTTACATCTGAGGGAACGTTTTGGGGTCGTTTCACTCTGCTGTAACATTTTGAACTTTGGGCTACTATATTCCAAACTTGTTTCCTTAGAGCTTGGGCTTGGAGTAGTTTGAACATCGCTTAGAGAAATATCACTCATTTTATTTAAAAACACTTCCTTCTGACTAGAATCTCTTTCTGGCGGCGAGACCATTTGTTTAGTTTGGCTGAACTTAGTTATTTTGATACTCTTTGGTTTAGTTTTTTTATTTGAATTCTTTGCATTATTATTTTTTTGGCATTTTTAGGAACTGTAATTTTAGGTTTTGAGCCAACGTTCTTAGAAAGAACATAAAGTTCATCCCTTAGCCCATTTCCACCTTTCACTTTCTCTTCTCTCGATGTTATGAATTCGTTGCATAAGGCGTGGGTGAATTTTCTCTGTAATTCTCTGCAAATTATCACACCGTCTTCTCTGGTAACCAAAGATTCAGCGCATCGTAAAAACGTTTCTGTGAGGATCGAGTTGTGTTGCTCAACGAAATCAGCAACAGCCTATATTTGTGAAATTTAATTACTAAGCAGAAAATGAGGCTCAATGGTAATAACGTACCTATAGAATTCTATGTCCATGTTTTTTTACTCCGTCTTCGCATAAAACTGTCCTTATGACACTGTTTAACTGAGAAAAGTATTCGTTTAGCTGAGCTTTCGGAATAAACAACCCTCCTCGATCTCTAATTTTTATGCCAGAGAATGAAATATCAGTTTTCTCTTCTGTGGACTGTCTAATTTTCAGAGCTGCATCATAGAGGATTTTGGATTGCAAAACTTGGTTTTCTGATAGGTTTTTGGACGTCCCATACATTGTTCTTCTTTTTGATTTGCGCCAAATTTCCCCAATACAACCGCCACCGATTGTTAGCAACGATCTTACATAAGATTCTTCTTCGTATACCTATTCATAATTTGTTTCTCGTTAATCAAAACCAAATTATCGTCACAATAATGTTTTAAGGTTAACATACTGTTGTTCCTTTAATTCCCACTTCATCACTTGGACTTGAGCGTTCTTTTTTTTGACACCAATATTTTACTACTTCTCCATATGTTTGCAATATTGATAGTAAGTCATTCTTTTCGTATGGTGTTATCGACAGGATAATATCTTCAAATGTTTTGAAATTGTTTCTTATAAAGGTATAAAATTTGAACATAGTACTGTAACGGCCGAGAGAGGGCGGTAGAGTTTAGTGACCTTGACCTCTGATCTTGATCTCAGGGATAAAAGGCGAAGGCAGAGGGAGGAAAAGTTAGAGTTGAATCGGGCGGCCGAAGAGATTAATTCGTGTGAAAACGACAACGACGCGTGTCATACGAGAGTTTGTAAAAATTAATGAAGACAGTAGACGTACGGAAATAAATAAGAAAATTCTCCACTGAACGTAACGTATCTTTTATTGACTTCTTAAATAACCCATAGCATGATGTATGTTCTACCCAAGTTTGGACTGATTTAGGGCCTATATTATCGGTTTGGCTCGTTACAGTACTACAACTCTGTAGTTTTGAATCCCTAGCAGTAGCATTTCGTTTTGGTTTATTCCCCTCGAAAATGATTAAAAACTGTTTAGACAGTTGATCCACAATCGCGAAAACTAAGCCGGCCTCTTTTAATTGTTGGTGTAAACACTCCTTGGCACTGGATTCACCAAATGTCTTTATAATTACAGAATTAATTGCTTGCACAATTTCAACTACTTCGCAATCATCCATATCAACTGTTAGACTTGGCTGACACGAACGTCGAGCAGACGACCAACCGGTAGCTTTGAACTAAATATACTATCGCGTAGGGATATCGGAACTTCCGTATTCCGGGGGTTCGGCTAATGACGTAAATTTCGTCATTTCAAAAAAACTACGTCATTTCCCTTAAACAAGGTTTAATGAATAATTACCTATAATGGCACACTTATGTTTATTATCCGCTTATGATATTAATGATACTAATGTTTCTTAATATTCCTCTATTTTTTGGTACATTTTGTTTACTTGGACTTGAGATAGTGACCGGTGACACGATAACTGATCCCGAGTTACCGCTAACTGGCGGTTTAAAGTACTGGCGAAGATCATAAGTTTTACGGTTCCGCTCCCCATACTCCTTGGCATTTGAGTTCAAACTGGCACCTCCCATGCCTCGGATCTTACTGAAATGTTGTTCTAAGAAATCCTGGTTGACACGGGTTGTAAAAACAAATTTTGCCCCCTTTCTTAGCATGAACATCCCAACGCACCGACCTATTGGTTATTCAATACTTTAATTAAGGATTCATTTATACAAGACACTTTTTTCTCAAATGAACTCACTGGTAAACCGTAACCCTTCAACTGTTTCTGAGCTCAGTAACATCATTTTCTTTTCTGCATCAGAAATTATGGCCTCTCGTTCTTTCACCTCCCCTTCCCAATGATCAAGATACGTTAAAAAATGTTCTTCGATCCACTGAAAAATTACTTATAGTAACCCAGGAAAATATAACAAAAATCTGAAATATATCAGTATCCATACTTTGAGTCTATCATCATCAACGCTTGTAAAGGGTAGTAGATCTGGATTTCTCTGGCGATGGCCTTGGTTCAAGCTCCTGATATTCATTATGTCAAACCATTTATTCAAATATCTAATGAATTATACAGTTTCATTGGCACTATCTCCAAGATATTGCTCCATCGCGTAAGCAACGCTAGAGCTTAAGACCTGGGTAGCGAGTTTGACGCGCATTCCTGAGAACGAATCAAGGTAAATATGGTCGTATTTCAGCTTTTGAAGCTTTCTGATGGTTTTTTTGAATCTATGATATATTAATCAAAAATGTCTTGATTAGAATCAAGACCTAAAAAGTATCGATAAGACTGAGGTTATGACTTTTTTGAAGGATCAGATATTAATTTTTCTTTTTAATTGAAACTTAAATGCATGCTTAAGAAAAAAACAACGTTCCATTACCGTTTTCCGTTGAAATAAATTATTTTACAGGTAGTCAATTTCAAAAATTTACTTATCTCGGCTTTTCGACCACAATTCCATTCCCCGAAAACATTTTATTATTACATTAATACTATTGGGAGAGTACGTGTATAATTTTGCGTTTTAAAAGGTTCCTAAAGACGTTACATCCCCACTCGTGACCGGCACGCTTCGCAGTGGAACATTTTAATTATTCTAAAACCAATGGCGGCAAATTCAATAGAGACAGTGTAACCCTCAATCAAATAATTTAACTAAGGGAGAATCTCCCGAGGGCCATAAAAATGGATTAAAGACAACTTACTTTAATAATCAAAAAATAGAAGAATATCTTCCGAACTTTATTGATGTAATCAATTAACTAAGGGATAAAGATCCCGCAAACTACTACGTTAATACAAAACTCCGTCTTTGGAGAGGTTAAATCAATAAGGAGAGAACTGCTCTCGATCGAAGCCCACAGTAAAACTAGTTCTAACTTAAATATCGCAGTAAGTAAAGGGGAGGAGGAGTATGTAGCATGGAGGCATAACACACGGCCAGATCCAAGGAGTAGAAACTCCAGGAATCTGGCAGCCATGCTACATCCCCCCTCGTTAGGAACTTTGATTATATTGAAAAATTCAAAACAAAAAAAAGGTTACCCCGAGGAACCTTGCAATTATTGGCAGGGGTAAGTATCACAAAAATGGTTTTTCTTTTTTTTTCATTCAGGGGCTATGTCCTTTTTTTCTGTTCGGCCTCCTTCCTTTTGTTCTCCAGTCGGAATTTTCGGCGTGCTTCCCTCCGTTCCAAGGACGCTTTGCTTCTTTTGCCCGGGCAATCTGAGACAACGTGGTGTTCCACTTTACGACATCGAAAACAAATCGATGTGGACCAAACTAAAGGGTGTTTGGCATCCGCTATTTTTGAAGGGAGTAATATCTTAGGTGGAGTTTTCGTTGTCCACCCCATCGTCCCGAAGCGCTCCCAGTTCCGGTCATCCTCGCTGTGGTCTTCGTTGTCAGAACGTAGGGGGATCCACAGGCGTGGTGATGACGCTACTTATGGGGCGGTAGTGATAGGAGCTGCAAATTCCTTCTGACGATGCTGAGGAGGATGAGGAAGGAAACTTTTTAGTGACCAGGGGTCATCTTCGCCCTGAGAGAGAGATGTAGTAGGGTAAAACCCAGGGGACTGATCCGGAATAGACTGAGGATCGGCAATTTGCTCTATCCCCTCTCTGGAATCTTCCAATATGAGGATGTCCTCTTCCTCTTCTTTAAATGGGCAGGAGTTTCCGACATGTCCCCTCGTATAGCACAAGGAACATGAATCGTTTGAATTCATGAATCTATTTGGCATATAGCAATCTGTGGCCTCATGGCCAACTTCATCGCAATTTCGGCATTGAATAAGTTTTGTTGTATCTTTTGGGCAATACCCTTCCAAAATCCTTACGGATTGCTCCGTTTTGCTAAGTGTTTTTGGTTGACTCCTTTGTTTTATTTTCAACCCTTTTGGGAGGTCAAATTCCCAAAGTGGACTAGAGGAGTTTGAAGCCATCTGAAAGTATGCAATATTAGTTAGTCCTCTTATTTGCTTGGGAGATAAATTCCCATGGGAAAACAGAGATTGGCTCTCGGGAAAACAGAAATATTCCCTTTTTAGGTTCGGGACGTTATTATTATTAAGGTAAACTTGGACCTTATAAGGTGACCTTAACCTTTTATTATCAGGAGGTCGATAGTAGATATTGACTTCATTACCTCCGGGCTGAACCGTCGCACTCTTACATACCTCTCGTCGCTATCTCAATTTAAAAGGTTCTAAATAAATATCGGGTAATGGGGCCAATTCTCTAACTTTTTAAGCGAGTTATCGCATGTGATAACTATCGTCTAAAGGGTTGATGCCAACCTCGTGAGTTCTATGAGAGCACGCTATCTAAATAGGTGATTAGTCATAGGTGTCATCAAACCTTGAACGAAAATCGGTGTATGTCTCGTGAATTCCGCTCGTGCTAATAAACAACAAAGTGGGCAAGTTTATTTTTTACCGTCTTTAATATTCACGAGAGTGATAACTTATCGAAAGGGTTTAAACTGGTCGATAAGTTATCCCTTGCTTTATAAGCAAAGACGGTAAAAAATAAACGTGCCCAGCTTGTTTTTTATTAGCACGAGCGGAATTCACGAGACATCCACCGATTTTCGTTCAAGGCTTGATGACACACATAAATAATAGCCTATTCAGCTCTCGCGCTCTCATAGAACACACGAGGTTGACATCAACCCTTTAGACGATAGTTATCACTTGCGATAACTCGCTTAAAAAGTTAGAGAATTGGCCCCAATGTAGCCCTATTTAAACGAGGAGTTGTCATGGACTCCGATAACGTGGTCGAAGAACTATCAGACGCACGCAGCGATTGGGATTTCGATTGAGGGATCTGTTCAGGGGTAAATATTTCCTCCGAAAGAGTAGAAATCTGTTCAGGAGGTACTATTTCCTCCGAAAAACCAGAAGAAGGAGAATGGTGTAACGCCGGTTCTGATACTGATTGTTCTGAAGTCGTTGATGTGTGTTCCGGCGTGAGAATTTCTTCCGTAAAACTGGAGGTTGACTTGTGTAGCTCTGGTTCCTCGACTGAATTTTCATGATCAGACGGGGAAGCCTCCCCTGCCGCAGAAGACGCACTATCCGTAGATGGATGAGTGAGCTGGAAAGCTCTCATATCATGATAGGTATGGAGTAGGAGAGGTGGGTCTTCAAAAAGGGCCATGCCCGGTTCACTATCTGAGTCCGTTGGTTGCTGTGAATCATCTGGAATTGCAGGAGGAATCTGTTGATCTGCTGCTTGATCTTCTAGAGTACTGGATGTCGAGGTTTGAGGGACATCTGGAATAGCAGGAATAAGCGGTTGATTGACTTCCTGACCGTCCTGAGGTGACGGTGACGTAGAAGATGATGATTCAGATGACGTGGTTGAGGAAGTCTCCGTAGGAGGGTGGTCCATGGTACCACCGTTTGTTGTGGGACTAGACTCGGGATCATCTACAACGTTCGATTGAGAAGTGGGGGCATTTTCGGCATTGTCGAAGACGGCTACGTTAGTCCAGTAGAGTTTAAGATGCTCTAAGTTAACTTTGCCTATATTCTGTCCTGAGTTAGCGTCCTCTAACTCGTAGACTACTGGGGAATGTTTTGCTACTATTTTAAAGGGACCTGCCCATTTAGGACTAAGCTTTTTCATAAGCTGACCTGTCGTACTTGATTAAGGATGCGTTTCCATCCATACTAATGTTCCTACCTCAAATTCTAGAGGGTCGTGACGGAGGTCATAGTATTTCTTCTGGTGCGCTTCAGCTAACTTAGATAATTCATTACTGAATTCTAATTGTTCCTTAAGAACCTTTAAAGCTTTACTACGACTGGGGTCATCATTGTCCTGAATGGGTTCTTCAATGTCTAAATCCCAAGGGAGACGTGGCTCCCGCCCTAAATTCAAAAAGAAAGGGGATCTGCCCGTGGTTTCATGGGGTGCGGAATTTATAGCGAATTGAAGAAGGTCAAGGGATTCATCCCATCTATCATGGTGATTCCCTACATAGAATGATATTAACTCGCCTATTACTCTATTTACTCTTTCGGTGGGATTTCCCTTAGGTGTGTATGGGGTGGTAAACTTTGGATTAATTCTAAAAGCTCTGCAAGTTTGCAGCCAAAGTTTCGAAGTAAACTGTACCCCTCTATCACTTCGCCATGGACTACCTGGTAATTATTTTTAGTCATGGACAATAAGTCCTTTAAGCGGGAACCTGGGAACTTCTTAATTTGCTAGTTTTAATTTAATTTCTTTGTGAGCCGTGAAATTAGGCCCCCATTCCTACTTTCAAATTTTACGGTCACATAAAGTTACGAGCAACCCCTTCTAGCTCATTGTATCCTACCTAAAGGGCAAAGTCTGCCTCGCGTGAATCCAGTGGGAGAAGAAATTCTCCCACAACCGCGGTTTTGACTAAACCGCCGGGGGGAGTTGCGACATCAAATGCAAAAAATACCAATAGACCAAAGACTCCTACGCAGGTTAAGCCAGAATGCTATAAATGCGGACTCTTAGGGCATTATGCCACAACCTGTCTGGACAAACAAGAAGTCGCGCAAAGACAGGCTTCGGAAAACGCGAAAGCGGGAAGACCAAAAGGGGATCGTCTTCCCGCCGCGCGAAGAAAGTAAAGCCCCCTATGGAAATTGGCTCTATGGATGTGCGTCGCTGTGAGGTTGACCCTCCCGTGGCCATAGAAGCCGTGTATTCGCATGGGACTTTCGCGACCAGACTAGATTCAGGCGCTGATGCTTGTTTTATCAGCTTATATCAGTGGCGTAATTTAGTCAGAACTTTGAAACCAGACTTAGTACTTCCGGAAGAAGAAGAGATTCAGTGTATAGTGTTAGGCGATGGACGTTATACCTTCACGAAGGGACGCGCGCGAATAGACTTCCGCTTAGGACAGTTGAAACTAAAGCAGGAATTTCACGTAGTTCCCTCACTACCAAACGACTTTATTCTGGGAAAGAATTTCCTGTATAAACATCGTGCCGTTTTGGACTTTGGTACAAAAACTTGTCCGATTGATGGAACAACGTTTCCATTCGTGCTTAATCTCCCGGGGTTAAAGACACCAAAACTCTAACTGTGTCGGTGCACAACTCTAACTGTGTCGGTGCACAACTCTATGACATGTGTCGGTGCACAACTACATACATATGTCAGTGCACAGCTCTACATTTGTCGGTGCACAACTCTACATATGTCGTTGCACAACTCTATGACATGCGTTGGTTTACAACTCTATGACATGCGTTGGTTTACAACTCTATGACATATGTTAGTGCACAACTATATGACATGTGTTGGTGCAAAACTATATGACATGTGTTGGTGCACAACTATATGACATGTGTTGGTGCACAACTATATGACATGTGTTGGTGCACAACTATATGACATGTGTCGGTGCACAACTCTACATGTGTCGGTGCACAACTCTACATGTGTCGGTGCACAACTCTACATGTGTCGGTGCACAACTCTACATGTGTCGGTGCACAACTCTACATGTGTCGGTGCACAACTCTACATGTGTCGGTGCACAACTCTACCTGTGTCGGTTTTGTTGTCGCGGCGGCAGACCCCGTTACTCATAGCAACCAGGAAGTCCAAGCCGACCTAGTCAACCCAAGAGAAGCCGTAGAACGGTATGAGGCGGCCCTGAATTGGACCCCTCCAGAACCCCTCGAGCCTACCGCCCCACCTCCACCAGCTGCCGCCGCACCTGCTGCCGTTCCCGAGCCACGAGTCCGCCCCTCCGATTTGGGTCGAGTATCGCCTGTCGAAGACGTCTTGTCCGCCAATCCTCCAGGACGAGGTCGAGGGAGTCGACCCGGCATGATGCCACCACCTGGGTCTCCTCTTTTCCCGCCCTGTGGTAGCCACGGATGTTTGCGCGGCTACCACCCCGGATAGCGGCCAAGGAGCTTCCGCCAAGACACCCCCACTATCAGTGTCTCCCGCGGGCCAACAAACCAGTGTCCCGCCATCACCAATGGTTCCCGACGAACGGTACACCCTGTGTCGGCGTTGTCAAGCTGGACGCCACCACGAGAAAAACTGCTTTAAGCCGCGGCCCAAGTGGAGCGAGGCCTACAAGGCCCACCGCCGCCAGCGAACCAAGGCAGAAGGCGTAGCCTTAACGACCCGGAGATCGCCGGAGTAGCGGGACGTACCAGAGTGAATGCAGACGACTTTTTCCGGGGGGAAGGATGTAACAACGACCTCCCGTTCCTCCGAAGAGACTGGAGTACGTCGTCTGCTTCATGAATCTTCTTTTTTTGTTTACAATTTTTCCCACAAGTGGCGCCTTAAGCGCCACTAGCTCTTTTCGATAAAAACCCCCGCCGCCGCTGTAAGAGAGTCAGTCAGTCTCGGCAGTCAGTCATTGTAACCACGCTCAAGTTCAAACGTGTTTTTGTTTTTTTGGTTAAATAAAAGTATTATTTCGAATACCACGGCGTTTTCTTCACAATGGATCATTTGGTAAATATAGTTAGTTATGGACAATAGGTCCTTTAAACGGGTAACCGGGGAACTTGCTAAATTGCTAGTTTTAAATTAATTTCTTTGTGAGCCGTGAAATTAGGCCCTCTTTCCAACATTTAAATTTTACGGTTACACTTTGATTGGTTCCTCTTCGGCAATAGCTATTTTGGAATACGTGCAGAAGTATGTCACGTGTTCAATCCCAAAAGCTACTGAAAGTCCAGAACTCTACCGGCTAATAAGAAAATTTCAAACATATAAATGTTGCAGCAGTTGCTACCGAAAGGTTAAGAGAAGAAATAAGGAGCTGAAAGTGTGTCGCTACGGTTTTCCTCGAAACGTAACAAACGTCACGACTCTGAACTCTGTTGAATCAGTTACGCGTCATCGTAAAATGAAACGAGGCCAAAAACGTCTGTAGGATTTGCTAAGAAATGAAAACGAAGTTTTTATCAATAACTAAAATAGGCATTACTTTTGGCTTTGAAAGCGAATATGGATTTGCAGTTTGTCGCCGATTCCTCGGAACAAGTGGCGATATTTAAGTTAGTTTAGCGATTACAGCTATTTAAGCTAGTTTAGCGCTTACAGCTAATTAAGGTAGAATAAAGATTACAGTTAATTAAGCTAGTTTAGCGATTACTGCTATTTAAATGAGCTTACCGAACACAGGTAATTAAGCGAGCTTACCGAACACAGGTAATTAAGCGAGCTTACCGAACACAGGTAATTAAGCGAGTTTACCGAACACAGGTTATTAAGCGAGCTTACCGAACACAGGTAATTAAGCGAACTTACCGAACACAGGAAATTAAGCGAGCTTACCGAACACAGTTAATTAAGCGAGCTTACCGAACACAGGTAATTAAGCGAGCTTACCGTACACAGGTAATTAAGTTAGATTAACAAACACAGTTAATTAAGCGAGATTACCGAACACAGGTTGTTAGGCGAGATTACCGAACACAGGTAATTAAGCTTGATTACCGAACTCAGGTAATTAAGCTTGATTACCGAACTCAGGTAATTAAGCGAGCTTACCGAACACACGTAATTAAGCTAGACTACCAAACACAGGTAATTAAGCTAGATTTCCGAACACAGGTAATTAAGCTACATTACCGAACACAGGTAATTAAGCTACATTACCGAACACAGGTAATTATGCAGGTAGATAAGCCAGATTATCCATCACAGGTTGTTAAGCCAGAATAACCATCACAGGTAATTTAGCTAGGTAGGTATGAAATGTGTCGGTGCACAACTATATGCATGTGTCAGTGCACAGCTCTACATTTGTCGGTGCACAGCTATATGCATGTGTCGGTGCACAGCTCTACATTTGTCGGTGCACAACTCTACATGTCTCGGTGCACAACTCTACATGTCTCGGTGCACAACTCTACATGTGTCGGTGAACAACTCTACATTTGTAGGTGCACAGCTCTACATGTGTCGGTGAACAACTCTACATTTGTAGGTGCACAACTCTACATGTGTCGGTGCACAACTCTACATGTGTCGGTGCACAACTCTACATGTGTCGGTGCACAACTCTACATGTATCGGTGCACAACTCTACATGTGTCGGTGCACAACTCTACATGTGTCGGTGCACAACTCTACATGTGTCGGTGCACAACTCTACATGTGTCGGTGCACAACTCTACATGTGTCGGTGCACAACTCTATGACATGTGTCGGTGCACAACTACATACATATGTCAGTGCACAGCTCTACATTTGTCGGTGCAAAACTTTACCTGTGTCGGTGCACAACTCTACATGTGTCGGTGCACAACTCTACATGTGTCGGTGCACAACTCTACATGTGTCGGTGCACAACTCTACATGTATCGGTGCACAACTCTACATGTATCGGTGCATAACTCTACATGTGTCGGTGCACAACTCTACATGTGTCGGTGCACAACTCTACATGTGTCGGTGCACAACTCTACCTGTGTCGGTGCAAAACTCTAACTGTGTCGGTGCACAACTCTAACTGTGTCGGTGCACAACTCTATGACATGTGTCGGTGCACAATTACATACATATGTCAGTGCACAGCTCTACATTTGTCGGTGCACAACTCTACATATGTCGTTGCACAACTCTATGACATGCGTTGGTTTACAACTCTATGACATGCGTTGGTTTACAACTCTATGACATATGTTAGTGCACAACTATATGACATGTGTTGGTGCAAAACTATATGACATGTGTTGGTGCACAACTATATGACATGTGTTGGTGCACAACTATATGACATGTGTTGGTGCACAACTATATGACATGTGTCGGTGCACAACTCTACATGTGTCGGTGCACAACTCTACATGTGTCGGTGCACAACTCTACATGTGTCGGTGCACAACTCTACATGTGTCGGTGCACAACTCTACATGTGTCGGTGCACAACTCTACATGTGTCGGTGCACAACTCTACCTGTGTCGGTGCACAACTTTACCTGTGTCGGTGCACAACTCTACATGTGTCGGTGCACAACTCTACATGTGTCGGTGCACAACTCTACATGTATCGGTGCACAACTCTACATGTGTCGGTGCACAACTCTACATGTGTCGGTGCACAACTCTACATGTGTCGGTGCACAACTCTACATGTGTCGGTGCACAACTCTACATGTGTCGGTGCACAACTCTACATGTGTCGGTGCACAACTCTACCTGTGTCGGTGCACAACTCTAACTGTGTCGGTGCACAACTCTATGACATGTGTCGGTGCACAACTACATACATATGTCAGTGCACAGCTCTACATTTGTCGGTGCACAACTCTACATATGTCGTTGCACAACTCTATGACATGCGTTGGTTTACAACTCTATGACATGCATTGGTTTACAACTCTATGACATATGTTAGTGCACAACTATATGACATGTGTTGGTGCACAACTATATGACATGTGTTGGTGCACAACTATATGACATGTGTTGGTGCACAACTATATGACATGTGTTGGTGCACAACTATATGACATGTGTTGGTGCACAACTATATGACATGTGTTGGTGCACAACTATATGACATGTGTTGGTGCACAACTATATGACATGTGTTGGTGCAAAACTATATGACATGTGTTGGTGCAAAACTATATGACATGTGTTGGTGCAAAAATATATGACATGTGTTGGTGCACAACTATATGACAAGAGTTGGTGCACAACTATATGACAAGAGTTGGTGCACAACTATATGACATGAGTTGGTGCACAACTATACGACATAAGTTGGTGCACAACTATGTAACATGAGTTGGTGCACAACTCTATGACATATGTTAGTGCACAACTATATGACATGTGTTGGTGCACAACTCTGTGACATGTGTTGGTGCACAACTCTGTGACATGTGTTGGTGCACATGTCTTCGGTATTTGTAAAGTTAAAGGAATCTATAAACAGGTCTGCAAAAGCTTTTGCGCACAGGTCTAAAAATCTTTGAGTGCACAGGTCAACGGAATCTTTTAGAGCAAAGGTCTCCAGAATATTGTTTTGTATACTTCCATTTACTTTTTTGTGGTAAAACTACGGCTTCCTCTATGATTTGTATGTGAAAATGACGGTAAAGCAGGTTTATTTTCACTGGGCGTCTATTAGTCAAGCAGTCTGAATTGACAGTTCCATAATAGATTTATGTTAGTTCAAATGTGCAATGCCCTAAGACATTTTCTCTCCTAAGGTTTTGAAACAATTTTAATTAATATGAAGACTGAAGTAACAGATATTAATAAAAACTAGAGATTGCCGATACCAGGCTTCACTCGATACCGGTACAAACATGAACCGATACCGATATTTACTCACTATGATCCAAAACCCGATACTTCAACCGATAACGAAATGGTATCGGTTCATCCCCATAGTAGTAGGGGCGTACTAAGAAAGATTTTCGCTTATTAGTTGTTAGATAAACTGAATTCAGGTGCTTTTTATATAAATGAGAACTGGTCACGATTGAAATTCATACAAATGAGACATTATCACCATCATTACGTTACTAAAAGACCTAAAAATGTCATGTAGCGCCATATAACGCATTTTAAACGAGTATCGGTGTAGTATCGGTATCGAACCAACCGATCCGATACTATCGGAAAACCCCGAGTATCGGTACTGGTTTATCCCTAATAAAAACTGTGTAGACAAAGACGCGAAAAAGCAGGGAGCACAAATCCAAAGGAGAGTCAAAGTTAGAAGGGGGAAGGTACTTTATAACGGCCGGGCACCATGGTTCTCACGCGCACCTATCTCGCGCACACGTGATCCTTTGAGAGGGAAATTCAAAAAGGGTATACCCGAAAATACGGTTAGAGAGAAAGAGAGAGGGGGAATTAGCACGCACGCGGCACGAGTATCGGAGTATCGCCGAAAAACTTAAGCCTCGGCCGTAATAACGTAAACAAACTTCTCTGATTTTTTTCTCTCTCGCTTGCGCCGATTGCGCATGTGCGCCACGCTCCTAGAGAGCCAGTGGCACTGGTAACGTTTTTGAAAGGGGGGCTGACGGAGATTTTGGTCTCTCCGGCTCTCCTCTATTTTTGTGCTCTCTGGAAAAAGTAAAAGATAAGTGTAGAAAATGAATTGCCTGAAATCACAGATATTCAAATTTTCTCTTTTGAAGACATGATTATAAAACATCTATTATTTGAAAAAATTCTTATGTTAGTTTTTTTCACCAAATTTTCATTTGTCCAAAAATATTTTTCAACATTATTTACACAAGTATTTTGCTCTCAATAGTATATCCAGAAATAAGAGTATCAACAAGAATTTTCAAAGGGATACTAGGTTAATTTTTCACTAACATTTGCTTTTATGTGGTTCAAATACTCGGTAATCTTAAAAATTGTGCTTTCAATTTTAACATTTTAAAATCGGAAATATTGGGAGGCGGAAAATAACCTAGGCAGTTTGGCTGTTATGTAGTTATTAATATCGAAAAGATCTGTAGATTTGCCGTGATCTTTACGAGAAGTTAATTTTTAAGATTCGAAAATATTAAAATTAACTAACAAGTTTTGTTAAATTTAAGTACGCTTTTTATTTTATCATCTATAAACGATTTTCTGTCTATTTATTTTCCCTGCAGGGCTGAATACTCAACCTCACTCTAAATTTTTGAGAAAAAACAAAATGAAAACGCTTACGATTTTTAAGATAATGCTCATGAATCATGATAAAATGTTTTTACTAGAGTAATTTTAGTGAATTACCTAGATATGGAAATATTTCTCTTTTTTTGAGGTAAAAATTTACAAATTATTAAAGTAGTATTGAAAGCATAGCGCATATACAGTAAAGCAGATGACATTTTATATCCAATAAGGATATTAATATAACCCAATGGGGGAAAAAGGAAATGATGAGTTAGAATTTTCGAGAGATATTACTTTTATGTGTCATTGAAGGCCCAATTGTCTAAGCCTCAATTGTATACCCTTTATGTTGAAAGCCATATTCACAACAGGTTTGGGATGTAAACACTTTCCGTAGTTGCCAACATGACTGTTAATATTACACAACACCAATGCTAATTTGTGGCTACACGCACTGGAAGTGAATGCGCACAATAAAAAGTATGAAAACTTCGAACCCATAACCTGATTACGATCTGATTTCTACCATGATGCTTTATTCCAATATCAAAATCTGAATATTTAAATGTGTATTTAACTTTCAGCTCACTCTGAACCGTTAACGCCTCCTCATTACAGAAACGAAAAACAATAACCAATTGTTTACTTCGTGGTTCAATAGGCCTATTAACATATCAAACTTCAATTCTATTAAGAAAGTTTATGCTATATACATATGTTGTATAGCTTAAGTAATATAAGCATCGCTAATCTCCTCGTCCGTCAAGGTATTGAAAAGCCGGATCTTTCCTATTTTAGAGGCCGCCTTCGATAGTGGGAATTTTTTTTAGTAGGATAGTAGTAAAAATAGTAGTATTTTTCCTAGAACCGAAAAGCTAAACCGATGAGGGAGAAAATACTATGGATAACTAAATTCTGACTAAAACGCTTTCATATGGTTTTACTCTATATATAATTTATGATTATTATTAGTGGTTGATGCTATATTTATAGCAAGGTTCCACCTTGAGGGAACGAAATCCCCTGTCACTAGGGCAGTTCCTACATGCAGAACTATACCCGTTTAAGCGAGAGAAGTTCTCCATGCAATGTAAAACTGCATACAAAGTCGGCCATTTGATCGACTTGAACGCGGTATGAAACTGCATTTAAAAGTCAGTCGTATGACCAATTAAAAACTTCTGGAAAAGGCAGAAAGTTTTCAAATTTGTATAAATGTATGGGGTATTAAATCGGTTTTGGAGGCCATAATATTCAAGCAGTAGATACAGACGTTTTTGTGAAATATAATAATCGCTTTTCATTAAGAGGTTTTCGAGCACCAGAACCGCGTTTAATATAATCTTGTCTACCATATTTCCAAAAAATAAAATCCATTTGAACTCTGAATGCGCTCAAAATAGATAGACTAGCCTCTCAAGTAGGCCACTACTGACGCCTAGTTGAGCGGCCAGTGTAATAGTCCATGGTTCCCTTTTGCTTGTTTATTCTCTACTGGCCTCTCAAGTAGGCCACTACTGACGCCTAGTTGAGCGGCCAGTGTAATAGTCCATGATTCCATTTTGCTCGTTTATTCTCTACTGGCCTCTCAAGTAGGCCACTACTGACGCCTAGTTGAGCGGACAGTGTATTAGTCCAGGATTCCATTTTGCTTGTTTATTCTCTACTGGCCTCTCAAGTACGCCACTACTGACGCCTAGTTGAGCGGCCAGTGTAATAGTCCATGGTTCCATTTTCTTTGTTTATTCTCTACTGGCCTCTCAAGTAGGCCACTACTGACGCCTAGTTGAGCGGCCAGTGTAATAGTCCATGATTCCATTTTGCTCGTTTATTCTCTACTGGCCTCTCAAGTAGGCCACTACTGACGCGAAGATGAGCGGCCCGACACCTAACCTAACCCAACCCAACCCAACCCAACCCAACCTAACCTAACCTAACCTAACCCAACCTAGTTTGAACTTTAGGACATATCTGTACTGGCCTCGCAATTAGGCCACTTAGGACACCTAGTTTAAAGGCCAATGTGATACTTCAATTTCGTTTTTAATATTTATTCAAGAACGGCAAAGTAGCCGACGATAAAAACATAGATAAGAGACCCATGTATTGTCCCTAGTTTAATTTTGCGTGTTTATTCTCTACTGGCCTCTCAAGTAGGCCACTACAAACGCTTAGTTCAGAGGCCCGTGTAATTGTCCACGGTTCCGTTTTGCATGTTTATTTTCTAATGGCCTCTCAAGTAGGTCACTACCAACGCCTACTTGAGCGGCCCGACATGAAATTTCACCCGCCTCGCCTAAACCAAACCTAACCTAACCTAACCTGGTCTAATCTCGTTTGAACGTAAGGGCATATCTGTACTGGCCTCGCAATTAGGTCTCTTAGGACCCCTAGTTAAAAGGCCAATGTATTATTCCAACATTTCGTTTTGCATGTTCATTCTGTACTGGCCTCGCAATTAGAACACTTAAAACACCTTGTTAAAAGGCCAGTGCATTACCCCATTTCATTTTTCCTGTTTATTCACGAAAGGCTAAGTATGCGCCTCTTTACACGGAAAAAGACAGTAATATAGCAATATTTTGGAAAAGCCGGCAATTTATGGTTAGTCAGCAATATTTTGGAAAAGGTGACAATTTATTAAAGGTGTGCGGTTAACCCTTTCAATCGAATAATTCGATCGAATACCGAACCGAATAATTCGATTCGGTATTCGATAAGCCTATTTTCACTATTCGATTCGAATATCGAATACCGAACTGACTATTCGGTTAAAGTTCGACTACCATAAATTTTGGTCCTTGGCACTAGAGAGACCCACCTTATTTAAAAAAATATCATCCCAATTTTATTTGTCTCCCATCAAAAACTACCAGCAAGTGCATAGGAAAATTGTAAGAAATACTTGACCACCAATGAGGAGAAGTATTTTGAAATTTAGGAGCTTCTAAATGTTCTTCTCCTTGCTTTGTAATTTTATTGGCGAATATTGGGGTTACTACCCGATTAACCGCGAATAGTTGGCCTAGTATTCGCGAATATTAGGGTTAAATATTCGCGGTTACTAGGCTTAACTATTCGCGATTAATCGGGAAGGAAAAAAATTACCAAGGCCCAACTATTCGGTATTCGATTTGGAATAAACTATTCGATTCGGTATTTGATAAGGAAAATTTTTTGGTATTCGATAACCGGTTCGATACCCAAAAAGTGGTATTCGCACACCCCTACAATTTATGGTTAGTCAGCAATATTTTGGAAAAGGCGGAAATTTATGGTTAGTCAGCAATATTTTGGAAAAGGCGGCAATTTATGGTTAGTCGGCACAATGTAGCAATTCATACTATTTTCTCCATCATAGGTTTTGCTTTTCCATGTAGGGGGAATACTACTATTTTTACTACCATCCTACTAAAAAATTTACCACTATGAAAATGGCCTCTAAAATAGAAATGACCCCTTTTTTTAGTGAGACCCAGCTTTCCGCGGCTGATGTTAGTCGGCGCCGAGAAAAAAATGCTAGTAGAGAAAAACTTTGGGTGTTCAACTACCATTTACTCTACAGTAAATACATTCGGCCTAGCCTTGGGTGTTCAACTACCATTTACTCTACAGTAAATACATTCGGCCTAGCCTTGGGATATCAAGTTTTAGGAACACTCGAGAAGAGACGTTCGTTAGAAAGAACCTGACACACAATACCCTCATTCCTAGGCTGGAAAGCTATGTCCTTTTAGACCATCTCCTTTTGATACTAGCATGAGTGAATCATATACTAGCTATAAGTTACTCAGCCACACTGGCCTAATGTATCCAGCATTTTCTTCCGAATACTAGAGAGGAAGAGAGGCGGGTGAAAGTGATAGTAGACGGCGATGTCTCTTAAGGCTTTGAAATTAATATATGGAGAAAGTTTTTCTATTCGTTCTTTTAGACGCATTATTATAAAGTTTAGTAAGGTTTTCAAGATGACTATTAAGTTGTTGTTAGCTCTTATTTTTTGATAAAGTTTGGTTCTCTCACCATAAATAGTTCCTGCCTCTGAACGTTTCCTACGGAATAAAAAATCTTATTCCGTACGCAACGCCCTGAATTCAAATGAGTTTCTTTCATTTGGGCTTTGTCAAAAAATATTCAAAATTTTGCCACTTTAATGCGGAAAAATAAAACTTCCTATTGCGCCAACCCATTAAAATAGTTTCAAAGATAAAATACGACTGTGAACCGTCCGCAAACAATCACAACATTTCTAAAACGTTGTCTGCTTATACTAACTACCTGTCAGTTCAAAGTTTCATTGGTTTATCCCCTTTTCCGGTTTTTCACCGGAAATACGTAAGCGCCGAGAGTTGTGTTATTTTCTCTCACTGGGGGTCGCATATAGGTAACACTTTTATGGCGGGAAGAAAATGCTGGATACATTAGTGTGGGAGCTAGTATATGATTCACTTATGATATAGTTAATAGTTTCAGAAGCTTATAACATCCACCAAAGTTACATTTAGAAGACTCTCCCAGCTCGGGGTATACGATAAATATATCTGTATCGCAAAGCGCTTACAGGGAATTTTCGATTCTTCAAAAATGAATTTGATAAGTTCCACTATCTAAAAGGAGCGTCATCGTTTTTGTGAGAGCTAGTGAGAGAGCTAAGGGGGCGGAGAAATATCATTCTGGTAGAAAAAATAGTTACAGGCAGAGGCTAGTGAAAGTTTTTAGCCACATCGTATGATGTACATCTACGACAAGGCTTTTATTTTGACCTGCCCTGTTGTAGTCCCTGTCGTGCCAGACTACTGCCAGGGCTAGATTTAATTTAAGAAGTAGGAATGGAGAACGGTTAGTATTTACTTCAGTCCGATTCAGAGCCCAGTATAGAGTCCCTAATTGCTCCCTCTAACATGTAATGAAGAGTTTAAATTATTTTATTGGCTCACTTAAACTTAGTTTTGATGATGTTGCTGACGGGGACGTCGAAAAATACGTAATTCTTTTTTACCTCTGTCGCTATGACCTGCCTCTCTTTTCATCCCCCCCCTTCCCGGGACTTTGACGTGCGCCAAGATTGCTCTGTTCTCCATTCCTACTTCAAAAATTAAATCTATCCCTGCTCAGTATAAAAATTTTCGTTTTTATACTCGCCATTGAAGGGAGAGTGAATTGGAGAGAATTGTGGTGAGGTGATATTTTTCCTTCGTGTATTTTAACGGTATGGGGATTATAATAGTAAGTTTAAGTATTGCATTTAATTGTACTATAGGTTAAGCATTTTGAATTTTGTTTTACTTTTGCTTGATACATTTAAAACTAGAAAGAGGATTATGGCATTACCTTAATTTAAATTGAAGGTTTAACACTCCATTTAAAATTCCTGTCACCTGTCGATAATAAGAGTTTTACGCTTTCAATTCCGCTCCCCTATTTCAAAATTCAAAGAAATCGAGAGGAATTTTTAAAAGCAAAAGCAAGTATATACCGAAGTTATACTTAGAGTGGTCTTAAGGTGTGGTTTATTAATACAAGTTACGTGTATTTCTCCACAAATCGAGAAGAATTTTAAAAGAAAGTACTAGCTTGTGGCCCCCATGCAACAGATATTTTATCATGTTTAAAAACACTCATATTTAAGTAAGAATGGTGTTTAGGTTTGCAACATCTTATGTTTAGGTTCAAAATGTGTTGATCGCTTGTCATATCTGGAATTCTGATATTCAAACATGTTTAATGTGGTATATGTCATGTTATTATATTATAATGCTTAGTAACAAGACGTGTTTACACGATTATATGTCTAGTTGTTTAACATGTTTTCAGGATTACATGTTTAGGTTTTAAACATGACTAAAGGTTTATAAGCTTAGCTTCTTATCGTGTTTAAGGGTTTATAAGCTTAGTTTTAAAGATATTTGCAGGTTTATCTTGAAATATTTTGAATGGTGTTTAAATACATAGGTTGAAATAATTCCTGCGAAATAAGATACATTGTTTTCAGAAAAACCCGTGCCGCTTCTAGTGGGTAAACAGAAAATTTCCATTGCACTTCAAATTAGCTTTATTTAAACACTTCAGTAGCATTGCGCCGAATCCCATTCGACCGTAAAACCCTCTCTTTGGCGGATTTACGATGCTGTCCAATGGGACAATCCTATTGCACCGAAAAACCCGCACTTTGGGTTTTTCCCGATGGAATGTACATTAAATTAACTTACAACAATTTCCGGCCTACGTAAAATGAACACTGTACAGGAAAAATAGGTTTTAACCCGCAACAAATTGAAACAAAGCTGACAATTTCAGATCTTATAGATTGTTGGGCCCTCTTTAACGTGGTGGGGTCTCCCACACTCTCCCATTGGAGGGTTTCCGCCATATTGGAAAATGGTGGACAAAATCGAGAAAACGTTTAATAACTCCGGTTCTATTTAACAGATTTACACGTAATTAGGCTTAAATTGTAGATCACCATCAAACACATAATTCACCTCTTAAGATATTTTGGCCTACAACTAACCGGAAGTTCACAATCTGACCCCGAAGATTAGCCTCATATAAAAAATGGGGATTTAAAGCATTTATGGTTTATATTTTCAGAATACGTTTCCAAAATTATACATATAGTTCCTATTACTGACAAATTTTGTTTCTTTTCTGACCGGAGCTATAATGTATAGTACAGGAGAGGGTAAAACAGCCTTTGTACCATCATAAAACTTAATGTTTTAATATATACCATTGTTTGCCCACACTTGTCAATACGGCTAAAGTTGAGTTAAAGCGTGTGAAACAAAGTTGACATAACCAAGTGTATACTTTAAATGAAGATTATGAAATTGAGATTTTGAATTAGCTTCTCTCCACCAACAAGTGCGGCAGCAAAGCAGTATTCAAATAGAGTTTACCGCAAAGTTCAAACGTGGCTTGGAAGCAGCCTAAATGCTAGAGAATGGGGTTGGAGACAGGTAGGATCTGAACTGAAACCAATCGTTACCACTCTACAACCTGCTCCAGCTGAGCTTCTGCAGATGATCCCTCGTAAATGCAAGGAAGTCTGTGACTTGAAATATGAATGCGGTAAAACTGGTACAGTCTGTTCTTCAATTTGTAGACAATGCAATGGAGTGTCTTGTTCAAATGAACATAAAGATTTTGAGGCTCAACCTCAAGTAGAGGACTATGATTAAACTTAAGCTTAACCAATATTGATAAATATACTAATATACAAGTTGGTAAACCAAAATAAACCTCTCCGATACGAGACGCAATTAAGAGGTTATTCTTAAATAATTAAGAAAATATAACTGATATTTATTACTTTAGTCGTCAGTAGTTTAACGTAATTCTACTGAAGTCGATTTAAGAAACTTAATTCCTAAAGTAATTTTAAACATAGCTATTGTTGACGTTTGAATTCTAGCGTATGCCTCTTTAACAATTTTTCGAAATTTAGGGTATATAAGGCGATTGATTCACAATAAATGATAAGAAATCCGCAATTGCAGAACCTTTGGTTGAAGCCCTGCAATTGGGAGGCTCTACGTTTCTCGTAACCCTAGCCGATCGCCACGCACTTCTTGATTCTAACGTTGGGAGTAGAAGCCAAAAATTACTGCGAACACGTTTGCTCCGATTTGCGGACGCAGTGACCGACACACAGACACCCCCCCCCACACACGTCCAGTATAATACCTCTCCGTGACGTCATCGTCACTTAAAGAGGTAAATATATAATGGGAATAATATATTTTAGTTTAAAACCCTCTTTGCATTTATTTCGCTTGAAACCGTTTCGAAATACTCGAAAATTAGATTTGCCTTACCTTCCGGGCTGGATTGTGAACTTCCGGTTAGTTGTTGGACAACATATCTTTAGGATAAATTATGTGTTTGAAAGTAATCTACAATTGAAGCCTAATAACTTGTTAATCGGGTTAGTAGAACCAGAGTTATTAAACTTTTTCTCGATTTTGGAAATGCATTCAGAATATAGAAACCATAAAATGCTTTAAATTCCCATTTCTATATGAGGCTAATATTCAGAGTCAGATTGTGAACTTCCGGTTAGTTGTAGGACAAAATATCTTAAGAGGTGAATTATGTGTTTGAAGGTGATCTACAATTGAAGCTTAATTACGTGTTAATCGGTTAAGTAGAACCGGAGTTATTAAACGTTTTCTCGATTTTGTCCGCCATTTTCCAATATGGCGGAAATTTCTCCAATGGGAGAGTGTGGGAGACCACACCACGTTAAAGAGCGCCCAAAAATCTATAAAATCTGAAATTTTCAGCTTTGTTTCAATTTGTTGCGGGTTCCCTCTGTTTTTGAGCTAAAATGACTGTACTAACTAGATCCAAAAATTTTCTTAATTATTATTTTAGAACTAAATTATTATTTTAGAACTAAGGATTATAAGAACGAAATAGTAATAAATCAGCAAAATATGACATAATAAAACCAATTGCTAATATTGATTTACTTCTTATGTTATATTCTTTATGAAAATACTTTAAGCCAGCCGTTTTACTTTACTTGAAGTGTATAACTGCCCCAAAGAGGAGGAGACGTCCTTCTAACCAAACCAAACCAAACCTAACCGAACTTTTTGGAAAAGGCATATTGTTTGAGAAGTCAATGAAGATAAACATCAATATTTTGGGAAAGGCGTAACAATGTTAAATGATTTATAAAATATTACTACCCTAACCTGGATTTGAAAAAAAAACTTTTTTTGGATGAAAGTGTTTTTGTTTAATACTTAACCCGAGTCCAGTTTTCACTTTTTCTGTATACTATTATATTATATATTTAGAAAACACGGTGTTGAAAACTTCCCGAGGTCGTTTTTTATTATCATCTTGTTGCATAGTTGTCAAATAGTGGTGCTTCCAAGGCAGTATGAATGTATTGAAAACGCTAGGACTTTTCAGGTCTCTTAATTCGACAAATAGCGTCGTTTGAATTGTAAATATCAAACCCGCGGTTGGGCTAAATTCGTTAGAAACTTTGGCGGGATTCGGTCCAATGGCATTCTGCGCAATGGGAATATACCTATTTAAACAAATCTAGACGACCTGTTGGAAAAGTTCTATTATTAAAGCGAAGAAAGCTTATTTATTCTTCTTGTCGAACCATCACTTTAAACATATATTTTGCTCAAAATTTGAGTAAAGGAAGTCCTTTTCTCAATATAAAATGAAAGTCATTGTGGCTTACATTATTTTAATCTACTTAGATTATTCACCTTGTGGTAAAATATACCTCCACTTTTCAATTGTTTTTCTAAAATATAATTCTTCATAAAATAAAGATTTAAAAAATTGAAACCATATACCAACGTATTAAAAACATGTTACATTAAATAACACCTAGCAATCGTTGATGTTTAGCTTAGTGTTAAGATTATTTTGTGTTTACCTCTTAAACGTGATAAAATAAGAAGTGTTTCTATTTGGAACACAATGTAAGGATCCTTATAGAGAAACAGAGATGTAATTAGACATCAACATTGAAGCAATAAACATTACCTCACACCAATGTTTAACTTTAAAACATGTTCAGATGTTGCAAACTTAAACACTTTTTTTTCTGTGTAAATTAGGATATAAACCATCCTCACGAGTCGCGCAAATGGTTAATAAGGCATTGAACCGTGAAGTATGTAAAGTGAACCAGTCGGAAAGACAAGACAGAAAATTTGTTACTACCCCCAAGGATTATTTAAAATGTCTAAGGATAAATCATTTCCATATCTGGGTAAATAAGTTTGTAAGTAGTCCTCCTCTTGACTCGGAGAGGTAATATTTTGGTTTTCCCAACTTGTTTGTGTTTAGTCTCGTCAAGTCTATTTATTCTTATGATATCGGTGTGTATGAAATAACAGAAGATTTTAAAAAGGTTGAATGTGTACTTTATTTGGCATTACCAGATTACTACCTCCTCAATATATACTAGAAAACACGTAAAAGCCCTGAATTTAAAGCATTCTATAGTTTTCCCTTGATGTTTTACTTAAATAAGCTCAAAAAAATATAAAACTATTTTTTGGGTTGCCGCTGCGTTTTTTTTTCTTTTCCCATTTTGACTGAAAAAATAAAATGGAAGCTATTATTAAGGAAATTGTTCCACAACTTGGGGAAGATAGAAAAATTAAGCTCTTGGAACGATTAGATTTACAGTACATCCAGGAGGAAGATGTCAAAGATATAATGAAAGCAATTGAAGCCCGTAAATTCCTAATTGTTTGTAAAGGTAAGTTATATTTAAACACATTGCGGTTGTGAGAAGTTAAGCTTAATATTATATATTTCAGCTCAAAAGGAAACAACTGAAAATCCTGGTACTTCAATCTCTTCTGCCACTTCATCATCTGAACCTCCGATAACCTTAGGATCCGCTAGCAATATTGGCTTTTACCTACAAATTTTTTGGCCTATCACTTAAATACATCCTTGCTTCCCAAGGACGTGGAAGATTTCTTGCTAGAGACTCTAAGGCTTTCACCACCACAGAGGATTGAACTTGTTCGCCTTGTGGCATCAGATGCTTTCAAGAAAAGCGGATATGGAAGTTGTGGCCCGAAAACTTGTTTTGGAATATCCAAATAGCTTGCAAGATAAGGCTGGAACGGATATAATTCGTAATGGCTATTCGTCGCTTTTAAATCAGTTGGTAGCCAAAGTAGATAATGTATTAAGAAACAAACCCATTCGAATCCGTAAACCTGTCAAGAAGACATAAAAAACATTGAACCAGGAAAATGAAGATGACCCAGCTGTTAATAGTCAAGACATGGAAAATGTTGAAAACACATCAGTTATAACCAGAAACCAAAGCCGGATATCGTTCTTTGTCAGGACAGTTACGGCTGTGTTAATTTTATGCTATCTGTTTCACCAAGGCAGCATGTAGAAATGAAAGAGAAAGACACTCAATTGAAGAGGCTTTTTCGGGAAAACCAGTTGGACCAAGAAACAATGAAACTATTTCTTGAAACATACAATTTACAGAGGCTTGTAATTAATGCGCCAGAAATGTCTGTTCTTGGAATCCTAGAAGAATTTCCAATTTTGTTGACTGAGAATGGTTTCTTGGCTCATGCTTAAGAACTTATGGGTTTTGATATCAAAGAAAAATTGATTTCAACTTTGGAAGAGGAATCAACGAGGCTCTTCAATTTCTTCAAAAGTCAACCAAAAAAATCTCCTTTCTTGGAAGATATTTTGGGTGAGGTTTCAAACATCAAAATCTGCCGAAGTTCAAGCCATATTTTTCATGATTGTTGACTATTTCAAGGAGAATCAAGGTTGTTTTTTTTTTCAACTGAAACCTGTAAGTATTTTTTTTAATTAAGATAGGGTACTCGTTGAAATGGCTATCAATATCTCTATTGGTTATTGACTTTTTAATCGATAACCCTTAAATACTTTGTTTTGCTTAAAAAATTGCCTAAATTCTGTGTTTTTAAAATGGAATGCTCGATGAGATGTAAAGCTGTAAAAAACCTTTCCTCTTACTAGGCGTTCAGATATTTATCATCTTACTAGGACTCAAGAGTTGATTTTAGCGTCATCAAAGAATTGGTATTAACCATAGTAACCAATATCATTTATAAATGGTTTTCATTTAGGTAATTATTATATAAAAAAGACTTGGTTTGCCCAAGCCTAAAAAACAAAACGATAAGAGTTTTTCCAGTTGACTGAAGCGCGGATATTTTATTTTTCTATATAATTTTAAAGACAATCCGTATTTTACTACTCTTTAGAATTTAATTCAATAACCTGATTTTACTGGTAATGGACTTGTTTCCTATAAATTAATTGAAATAAAAAATTACTTATCTCAGATTTTTCAACAACAATTCCATTTTCCTAAACGTCTTACGGCGTTTGAAATAGTTTCTATGAGAAAGGACTTCCCAGTGCCTCCTGGACCAGAAACAAAGTGGCAGAAGTTACCATTTTTTTCTCCGCCTTGGGCGAAGTGATTCATGACTTTATCATAAACCCTCTTTTGGTCGGAGTTCAGTAACGCCACATTGTCAGAGACAACATCATCGAAATTTATTTCCATGGCAGCCTCGACATCTAACATAGCATTTCCTGTTTCTATGACAATTTCTTTGCCTTGGAAGGCATTTTCGTCGTCATCACTTTCCGGCTCCGATATAGTGTCTTTAGGTTTTTCGGAAGCTTTACGTTTCTTTTGAACTTCTTTCGAAACCGAGAATTTTTCATGGTTCTCTCTCAAAGGTTGGATCTCAGGCAGAGAGGTTTTGAAAGCCTCGGCGAACGTTTGAAAGTCGCCTAACAATTCGGCTTCATCTCTCCTCGGTTTAAACAAAATGAGTAAAGCGTGACAATACTGCTTTTCTTCTTCCTTCGGCCCATGAATGTAGTGCTCTATGATGTACGGTTTCATTCTCCGTCTCATCATAAGTTTATAAGATATGTTCCATAAGTATGTCACTACCCATACTTCGTAATGTTAGAGGCTTAATGAGAGCTAGTTCAAGAACGACGTCATAATTGACTACACTTGGTTTTGCAGTCCATCCTCCTCTTTAGTCTCTACTAAGCCTTTGACAAGGCCTCACTACGCGTCGCTTTACAAGAATCTATGACGTTTCACCTACGTCACTTCATGACAAGCTCTCATTAACGAGTGAAACACTTATGGAACATATCTTATAAACTTATGGTCTCATCAAACCCACAATCACATTTTAATTTTTTTTCGCACACTCTATGTACTTAATGGAGTCATAAAATCGTCCTAACTCGTACAAGCACACGTTTTCCAGACTATCTGGTCGATTGGGGTATTTGTCGTCCACGAAACCCTTTTGGCAAGTTTCCTTGCTCGTGGGATCATTTTCTCTCAAGCGGGCAAGCTCCGCGAATCCTTTCAACACCTTGGATCGTTTTTCTTTTACATTCGTGTTAATAAATCGTGTGGTGTCGGACATTTGGTACAATTTTTGACCCATCATGAAGTCGAGCGCTTCGTAGATGCCGACAGATTTATTTGTTAGGGATTTTAACCCTAAAGCGAATAGTTTTTTAGACAAACTATCGTGCCCCAACTCGGCGAAGGACTCATCCATTTCAGCCCGGTCACCTTTTGCCACGTACCCCGTGACGTATCTCGCCACTATCTCAGTGTCATCCACGACAAATTGCACATCTATGTTGGCTTTCGAAGCCAAAAGCAATGCCGGGTTGTAGTCATTTATGAAAACTTCGTTTTCCTTTCTAGGTAAATCATACAGGCGTTTTTGACGGTTTTTTATTTTTCGGTGGCGAGTTACTGATTCAGTGGAATTATAAGTCGCAACGTGTGTAACGTTCTGGGGGAAACCGTAACGAAACACTTTCACTTCCTTGTTTCCACTCTTTACCTTTCGGTAACAACTGGTACAGCATTTATGTGCTTGAAATTTTTCACTAGGCGATGAAGTTCCGGACTTTCAGCTCCGTTTGGAATTGTACACGAGACAGTCTTTTGCACCTACTCCAAAATATCTTTCGGCAAGGTAGAACCAATTATAGGAGCGCCCTTGGCCCAAAGCAAGCAATGGTAGTGGGCTAAACCTCGAGACTGTTATTCAACGCGCACAAAATGGTGGGCTATCTGCCCCAGAACCGGATTTTCCTTACACAGCACAAAGTTGTTGAGAAGCGATCTCACTTTTTTTTGTGAAAATGCTGGCTGACGGTAAGAGGATCAATGTTTAATAGTTCAGTTACTGCCATTAATTCTATTGCTGATACGTCGGCATTCACTTTTCTTAGGTGCTCGTGAAGTTTGATATCATCGTATTCGGCGGGATTGAACGTCAGCAACCATGTTGGGGGTCCATACTCTCTAACCATAGCTAGAACACGTTTTTGAACCTTATACCAGTAATCCTTTGCTCCTCGTATGTGGCCCATGAAAGTAGCCAAATTGCTTTTGAGTAGTGCTCGGAATCGGATATAAATTATCTAAGATTATTCACAGAATAACGAGGACAATATACATGAACATATAGATAGACATAAATGAAGTACCCTCGCTATTAGCAAGAATTTTCACATATATCGACAATGTAGAAAACGGTTCTATCCCACTATGTTCATAAACAATATTTATTTGGATAAACACGACCAACCCTTAATCTTATTTAGGAGTAAATATAAGGTTCCTTTCAATATTTAATTCCTTGTGCTTCATAAACAAACAAGAAATAAAAACATGAATTCCTGTAACTGATTTGCCTGGATTAAGTATTTATTTGTAAACAAGGCCTATTTTATTGAACAATAAACAATTAGGTTTTATTAGAACGCTTTGGGAAAGTTAATCACGAAATTATTCGGAATTGTTGGAAATTCTGATTAAATAATAATTCCGTGGCTTAAGTTAGTATAAATTAAGTTTATTTATATCATTAAGTTAATTTTGTTAATTCATGGCTAGCGCCCAACAATCTACTAAATCCAAAATAATCAACTCATACAGCCGACAAAATTCCATAAACTAAAGATCTACATGGACTATACATAATCGTATTTAATGACACCGGAGTGCGTTCAGTGCATATTTTCAAATTAACCATTCAACACTAGGGTTCGAAAATTACCGTAATTTTGGAAAATGGTAAATTACGCCGTAATTTACCGCGTAAATTACCGTTCATGGTAATTTACGAAAATTAAAAAATTAAATTTTTGCTATTTCACGTTTTTAAAACAAAATTCTAGAGAAGGGCCGATAACAGTTTAGTCAAATTTCGGTGCCGATATATCGGTTTAGTCAAATTTCGGTGCCGATATTGGTATCGGTATGGGCCCATCTCTAGAAAATTCTAACAACTACAGCTTTCCAGCTAAAGCAAACGAACTCGACAACAAGAATAGACGAGAAAATCAAATTTCATTTCCTTAATCAAATTTTTCCCACGCTTGCCGTTCAACCTTTTATGACTTACTCATATATCATGGGAAGAAATAAGTGTGTATGCACGGGTAGAGCAAAATATGGAGCTTTTAGACCATTTTCCAAGTGTTAGAAATGAAAATTCGGTGGTAAATTATCATCGTGGTAATTTACCAGCGTAAATTACCACGGTAATTACCAGGGTAATTACCGTTTTCGTAATTTACCCGAGAAAATCGTAAATTACAGTTACCCTGGTAAATTACAGTGTAAATTACCATGGTAATTTACCGATTTAGAACCCTATTCAACACTCCCCCTTAATTAGATAAATATGCATTTCTTTAACATAACTTTAGTTTAAGACAAAATTCTTGGAACTTTCTTTTCGGTAATATTTTTGTAAATAAATCGGCTAAATTATCGTTAGTATTTACATATCCAATATTAAACAATCTTTTCGTTAAACAATCACGAATATAATGAAATTTTATATCTATATGTTTTGATCTGTTATTTTCTATACAACTTTTCGAAAAATATATCGCGGAAAGGTTGTCACACTTGATAATTGGAAGATGCTCATCTCTCGCATTGCCAATGAGCTGTTCTATTTCCAATATGACACGATTGATCCACACAAGTTCTTTTGATGCTTCAGCCATGGCAACATATTCTGCCTCCATTGAGGAAAGCGCTACAACTGTTTGCTTAACTGATTTCCAGTATATGGGGTTCTCACTGATGTTGACCAATAACCCACTTGTCGACTTCCGGTCATCAACATCTGAGGCCCATGATGAGTCGGAGTATACCTCTAAATTGAGCTTGCTTGAAGGAATATATGTTAAGCTATACTCTGCGGTATCAAAGACATATTTCAATACATTTTCTAAATAATTTAGATGCTTCTTCCCAGGACTCGACGTAAACCGTGACAAGCTTGATACAATGAACGCTATATCAGGTCTTGTATGTTGGGATAGGTAATTCAATGATCCAATTAATCTTCGATACAATTGTTCTATCGAGTCTGTAGTTGTGTGATTATCTTTCCTTGTTAAGATGATGTCCGTTGGAAGTGGAACTAGCAACTTCTTACTCGCTTCTTCAATCTTGAATTCCCCCTTGAGTTTCTCTATGTAATTCGCTTGATGTATTCGTAGCGAACCATTTTGTAGGAACTCAAATTCCACACCAAGGAAATAATGTAAATTTCCGAGAACCGTAAGCTCATAATGGTTATTGAGCAGTCGCGTAACATCATTCTTCACGTCTAGTGTTTTGGCCAAAATAATAATATCATCAACATATACTATAATTAGTGCATCACATCCATAGGTGTATATACAATTACACGCTTTTAATCGCGTACATCCAAAATTGAGTAATGTAGCGTCTAATTCAGAGAACCATTGTCTGCCACTCTGTTTTAGCCCATATAAGGCTCTTTTTAACTTCCATACCCAATCGTCCTTCCCGGGTTCCACAAATCCAATGGGTTGCGTTACATAGATGTCTTCGTCCAACTTGCCATATAAATAGGCTCCTTTTACATCGACCTGTACATGTACCCATCTCAAGCATACCGCAAATATGAAAATGAATAATCGAACCAGTGTGAAGTTAACTACTGGAGCATAGGTATCGTAATAGTCTTGTCCCGCTTTCTGCGTAAATCCCCGAGCTACCAATCTTGCTCTATATCTGACAATCTCCCCAGATGCCTTACGCTTCACGTCAAAGACCCAGCGGCTTCCAATAATACTCCGATTATCTGGTCTCTCCACTAGTTCCCATACATTCCGTTCCTTTATAGTTGTTAGTTCTGTTTCCATAGCCCTTTTCCAATTCGCTTTTTCTTTACTGTTTGTAGCCTGTTCGTAGGTTGATGGAATTTCTATACAATGGGCTTCAATAACGTTTGGTGCAATTTCCACTGTCGGCTTAAAATTAAAATCTTCAGGACTATATACTTCTCCATTGTCTTGTAAGTATCTTCTCATTTCGTCCTGCGAGCGAATGCGTACTTTAGCCCCTTCGCTGTATTGATCATAATAATATACATCGATTCTTCCCTTCTCCGATCCCTTTTTCCGGGGTCTTTCTATTCTCTTCCAACGGGGCTTCACATTTTCCATATCTTTGGCCTGCTCTATCTTATCTTCTTCTGTTACGACTACGTCCAATTCGTCTGCTACTCCTTCGTCTTCCAAAATATTGGTTTGTTCAGGCCAGAGATCATTATATACCGGATCAAAAATGTTATCATCCGCTCCATTAATGTTGTCGATACCCAGTTTTGTTTCATCAAATTTAACATGTTTCGTCTCAAGAACTCTCTTCTCTGTTGGTAACCAGATCCGGTAGCCACGAGTGTTTACAGCATATCCGACAAGAACACCTGGTGTTGCACGTCTCTCTAGTTTATTTCGGTAAGGTATAGGCTTATATGCATATGCTAGACAACCATATCTCTTTAAATGTCGTACGGATGGTTTTCTGTCAGACCATCGTTCTTCTGGTACCTTGTTTTCCCCTTTCGAATGAGGTAGACGATTTGCCAAATACGCATATGCATGGAGAGCTTCACCCCACAAATTCTGAGGTAAATGAGCATCTTCTAGGAGTGTACGAACCCCTTCCATGATGGTTCTGTTATATCGCTCAGCAATGCCATTCATTTCCGGTGTATAAATGTTGGTTCTTTCTATCTGTATCCCATTTTTAATGCAATCGTCTTCAAAAATCTTAGAGCAATATTCCATGCCATTATCGGTTCGAAGTCGTTGTAGACGATTTCCCGTTTGTCGTTCTGCCCATGCTTTATAAATGGTGTAGTACTCAAATGCTTGACCTTTTGACGTCATTGTGTATACCATGGCCAGTCGAGAGAAATCATCAATAAATGATATGAAATATTTTGCTCCTGCTCGTGTTGTGACCGGTGATGGCCCCCACACATCGCTATGAACAAGCTCGAGAGGTTTCTTCGTAACAATGGAGCTTCTTTCTTTACAGACTGCCTTTGTCGCTTTCGATAGTCTGCACGAGGCACAGACACCCAAATCTCCTTTCAGCGTTGGCAACCCGTACACCATCTCCATCTGTGATAACTTTTTCGTGCGATTAATACTGGGATGCCCAAGCCTTTGATGCCATATGCCCATTTCCTTTGACACGCTAACATGACATTGACGCTCCTCAACCATTTCAGCATAGGCATCTACCTCATACAGTTTATCATCTTTAAGCTTTGATACCATAAGCAATGGCCCTTCTGGTGTGTAAACTCTGATTTCACCGTTATTAATAACAGATCGAAAGCATTTTTCATCAATCATGCGGGCGGATATTAAATTCCTCTTGTAGTGTGGCATGTGGTAAACATTACGCAAGTATATTCTTCTTATTCCCGAGGGGCTATTAACCATTAAAGCCACGTCTCCTTTTCCCACGCTTTAGCTTGTTTTTCTGCCGTATCAACTGTGGTAGATAGTTCTTGGTAATTAAACATCCATTCTTTCTTGGTACAAAAATGGTGGGTCGCTCCACAATCATAAATCCATACATCCGACTTTGCTACCGTAAGCATCGCTGATAAGAAGGATATATCTTTTCTTCCTCCTTGTGTCCTATCTCTTTTATTGCTATCATCCTGATTCCGGGCTGGCTTCCCTCTACAGTTTCGAGCAAAATGTCCAGGCTTGTTACAACGATAACACCTTTTCTGCCCTTGTTTATTGTGTACTGCATTGTTCTGAGTCTCTTTAATTGTAGATGAATATCCTGCTTGCGTCGTCACGACGTCATCACCTTCTAAATGCTTTAACCGGTCAGCCTCCGCTAATAATAAGGATTTCACTTTCTGAGACGTAAATGATGCTTTATCCAGTCCATAAGCAATATTAGCCGTAATCGCGTACTGTGGGGGTAACTTATAGATCATCTGATGAGCAATCTCATCATCAGGGACCGTCTTTCCAGCATTCTTCAATTGTTCAGCAACCGCTGTTACCCTTGCTATGTAACCAGCCATTGTTTCCGGGGGTGTATACCGTAGGCTAACAAATTCAGAACGTAATGCCCCTATCCTAGCCATGGTTTTCGGTTCATGAACGTCTTGCAAAGTTTGCCATGCTTCTTTAGCCGTTTTACAATGTGCAATAATATCCTTGTGTTCATTATCGAGGGCAAGAGTTATTTTCGACAACGCACGTTCACTTCTCGTCTCATACCTTTCAATCTCCTCCGATCTTGCCTCTGCACTAGGTTGAACCGCTGTCCCTTCGGCGAATTTCCACAAACCAAAATCCAGTAACGCCATTCGCATATCTGCCTTCCATCTTTTATAATTTCCATGGTTTAATTTCGGAAAAGAAAACGTTCCAGGTTCGGCTGCCGCCATAATCGCATTTAATAGTATCCCTAACTTAAGCCTTAGTCCATTACTGTTTACTTCTCGCAACCACGCTCTGCTACCAATTTTTGTTGGAAATTCTGATTAAATAATAATTCCGTGGCTTAAGTTAGTATAAATTAAGTTTATTTATATCATTAAGTTAATTTTGTTAATTCATGGCTAGCGCCCAACAATCTACTAAATCCAAAATAATCAACTCATACAGCCGACAAAATTCCATAAACTAAAGATCTACATGGACTATACATAATCGTATTTAATGACACCGGAGTGCGTTCAGTGCATATTTTCAAATTAACCATTCAACAGGAATGTTGATCACCCATTTCATTAAATGTGAAAAATGACTTCTAATATTTGGTGTATATACTTCGGTTCCGTGTAGGAAGAGGGACAACACGTTATTTTTGGTCGAATAAAGCCAACAAAGTATGGGTGAAAACATTAGGATAACTCACTAAAACCTTCATGTTCATTTGTAATTAATTGTAAAGGTCACCATTTCAGCTCGTTAAGCCTAGTACCATTTTGTAAAGAAGTTGCCATATATATAATTGCTCGACACACAGGAGTGCAGTCATCAATCAGTGGACGATGAAGTTTTATCGCTTTTGCTAGAAGGTTGACTGATTGCTTGTAGAAAAAGCATTTCTCTAGCGAAATCTATATCTATATAAGTGAAAATTCAGATGATCAACGCCCAGTCCCAACCACTTTAACCAAAAGGCTGCAATTTTGAAAGGGGTTACTCTTAAATAGTGGTCATCTTGACAATGGCGGCCATTGATGTAAAACATATTATTTTTTTAAATTTTAAATATTTCACCAATATTTAGCCAACTGGTTACCTACGTCCTATAGAGGGGTTTAATGTCCTTTGTTGTTCAATTTACCACCATCTTTTCAAAATGGAGGGCTGAAACCTAACAAAAATGTACTGACGTCAATACTTGGTCCTTTGCTGCTACTTATATGCAAAATGGAGTTGGGCTTAACGCGCGGAACAGCAAAGATAAACACCAATTTTAAAGTAACGAGTACGTTTCCGCGAGTTGTAATGTATATGACGCATATTTTAACGGTTTTTCAAAATAACTCATTGTCTTCCTTCACTATCCCTTTAAGAATTGGTGCCTTTATCGCAAGTACCTGCCCAAATATTGAGTATGCGCTGCTTGTTTTCTTATATTTAATGGATCAAAACAGTCTTCAAAACTATAGGTGTCCCAGCATACCGATCCGATAGATTCCTCAATGTTGCGTAAGATACTATGTAAAAACGTTACTACACCGGAACATCCTTTGCCAATACAACAATTTATTTGCCGGTCCATAATATTAAGATTAAGCATATATAATTACGTCCACCACGATTTCAGACACATCATTGCGGAAATAGTGTCAGGTTTCAATGAACCTCGTTTTGGAGCAACTAGATTTGTACCTCCAGAAAAAATTCTCTCGGCGGCAACCGATGAGCCTTGAATACAAAGATAATCTCTGGCCATTTTGCTGACAGTGGGGTAGTTCATTTCATTTGCCTAGATGAAATATGAAAATATACATTTGTTTAATGGTCACTACAAGCCAATTTCACCTGAAATTACCAGAAACTAGCTTTGTCGCAATTACAATTCTGTAGTATTTCACCACCCAAATTCCCCTGTACTTATAATTGAAGGTTGAAAAACATACCACATACCTTCCACCATTGAAGAATGTTTGTTTGAGGTGGGAGAAGGTCGTCTTTAAAATATTTATGTAGCTCCGCCCCTTGTACGAGTCTCTTGGGACGTTTCGGATACACGGATTATAAATCATCCATGCCCTCTGTTACCGCGCTCTCCATTGGTTCGCTCCTCGAGTCATAATACTCGTTGTAAACGTTTAGTACAGTATCTTTAATTTGGTCTTATTGTAATTGGCTTTGAAGAAATCCAGCTTTAACGTTGGATCTAAAACTATAGCAAATAACAATTTTATTTTAGGTAGACACAACATGAAGACGATTAATATTGCGCAATGAACTTTTTGTCATGCTAAATAATTGCAGAAACGTTATGAAACTATTGATCTCAATTAATAAAGACGTATATAGGCAGTAGAATATGTATAAGCTTTATGAACCCATAAGTGGTCGAACAAGCAGCTTCATTTCTCACCTACTGCGATCCAGGTCGCTGCCGTATTCGACAACTCTTCGTAATTCAATAATTTTTTTTGGGCCAATATACAAGCTTCTTTTAGCGGACCATAACTATCCTCAATTGCCGACTCTAGTTTCTTCAATAGCCAGTGATATATTGGCATGAGGAGTGAAATGGTTGGATATTTCGCTGCAGATATTCGCTGAGTTGCTTCTGTGAAATTCTTTAAGATCAAAAATATTCATTGTTTTTAAAACCAATTATTTCTCGCAGTAATGTATAAAAGTCATGTATTTTACTTTTAACACATTCACGAAGTATTCAATGTTTTCCCATTCCGTTTCTGTCATATGAAACATTTCGAGGTCGTTGTCAGTTTGTGTTAGCGTCTGAAGCGACTGAAATAGAAAAAATAACATTTGTCTAGTTGAAAGCAGGACTAGACCATAACATTTCAAGTTACTGCTTTTAAACGTAGTGCCCTTTCTAGCATGAAAGCAGTTGAATTCCACCTTGTTTTGACGTCAAGTACCATTTTAACATCACCCAAACCATTATTTATATTCAACTGACGTAATGATTCCTCTTTAAGATTGGATAATCGAATCTTCAAAACCGTAGCTCGAATCTATTTATAAAAACGACTTAATGGGTAGTGTTGGGCTTATTTTTTAAATCCCTGTATATTTGGCCTAAATTGAATAATGTTAATATCTACGTAACATATAGTAATATGTTACATACATATCTAATTTCAATTTACCATAGACCAAATATGCACGGTTTCTAAATTTTGTCCATTTGGTCTCAAACCGACAGACCATTAGAACGATGGTAGAATTAATGGATAAAATCTCCTAACTAAGTGCATTTTCAAATGGAAAAGACCTTAATAAATCAAATCCACAACAAAACATCTGTCTTGAGACCTTCATTGTACAAGAGACAATGCAATAGTAGGCTACTCCTTTCAAGAAGGGCACTTGTTCATTCACAATAAATTCCATGACAGTTCATTAAGCCTAAACGATTGGCACCTGCATTTACCTTTGCAACACTGGTACCAATTGTATTAGCATTAGTGCTGATAAGGGATTCGTCATCCGGTCCATAATCGACTTCGCTATCGTGCTTTGGTGTTGTTTTTAGATGATCAAGTATAGCACATACAGATAAGTGTATAACATGCGCCACGCACCGAATGCGATGTCCGCCGTTGAATCTGAGCCTTAGAGTGTCACTTCGTTTTTCTAGCTCTTTGGTGAATGTCTCGTTGTTCGAGGCATTATCCATTGTAATTGCCAATATCTATACGGTGCGACGTCAGCAAATTAATTCAATAAACCGGATGTCCATGTAACGTCACACAATAAGCAAACCTATGTACGATTGTACAGAGAAACATGTTCGTTGGCCATTGAGGATAATGATAGACATGCCCAGTCAGCAATGTTTGATGAAGATTGAGTTTCCCGAATGAGAGATTAGGAGAATGAAGCTTTTCCTACATTGCCTCTTTGCATTTCTATTATTGAATTCAATGGTTGGCGGAACATTATGGAAGCATTTTAAGAATGTGCTTATTGCGTGCCAGTGTTCATTTAGATCCAAATGGACGGAATAACATTTGGTGTTAAAGGTTATTCATGCTCATATGACGAAACATTGGTGCTACTTTCTTCCTTTGAAGTGTGGTACATACATAATGTTAGTCACATTACGTGAGATGGTCGTACAATGAAAGGTGTGAAAAAGAATATTCCTTCATCTAAGGAGTACCCAAAAACACAATTGTCTGGCCTGGTCCTAATCTAACCTAGGGTTGGTCTGGAATGCCCTTCTCTGCGACGCGTTGTTGGATTAGAACCCGATAACACGAAGTGGTTTCTAGTACCTTACAACGGAACTTGTGGAGGTACAGTTTATTGACCTCTCAGTAGACTATCCCTGTTGGACGACTATTATCCCTGGACGGATTCGTACAATAAAGATAGACCCCGGTTTGCCGTTGAGTTCACAGATTCTTATAGCGCAGTGGCCGCTAAGGAAACCTATTTCATCTAATATTATTTAATATTATAGCTTGGTGATTAGGGCAAATAGTGTAAATTTGAAATGCTCATTATTTTATAAGCTTCATCGAATGTATAAAAAAAACCTTATTTACACGTTTTCCTTTACGGTAAGCGACAAATTATTTTGATGTGTAAAGGAAAGACTTCGGTGCGCGTCTTCTGCACAAGACAAGCACAGAAAACTCTGGTTAAATGTTTCCAGTCTAACGGAACTTAGATCTCTGCACTTTGTACGTAGGTTTAAAAGACAACATCAAACAATATTCGTACCCTTGTAACCTTTCGATCATTGACTAGTTCTAAAAATCTGTCACACATGTTTAACCCCGTATGGCGCGTGGGAAAATAAATAAATCCAAGAAGTATGTTATGCAGAGTCCATATGTCCGAGATCCAATGCGCCGTTACGCCCATAAATGGAATGCGATTTGGCGAAGTCCAGCAATCCATAGTGAACGATATTTGACTGGAAATATTCTGCTTAAAATTGGGTCAATTATGTATTTATGTTATAAAAAATAATAAGCCTATCAACTATACGACGGTGGTCTAAATCTAAAGAGACACTGTGCATTTATAACACTGCTGCTCGTTTGTTTCTTCAGAGGGAACACGTTCAAATACACGCATTTCGTTACCTTGTTATGGAAACATGGCGCATAGCTTTAATAACTCCTTACCTGAAAACCCAGCGCAACTTTAACTACTTCTTCTTTGTGTAATTTCAAGAGTTCAGACTTGATGGTTTTAGCGCTTAGATTGAGGCTGTCGGCCACAACAGAACAGTTTGGATTGATGGAATGCAACAACGCTTCAAAATTGGGATCCTCCGCGACATCAAAAGGTTCATCTGTTGATACTATCCACTTTAACAACTTCATTTTAGAATCATCAATAAACTTAGGATCTATGTACAAAAATCATTGAAAATATCGGCATTAAATTTTGTTAAAAAGCTTCGCAATTTAAATATGGCCCCTTTGTTTCTTGTCTAGCCTTTACACCTCAAAAAAACGAGGTAGAACTAGACCCTAAGTGATTGGCGTTAATGAACTTTTGCTAGGGACTGCTGATTGCTAAGAGACTAATTGGATTTGGGATACTGTTTTAAAGAGCCTGGATCGCATTACCAACTTTGACGATAAACCAGTTCCATTACGCTGTCATTTTTTGACGACTTTCAATGACTGCCGACGAAACCCCAGAGTGAAACAAAGCTTTAAAGGGGTTCCCTCCGAGGGGATAACTATTACTGGTACTGACAAGCTAAGGTTCTTACTTTACATTAACTTGTTGCGGCCCTCCTAATTACTTTTCGAAATATTTACCGTTGTTGTTCTTCGGTTAGTAGATAGTTTTTCTGGGTAGGATTTTACTTTACCTACCTAACCCAACCAACACTTGATTCTGATTAATTAGGCCACAGGGAGTTCGAAAAAAATAGTGAAAAAATTCTAAACCCGCCGCAAGTTGGTGAAAAAATTTTTTGAAAATTTTAAAATTGCATGTACTTACCGCCATTAAGACCGCTACGCGCCTAAACGCATTCTGCCCTCGATCTTGAAAAACTACCCGGGGGGGTAAATATAATAACAAGGACTCGCGACCGAAATCAAGGAGCACATACTGCGGAAATATAGCTATGAAATTTTAAACACCCGCTGAAACATTTACAATTCTCAAAGAAGAATATTTCAAAGAAGCTCCAATTTTAAAAATAAACAGCGATATTTTGCTAAATTTCGTAGATTATTTCGGAAGTAAATGAAGATAAACCACAATATTTTGGAAAAGGCGTAACATTATTTGGGAAGTAAATGAAGATAAACAATAATATTTTGGAAAAGTCATAATATTATTTGGGAAGTTAATGAAGATAAACAATAATATTTTGGAAAAGGCGTAACATTATTTGGGAAGTAAATGAAGATAAACAATAATATTTTGGAAAAGGCGTAACATTATTTGGGAAGTAAATGAAGATAAACAATGATATTTTGGAAAAGGCGTAACATTATTTGGGAAGTAAATGAAGATAAACAATAATATTTTGGAAAAGACGTAACATTATTTGGGAAGTAAATGATGATAAACAATAATATTTTGGAAAAGGCGTAACATTATTTGGGAAGTAAATGAAGATAAACCACAATATTTTGGAAAAGGCGTAACATTATTTGGGAAGTAAATGAAGATAAACAATGATATTTTGGAAAAGGCGTAACATTATTTGGGAAGTAAATGAAGATAAACAATAATATTTTGGAAAAGGCGTAACATTATTTGGGAAGTAAATGAAGATAAACCACAATATTTTGGAAAAGGCGTAACATTATTTGGGAAGTAAATGAAGATAAACAATAATATTTTGGAAAAGGCGTAACATTATTTGGGAAGTAAATGAAGATAAAGCACAATATTAAGTAAATGAAGATAATTAGCAATATTTTTGAAAAGGCGGCCAATTATTGGGAAGCAAATGATGGCGAACAACAATATTTTAAAAAGGCTTCAATATGTTGGAAGGAAGTGTATATTAAAAAATTATACACTATTAACTGCAAAACTGTTTATACCGATGGCTATGCAGTAAAGTGTGGCACTTAGCGTTACCCGAGAAACACCACTTGGAGGTGGCCACACGTCGTTTCTCATGAGGAGTTTTGATAAGGCAGGCCCCCTTGCCTACTGCCGCTATAACCCAACCGGGGAGTTTTGATAAGGCAGGCCCCCTTGCCTACTGCCGCTATAACCCAACCGGGGAGTTTTGATAAGGCAGGCCCCCTTGCCTACTGCCAAAAACTAAGAAAACGTTGCCTTATTCGTCAGTGAATTCGGCAGTGTTTTCTTCGTTTTGACCAGCAATTAAAAATGCTGGTTCTGCCTCGGGATCGAGAGTAGCCAGCTCTTCCTCCGAGACCCCGATTTCAATTAATTCAAGGCCTTTTTTGCCCGGTCCAGGGTAGCAAGACTTTACGTCTTCCAAGAACCGAGCAAAATTGGTTCCAGGAGGAAGCCAGTTTCCATCCTGGTCCTTGAAAAATAGGCATCGGTACCAATAAGAAGCCATATAGCTACTTAATGACCTGTCTGTTCTGTGGGACTTAATGGCATCCTTCACGTGTCTATTTCAGTTCTCGATGTTGTTCGTATGGGCGCGAGAATCTTCCGAGTTGACAAACTCGTACTTATGAAGCACGGTAAGGTGCTCCCGAAAGCCCATTAACGTACAATTCATGTACATAGGGGCTCCGTCGGACACGATGATGGACCCAGGGGCTATATATTTTGCCATTTGCGTCCACAGAACAGCACGGGACTTATTTTTGACTTTCAAAAATAGACCATCTTTTGTATCCCGGCAATAAATTCCAAAGATACAAATGGTTTCTCCGGCTAACTCCGCCCCTCGGTTGTATTTGCGAGTATGAAGGTAGGTTTCGTCCACCTCCACAAACAGTCCTGGTCCTCCAATCTGGACTTTGTCGGCCCAATTAGAAATGACAATTTCCGTTACCTCACGACACATGGAAAAATAATCCACAACTGTTCGTGAGGAACATTCACTATGGGTTGTAGCGTCAGTGACGCTCATTTTACAAACCCAAAGGAAAACGAGGAAAAGATTGTCGGTAACCGACAAATTTTGATTATAGAACCATGTGTTTTTGGAGGGGACGAAAGCCTTCACACACTCGGAAACCAAATGATCGGGAACCTTTTTCTTCAATGCCCTTAAAGCCTTTCGCTTGTTGGCTCGAGATTGCCCAGTGGAACATCGGATTACGTATCCAAACCGACTTTGGTTGTTAAACACCCCCACAAGAAATCCATCGATAATTCCATCGTCGGATTTATTTCCGCAAGTACAAGCGATTTTTCTTTCATTGAAAGAAGTAACGCTTGGAACCAAGTCCAATGAAATCACCAGAGTTTTAGCGTCCCTTTCAGATTTGGCCCTTAACTCTTCGTTCATACATGGAAAAAATCCATCCCAATTTTTTAACGAAACACTGTGGAAAAACTGTTCCGCAGTTTCAAAATTAGGGTTTTCAAAAGCTGGATTTTCCATTTTTGAAAATAGGCCAGCCACAAAACCAAATGCTTCCCACCAAAAATGTGTTTCTTCCCACCAGAAATGTCTCTTCCCACCAAAAATATCTCTTCCCAACAAAAATACCTCTTCCCAACAAAATAATGCCACAAAATTGAGTTTTATTAAACCTCTCGCTTAGCTCGCTCAAACGCGTCTGATGAGTAATAAAGAATTGTCTTAAAAGGTCACCTGTTACTTAAAAACGGTTCGCGCATGAAAGAACCGTTGCCATGGCATAGAAGAAGGTTGCCACGTTACCATGACAACCATTGTGCCGGCGGTGGGTTTGGATGTTTTAAATCTAGAACAAAAATTCATTTTCTCCACGTGAAGTGAAATCCTAAGCTATCCAAACCAAAAACCTAACCGAACCTGCTTCTGCCCACAATAAAAGGTAGATCTAGATCTTTTTTTTCAAACCATTTAGTGAAAAGGATTAACGGTTTGTAAAAATAAAAATTATTGAGATAAAGTTGATAATTATGGCTTTCAAAAGTAATCGCGTTGCAGCGATGCGAAGGTTGCTAAATGGAAAGGATGTATCTGATTTTAGCAGCGTTCCTGAACATATTGTGTGTGCATTTTTTGACGAATGCACATTTGTAAAAAGAATGCAAGTTGTAGCATTCTGCATATTGAATGGAATATCGGAATACAATTTTGGGCGAATCATTCGTTGGACAGATTGTTCAAGACAGGACGAACGTAAGGTTGCAGATCTTTTCATTTACATGAAAAAACCGGAAAATCAGGGTAGATTTTATTCATATGATATTCATTCAGTACTTATAAAATATTTGGATGGGGCTACTAGATATTTTGGTTCTCGAATTGAGTCATCTTAATTAATTTATTATTTACCGATTTTTACGAGATTTGGTGGAATTTCAGTAAATATATACGGCAGTAGGCAAGGGGACCTGCCTAAACAAAACTCCCCATGAGAAACGACGTGTGGCCACCTCCATGTGGTGTTTCTCGGGTAACGCTAAGTGCCACATTTTAAGCAAATTTTATATAATTTTCCAAATAAGTGACCGCCTTTCCAAAATATGTTGTTTATCATCCCAAATAATGTTACGCCTTTTCCAAAATATTGTGGTTTATCTTCATTTACTTCCCAAATAATGTTACGCCTTTTCCAAAATATTGTTGTTTATCTTCATTTATTTCCCAAATAATGTTACGCCTTTTCCAAAATATTGTTGTTTATCTTCATTTACTTCCCAAATAATGTTACGCCTTTTCCAAAATATTGTGGTTTATCTTCATTTACTTCCCAAATAATGTTACGCCTTTTCCAAAATATTGTGGTTTATCTTCATTTATGTCCCAAATAATGTTACGCCTTTTCAAAAATATTGTGGTTTATCTTCATTTACTTCCCAAATAATGTTACGCCTTTTCCAAAATATTGTGGTTTATCTTCATTTACTTCCCAAATAATGTTACGCCTTTTCCAAAATATTGTGGTTTATCTTCATTTATTTCCCAAATAATGTTACGCCTTTTCAAAAATATTGTGGTTTATCTTCATTTACTTCCCAAATAATGTTACGCCTTTTCCAAAATATTGTGGTTTATCTTCATTTACTTCCCAAATAATGTTACACCTTTTCCAAAATATTATTGTTTATCTTTATTTACTTCCGAAATAATCTACGCAATTTAGCAAAATATCGTTGTTTATTTTTAAAATTGGAGCTCGCTTCAAATATTTTTCTACCCTGGTATGAGAATTCTAAATGTTTCAGTGGGTGTTTAAAATTTCATAGCTATATTTCCGCAGTATGTGCTCCTTGATTTCGGTCGCGAGTCCTTGTTATTATATTTACCCCCCCGGGTAGTTTTTCAAGATCGAGGGCAGAATGTTTAGGCGCGTGGCGGTCTTAATGGCGGTAAGTACATGCAATTTTCAAATTTTCAAAAATTTTTTTGACCAACTTGCGGGGGGTTAAGAATTTTTTCACTATTTTTTCCGAACTCCCCGTGGCCTAATTAGTCAGAATCAAGTGTTGGTTGGGTTAGGTAGGTAAAGTAAAATCCTACCTTTTTCTGGATGTTTCTTTTCTATGTGGTACCACAAATTGCCAGTGCTTATGTTCGCTCGTGACCCTTGTGTATAAGAAGCCCTACATACCAAACCGAAGGCTTTTTAGAGCTTGATTGTAACATATTCACATACGTGTCGCAATATAAGCACTTAGCCACTTGTTTCGAAACACCCTCCGCAGTCGTTTCAACACAGTGCTGGTAATGATTCCATACAACGCTTCTAGTGTGCGGCACGGTACTTGATGGCTGTGCCTCCGCCATGGAAATGAAACCCGCGCCCGATATCAACGTAACACTCCGCCTATACACTAGCAGTCAATAACGATCAAACTGAACCGAACACGCCGCGCTTTCGAATGTGAATAATATTAAAGAAATAGTTTTGTTTGACGTTTCGTGTATGTAGAAATAACAGCAGCATGTGTAAAGAACTACAAAGTTTAAATGGTTTTTTACTCATAAAATCAACTGGCCTATTTTTCGCTGCAGATACTTTTCTTTTTAAACAATTTGTCGTTTTTTAAAGAAAGCAATTCATTACTTCTAATAACAAGTTGGGAAAACCAAAATATTACCTCTCCGAGTCAAGAGGTCTACTACTACAAACTTATTTACCTAGATATGGAGTTATTTCACTTTTTTGAAGTAAAAATTTACGAAATATTGAAGTAGTATTCCAAACATAGCGAACAGTAAAGTAGACGACATTTTACATCCAATAAGGATAAATCTTGGACACTTGGAAATCAGTCAATGGGGAAAAGAACAGGAAATGAAGTCTACGCTTCAGCTGTTTACCCTATATTCTGGTAGCTACATTCACAACTGGTTTTCAGTGTAAACACAATCGTCTCGTCTCACCTCAACAATATTCTTAGTTTGCCAACATGAATGTTAACGTTAAATAACACCAAAGCTAAATTATACCTAGACGCACTAATAGTCAATGCGCACCATAAAGAGAATAATAAGTCTGTAGCTACTACCCGTTTACCATTAGCCCTTTTACTAATCTAATTGCCACCATGATCTTTTCTTCTATTATAAAATCTTAACCTGATTATTTAAGAGTGTATTTAACTTTCGGCTCACTCTGAACCGTTAATGTCTCTTCATTTCAGACACGAAAATCAAAGCCAAAAGTTTACTTCACTTCAGTCCTCAATTATTAACACTTTGTTTCACTAAGCCTATTGCGGATAATACTTGTTTTACCCGCCGGAGTCTAGGTCTTAGGTTTCTTCATGAAGTCACTAAACCAAGGATTATTCTATATACAGATGTCGTATAGCTTAAGTAATATATAAACAGCCATTTCAAATAACAATATTAAAAAAAATCTTTGGAATATCAAAATGAAACAGAGCTTTAAAGCTACAAAACTACTAAATGCATCATAATTACGAAAAATACTTCCACATATTCACTTTATATTATGGAAAAAGGGAATATTAAGGTTCTGTATGATTTCTTAACACATCAACACAAGGCTAACTGCTAACGCGATGCACTAGTGTAACAATGGACGGACACACACAGACAAAAAAATAAGCTGCTTTTTAACTCTTTCCGTATTAATTTTGAGATGAGAAACAAGATTATCTTAAATATTAAAATAAATATAATTAATATTAAATATTTTCTTCGTCAGTTGTTTGCCTTATTGAACGTTACATCGTTTTGATAAAGAACAATTAAACATTCTAGAGAGACTTGACTAATATTGGCGTTTGAAATGAAGCATACGCCGGTTGCTTCGACTTACTCAAATAGGTAGTATATAAAGGATTCGAATCGCGGCTGTAGATAAGAACATCGCAATTGCGTGAACCTTGGAGGAAGACCCCTCCATTGGAAGGCTAGACGTTTCTCGTAACCCTAGCCGATCGCCGCGTATGTCTTAACCTTAAGGATGATGGTGGTGTTAGAAGCCAGGTGTACAGACTGGTGTCCATGTGGGATGGACAAAAACAAAGACCAGAAGATGGTTGTGTTAGAAACCAGGTGTACAGACTGGTGTCCATGTGGAATGGGCGAAAGACTAGAAGATGGTGGTGTTTAGAAGCTAGAAAGTGCAGACTGGTGTCCATGTGGGGTGGACAAATGAACAGATTTGTTAGACAGACAATGGAGTAATAGCCTGTAAGTGGAATACAATTTCCGGGACTGTAAATGCGGTCTGCAAATTGAATACACGTTTGCTCCGATCTGCAAACTGCGAACGCGGTCACGTGGGTATAACAACGGACAGACAGACAGACAGACACGTCGAATTTAGAACCTCTCCGTGACATACGTCACTCGGAGAGGTAAAAAGTAATGGTTTTCTTTATCCATAAACAATTATGGAATCTAAAACCCTGAATACCACTACACCAGAACAAACTGTAGGTATGACAAACAAAAGTTGTGTAAAAGTGAACATTTGCACAGAACTAATTTATTCTCGAATAAATTGATCTAAACGTTAATGAAGATAGGCTTCTTCACATGAGTAAGTGGAATAACGATTTCGAAATCTTTATTCGGTTAAGATATGCCTATCTAACTCCGACCACTAATTTCAGTAGAAGGAAATTTATTGAATTAGGGAAATCGAGATGTGGCTAGCATTACATTGAATGTTGCCAGATTAAATTGTTGCTGTTATGTTCCTGATATACGTATCATCTAATTAAGTTCAGTTCAATAAGTTCATTACAAATTTTATTCCCGACACCTTAAAAATACATGTATAACTCGTACGATACAAAACCCGACATATTTATCATTTTTTACTCCTCTATCTCTCATACCCAAAAACTGGTTTTCTATGCTCCCCAAGGAGTATCGTTCTTCCAAGAGGAGTGTAGTGGAAAATGAACACAAAGAGTATATATGTGACTGACTTAAACTACATTATATAACATCCCCCTTTTTCAATTAATACACGAGTCGCTGCGGGCGTCTGATAACACGACCATATCTCGAGGTGATCGGAGTAGCGCTGCGTGGCGAAGACGGTGTGCTAGTTGCGCCGGACTCGGGACTTGATTGGTCCTGGACGTCTCTGGTACTTGGTTCACCCGTACTGCTTAGAGGAGACTGATCTGCATGATTCGTGACGGATCTGCTCATAGGCATTGCTGAGGCTCTGGACTGCGTCATTGGCTCAACAAGCTGTGCTGGCGTGGTCTCGGTGTTTAGCTGGGAGAAGGGAGTGGGAGATTTAGGAAGGGGAACCAGGTGATATCGGTTACGACGAACCGCCCCTGTAGAAGTGTTGATGACGTAGGAACGCGGATGATGTGTGGGGCTCGTGACCGTGCCTTCTCGTCTTAAATCCGTGATCCATACCCGTTCGCCCGGAAGTAGTTTCCGCAAGTCAGTCACGCCATGGGTACGATCATAATTTTGTTTTTGACGCATTTTCGACTGAACGTCTTGTTGATAAACCGCGTCGTGAGGCGGAATATGTGGTTCAAGTAACGACGGGGCAATCGGTACCGTCGTTCTGAGTCGACGATTCATTAGCAACTCGGCAGGGCTATAGCCATGTTGGAGAGGCGTTGATCTATATGCCAATAGGCCACGTTGTAAGTCTTCCGATTTAGTGATACGTGATTTGATGATCTTCACCGCCGCCTCCGCGAAGCCATTGCTTTGAGGATATCGAGGACTAGATGTAATGTGTTCAAAACCATACTCTCGCGCGAATTGGCTAAATTCAGAAGTGGTCGAATTGTGGACCATTGTCACTTCGTACAATCTCTGGTATGCCGAAATGGGCGAAGACGGATTTCACGATATCTATCACGGTGCGAGCTCTTTGGTCAGGTAACACCGCTATCTCAAAAAAGCGAGAATAATAGTCCGATATGACAAGATACCATGTCTTGTTGACATGCAATAAGTCCATGGCCACGATTTGCCATGCACGACTTGGAAGTGTTGATGGTTGCAATGGCTGATGCCGATTGTGTGATTCTCGAAGACAGACAGAACAACTTTTTATTTTCTCGGCGATATCGCCGGACAAACCGGGCCACCATACAGAGGCTCAGACCCTTTCTCTGCATTTCGTTATACCCAGATGACCTTCATGGAGTCGATCAAGGATTTCTGCCCGCATTGTCTTCGGTATCAATATGCGGCAGCCCATCATAATCAGACCATTTTGTTGTGTTAGTTGAGCTCTATAGGGATAGAATTTGGTGCATGTTGGATCTAGTTTGTACTTGACTCGGGGCCAACCTTCTTGACAATAGCGTGTTAGTGTTCGACACGCCTGATCGGCCTGTTGGGCTTCCCAGATTTCTGAGAGACGACGATCAGTGGCAGGGAGATGGGAAGTTACCAACTGTACATGCGCTGCAATTTCGTCTTGCAACTCAACCTCGCCCACGTCGGTTAGGGGGCTGCGAGACAGCGTGTCGGCGGCCACCAACGCTTTGCCAGGGATGAACGTAATCTTGTAAGAATACCGCATCATGCGGATCCGTAGGCGTTGTAACCTGGGTGACAAATCGTCTAATTGTTTTGAATGCAGTATTTGCACCAACGGCTTATGATCAGTTTCGATGGTGACGTTTATACCCGTGATGAAATCAGAAAACCGTTCACATGCCCAAGTGAGGGCTAACGCTTCTTTCTCTATCTGAGCATAGCGGCGTTCGGCTTCAGATAGGGTTTTTGATGCGTATGCAATGATTTGGCGAATGCCTTTCTCGTCTTCCTGACGCAATACGGCTCCGATACCATAAGAAGAAGCGTCCGCTGAGATAAATGTTTGTTTCTTTGGATCATAAAGACCAAGTATTGGTGGCGCCGTCAATATGCGCTTCAGATTGTAAAAAGCGGTTTGCTGAGCTGAACCCCAGAACCAGTCAGTTTTCTTACTTAACAGGCTATATAAGGGTTGTAACGTCTCTGACATATTAGGTATAAACTTGCTCAAATAATTGGCCATTCCAATAACTCTTCGTAGTTCCGTAACATTATTAGGAGGTGGTAAACTTCGAATAGCTTTCACTTTATCCTCGTCAGGATGTATCCCTATGCCATCGATTCGATGACCCAAAAATTTTATAGAGGTTACGCCAAATTTACATTTTTGCTTATTCAACGTTACGCCATGACGCTCGAGGGACGCAAGGACTAAACGTAAGTTTTTATCATGTTCTTCAACTGTATTACCCCAGATCAAAATATCATCTTGTAGATTTACACAGTTAGGAATTCCTTCGATATATAGGCGAATGCGACGTTGATAATGTTCTGAAGCAGAACTGAGTCCGAAGGGTAAACGATTGAAACTGTATCGTCCAAAGGGCGTTATGAATGTAGTTAGAGCGAGCGAAGATGGGTCGAGAGGCACCTGCCAATATCCACTGTTACAATCAAGTAGCGAGAAAACTTTGGCTCCTGTCAATTGCCCTAGTATATGATCTACAGAAGGTAGTTGGAAATATTCTCTCTGTATGCACTTGTTTAATTCTGTGAAATCGATGCAAATTCTAATCTGCCCTGAGGGTTTGGCAACGACCACCATAGGAGCGCACCATGCGGTAGCCTCCTCTACAGGTGTTATGACTCCTCGGAAAACCATGTCATCGAGTTCACGTTTAACTTTGTCCATTAGCGGAATTGGTACTCGCCGTGGGGTATATAACGCAAAGGGTTGGGCATCTCCTTTCAACTTGATTTTGTAGGTGCCATCCAACTTCCCCAAGCCTTGAAATAGCGCTGGGTTTTCTTGTTCAGGGTGCACAGAGGTGGTTACTTCTTGTAATCTCACCCACAATCCAAGATCTTCACTTGCATCTATGCTAAGCAAGGGACCATCCAATTCTCGAACTACGTATATTTTTCGCTTTATAACGACATCTTTGACTTGGAGTTTAGCATATACCATGCGAGGGGGAAACCACTTGTGAAATCAGGTGTACAAAATTTTTGAAATCACGATTGAAGTCCATAAATTATTTTTGAAGTCTCTATAAATCGCAAAATTTGGTTGAAATCTCGGAAGTCTTAGGAAGTCAATAGAGAATCCCTTGAAGTCATGCGAAGTCCCTTGGAAATCGCTTGAAGTCATGCGAATTCTCTTGGAAATCTCTCGAAGTCTCTCGGAAGTCTCTTGGAAATCTCTTGAAGTCATACGAAGTCCTCTTGAAGTCTTACGAAGTCCCCTTGAAATCTCTCGAAGTTGATGAAGTCTCTTGGAAATCTCTTGAAGTCATACGAAGTCCCTTGAAATCGCTTGAAGTCATGCGAAGTCTCTTGGAAATCTCTCGAAGTCTCAAGGAAGTCTCAAGGAAATCCGTTAAAAATGTCATGAAGTCTCAAGGAAATCCGTTAAAAATGTCATGAAGTCTATTGAAATTCCGTTTCAAATCTATTCAAGTCTCATGAAGTTCCTTGCATATGAATTTTTTTCTCTCATTTCGTTTCTTAAAGATTGGGTCAATAGGTTTGGAATGGAGCAATATTCCACCTGATTGGCACAATACATACACCAGTGATAAGCTTACTTTGGTTCTTTCGCACTTTAATTCTATGTTTACGGTCAAGCTACACAGCTTATGTTAGTCAAAGAATACGATAGTATTATTTAAGGTTTGCGGGTTTTTTATTGAAAAATCGTAGCTGGAAATTTCTACAACTATTATTTTCAAGAGTCTTGGTCCGTTTTGGAGTAACGCCTCCGCTACAGAGGTCACTCAATTTTCAGCCGTTTTTGGGGGTGCAATGCAACCAGACCCTCGTGCCAGACACTTTCCCCCAGTATTATTTGCCTTTTTGGACTTATTGTCGGCGGCTAAGCATACCGTTTTCAAAGAATATTCGTAAACGATATATTTTTATTTGTGACTAAGTTTTATAGGTAAATCGGAGCCTCCGAAATGAACTAGGCCCATGCGTGTGGCGAAGCGAGAATATTTTTTTAACTAATTTAGTTCGCCGTGTTTTCCCGCTTGGGGGCGCTGACACGACCGTAAAATAAACAAAGTTCAACCCCGTGACCCTGTCGACTGCTTAAGTATTTGGGCCAAGGTCGCGGATTGTAAGTGTACGGTTTTATTACTCTTACTGAATTATTTTAATTGAAATAATTTAACATCTAATTTTATTTAAAGAATCATGGTTTCATACAATCTATTCTAACCAAATGATTCAATAAAAAGTGAAGAGACCCAAAAGCATTTACGTTAATTTTAGGATGAAACTTTTCTCTATCATAAAATTTTATGAGTGACCCCTAAAATATCAACGATAATTTAAGGAAGACCCCTGTCACAACGGTAATGTGAGCGCCATCTCGTACACATATATGGTGAAAATATTTTCCTTAACAAACTGGATATTTCCCCACATAAAATTTGACATGCATGGGCCTAGTTCATTTCGGAGGCTCCGGGTAAATACATAAAGAACGATTAGTTAATTGAAAAATATAACAAATCGTCACTATCGAGTGACGTATCTAGTCTGGAGAAATGGCGATCGCTTTCAGAATCATAAGATCATGGATAAAGAAAGCGCATGAGGAAAATTGTTTTCATGTTGTAGGATAGTTTGAAAACAAATTTCCTCTCGTGCATTCTTTATCCACGGCTTAACTATAAATCACGTGTCAAGTCACGTAAAAAATCACGGCGTGATGACGATTTCAAGTACAGCAAGACCAAATACTTAATATAATCACCTATTGGCTTAATAAACTATTATTTAACTAAATTGGGAACCTTAATTTCGAAACATGTAAGAAAATAATAAAAAGTCAGAGAATACGACATAAAAGCTGCCTATTTAAAAATTGCGCCATCTAGTTCTCTGAGCCATGAATCCGAGTATGAATCAGACGATAATCACCTGCAAAAACACAGCCCACGCGCTCACGAACGTGATCGAGTTAGCTATGCCATAAAAAAATCTTTCCGTAAATGGCGACCGATCATGTGATCACATTTTTCCCGGCGCAGAATTCTTGCGAGTGAGACATAAGCGGCGATCAAAAGGACCAAAACTATTCGGGCTTGTATCTGCGCCATATAATTCGGCATTGATATTTGCTTTCGGTTGCTCTGCACCATAGTACTTAATTGAAAAGTACATAGATACTTTTCAATTATTGCAATTTAATGAAGTCTTGACAAAAAATAGAAATCGGCTTTAGTCTATAAATTCTGTTGAAGTCACTAGAAATCTTCACATATTATATTGAAGTCACTTGAAGTCTTTAAATTATGTTGAAGTCACTTGAAATCTTTACAAACTATATTGAAGTCACTTGAAGTCTATAAATTATGTTGAAGTCATATTGAAGTCTATAAGTTATATTGAAGTCACTTGAAGTCTTTATAAATTGTATCGAAGACACTTGAAGTCTTTATAAATTATATTGAAGTCCCTTGAAGTCTTTATAAATTTTATTGAAGTCAGTTGAAATCAAATACAGTTAGTGAAGTCTTTGAAGTCTAATGAAGTCTATGATAATTCAATTGAAGTCATTTGAAATCTGAAATCAGGTGTACAAAATTTTCTTAGTGGTTTCCCCCTCGCTAGGTGTACTATTCAGCTTAAAGAATCAACAATACATTTTAGTAGTAGAAATTAATTACAATATGTCCTGACAAATGTTTGAGATTATGTCATCATAACCTTCACGGATTTTTTAAGGTAGTCGCCATATAAGAGGACGTTTGGAGGATTGCGGGGTAAACTGATTTTACCTGCCTGCGCATAATATGGCGCCACATCCAACAGCCACAAACTGGTGATTATTCCCCCATACGTTTATAAAACAGGCTGTGGGTTAAAACATGATGTTGTCACTCTAGCCTGCGAAAGAATCATTAATAGATAAACATGTGGGAGGGTGAAGAATAGGAGAGCGGAAACGTATCGATTCCCATTCTTTTGACAAAGTATAAGACTGACGTCATTTATGGCCCATTGACGCTACTGTACCTTTGGATACTAAACGCATATCACGTACGATATCACAACATTAGCTGTAATTGTTAGCTTATACATATTTCATTATTTCTGATAAGAGAGCTTTTTATTGCGATACTCTTGAAATTTAATTAAACCAGCTGGAAACCAATAGGTGATTATAAAATGTATTTGGTCTTGCCGAACTTGTTGAAAAATAAGAAACCGTCGTCATGTTATGACGCTACTTCCGGATTTTCAAGCATGCGTGCCACGATTTTTAACGTGACGTGAGACTCTTCATTTATTGTTAAGCCATGAAGAAAGACTGCGCGTAACGAAATTTGTTTTCAAGCTATCAAATTTCCTCAGGCGCATTCTTTATCATGACCTTACGATTCTGAGCACGAGCGTCATTTCTCCAGACTAGAAACGTCACTCGTGACGACTTGTTATAATTTTCAATTAGCTCCTCCTACTTTAAATATTTATTTATTATTATGTTGGTAATCGATTGATACGTAAAGAGAATCAGTCGTATTCATATTTTTTACACAGTTTCTAATAATTCGAAAAAACAAATATACTTTCGTAAAAATAATTGAATGGGGAAATAAATACGGTTGACCCCTACAAACGGTTTTCCCCTCTTTGATTTTGAACATTTCATTAGGTCTAAAGCCAAAAGCTTCACTTTAACGAGTTAAAAAGATAGTTTCTGTTAAATGATTTTATCTAAAATGTTTGTTCGCATCGAATAGCCTTGGTTCTAGTAGCCAGCTTCGCTTGCAGTGAACTGATTTAAGTTTGGGAGATAGCAATTATTTCGTCATCAATGATGCGATTTGAGCTAAACACACCCGATACGCTAATTTATTTGGATAGATGTATAACTCTACCCTTATTTATATAACAAAATGCGTAGCCGATGAAATTTTGTAGGCTTTTCATTCACTTAAGGCAAAAACATTATGTCACGGGAGTCAATTTGTATATTGTGAAAAATCTAAAAGCGAGGTTCCTGAATTTGCCCACAACTGCTGTTAGCCCCTGAAATGGGGGTTTTATAATTTATATCCCCTCGAAATAGGACATTATTATTTAATTTTTTCGTCTTTTAATATTAATATTTTTTACTAATATGATTCTTTCGTATTATTGGAAAATTTATGTTTTTTACATAATGTTTTAGTAATTAAATTTTTTACTCATTTCCTTTTCATTTCGTCTGAAATGGTTCTAAGCGTGTTTTGATTCATTTAGTTTTTCTTAAATCTATTCTGTTGATTAAAAGTGTTACTTGCCACAATATTGTGTTCTTCGAATAGAAATACGGTTAACAATTATCACAGCCTGAGAAAAAAAAAGAAAGTTGAATGCAAAAAAGTTGAAAAAGGCAAAGCCAAGTAAAACTTTTGGAAAGAACAAATAAAAATCTAAAAGTACAAATGTTTATTTCACTTCATAATCCTACTTCTATAAATCTACAAGAACATGCACATACAAAAAGGAGTGAAATCTCACCAAAAACATCTCTGTAAAAATATGCCAAGTTGTTTGGCCGTAAAAAGAAGTGAGATCTAAAATACGGCCAAGTTATTATCTTCAGGTGAACCAATATTTTATTCGACTTAAAACTTCTCAAGAATGTTTTTCTGACTTGGCCATTAGCATTCCAAACTTGCATCCTTCTTCTTTGCACCCGTGAAGGTTAATAACGGAAATTAAAAGTTTAACCACAAAGGCTTATCAAGAATATTTAACCAATTTGATTTAATATTTTAATTTCGATCCATATCTGGAATTAAACGAATCCTTGATATGCAAATAGCCAAGTCAGAAAAACATTCTTGAGAAGTTTTAAGTCGAATAAAATGTTGGTTCACCTGAAGATAATAACTTGGCCGTATTTTAGATCTCACTTCTTTTTACGGCCAAACAACTTGGCATATTTTTACAGAGATGTTTTTGGTGAGATCTTTATTCCCTTAAGTTATAAAGTTATTTTAGTCTAAACGACCGCGTCACATCGTGATTAAGTAGAGAACTGCCCGAAGTCTTAAGATAGAAGCTTATATATACAAGAAAGAGAATGCTAACTCTGTAAGTTCAAATCAATTCAGTTCATATGCTAAACTAGTTAAGTTTACATAATATCACAGGAATCGCCCCGGAAGCTGGTCATTTAGGCAATCAAACCTTAGAAAACTGAAAAATGACCTATAATTATTTCGTAACATTCAACTTAAAACTCTACTAGAAACTGTTTACCTTATACCAGGAATCGCCACGGAAGCTGGTCATCTAGGCAATCAAACCTTAGAAAATTGCAAAATGACTTAAAGTTATTTCGTAACATTCATGTTAAGCGTATTATCAGAAATGTTAAGGGTATAAATGAGAGAGGCTGACAATATGTTTAACTAGCTTTATTCAGTGCGTTAGCGAGAGTGACTGTAGGTCCAATAGGCCAGTCTAGATTACGACTCGGGAGACACCCCCTTGTGAGGTTGTCTACTGAGATAACGGTTATTACATAGATTAGGTCACAGCATGATAATAGGCCACGTATCCTGTTTCTTTTTTTAAACAGAAATAACGTCTCGCCAATAAAGCATTAACATAAAATTTTACAAGTTAAAAGAAAATTAAAGATAATAAATTTTAACATCGTTTTTTACAATTGGCTAGAAAATTAAAGATAATAAATTTTTAACATCGATTTAATTCGTGTCGATATCGGTTGATAGGGCCAGAGACCTGGATAGGGCATCCGCTATGTACATTTGTGTTCCCGTAACGTAGACCATGTTAAATTCGTATTTGGATAATCTTAGGACCAAACGCTGTAGGCGGGGCGAGAGGTCATTTAGTGGTTTTTCGACAATTGCATGTAGTGGTTTGTGATCGGTCTCAATCAGAACTTTAGTGCCCACTAAATAAAGCGGAAGTGTTCGACCGCATAGACTACCGCAAGTAGCTTTTCTCAATTTGGGCCCATCTTTTCTGGGCTTCGGTGAGAGATGTGGACGCATACTCTATCGGCTGATTTCCTTGTAGGAGCACAGCGCTTATACCATTTTGGCTTGCATCTACGGACAATACGCTTTGCTTTTGAGGGTTGTAAAAGGAGAGGACTGGTGCCTTCATGATGTCGTGTTTAAGGCCATCGAAGCTCTTTTGAGGGACCGTATACCACTCGAATTCCACCGCTGATTTTAGTAGTTGTCGTAACTGGGCGGCCTTCTCAGAGTGGTACGGAATGAACTTGCTAAGGTAGTTTATGATACCCAGGAATCGTTGCAGTTCATTTTTGGTAGTGGGTGGTGTTAGTGCCTCAATTGCTGACGCCTTTTTTCCGTCAACATGAACCCCAGACTGAGAGGTTCTGTGTCCAAGGTAGGTGATGGTTAGAACTGCCAACTGTAGTTTCATCTTGCTAATTGTTATGCCTGCAGCCCTTGCCAGTGTAAGTACAGCTGTTAATCTTTCGTTGTGTTCTTCCGCTGTGGCGGCCGCTATTATGAGATCGTCCGTTGACACGTCAACCCCGGGTACGTCACCAAATAAATCATTCATGATTCCTGGGCATATCTCTGAGGCGCTTGATATTCCATACGGCATGCGCAGAAAACGAAATCTCCCGTATGGAGTCGAGAATGTGCATACTCGGGAACTTCGTTCATCCAGCTTTATTTGCCGGAATGCAGACGTCGCATCCAAGACAGTGAATATCTTGCAGCCTTGCAACTTGCTGAAGATTTCTTGCGAGGTCGGGACTTTACAATGTTCACGTTTTATCTATTTATTCAGCCTTCGGGGGTCCAGGCAGACACGGATAGATTTATCACCCTTCGGGACAACCACCAATGGGTGAACCCAATCAGTAGGTTCGGTCACTGGGATGAAGACTTTCAGATGCTGCATGCGGTCTAGCTCTTTCTTCAGAGGTTCTCGGAATGCATGGCGTATACTTGTGGCTGAAACTATCCACGACTGGGCGTCGCCCTTTAAGGCGATATGATGCTGTACCGGTAGGCATCCCATGGGTCCGAAAACGTCTTCGAATTGCTGTATTATCTGACAAGGGAGAAGGTTCTTCTGTGGAGCTAAATAGCATACTCGTTTATCTGTTAGAACCTTTTCCTGGACTGACCAATCTCTTAATAATTCCCAACTCTGTTAGTGCGGTTGCACTCAGGATGGGTATAGTGTTTTGTGCAGTTATGTAGAATGTACACGTGTGTAGAATAGTAGATGGCGCCACCTCCACAGTTTGTAACACTATAAGAAACCCAGAAATAGTAGCGAGAGTGGGGAGAGAAAATGTTAACACATCTTTCAGGAGTAAGGAGCTTGAGGTAGAAGGTCGAATCTTAGGGGAACTAATATCTTTGTAACCATAAATATTAACCCTTTCGAATTAAAAAATTAACTGTTTATTTGACCTTATTCTACAATAACGAATAAATACAACAAATGGCGACGGAGCTTGACGCCCCTGCGGGTTTCCCAACCGTAGTCTTTCGAATACATGTTCTTTCTTCTCAGGAAGGTATAAGCCTTGTCTCTACAAGATGTGGCCGGTATAGCACAAAGAAAACTCTACAAGGTGTGGCCGGTATAGCTTAAAGAAAGGGGTGAAATTCACTCGAGCTGAGTATGGCACTTTTGGGTCGTTTGGACGTGTTCGATAGTACAAGCGAATCGTGGTCCCAATATTCGGAGAGACTAACAGCTTATTTTGTTGTTAATAACATTTCGGAAAATGATCGTCAACGCGCTATATTACAGACAGTTTTGGACTCTACCACGTTTGCCCTCTTACGTAATTTGATTCGACCACTAGCAGTACCAGATAAAACCTATTCTACAGGGCCGGTAGGCCCTTGTAGATATGACTTGATAGCCGTTTATAATGCTAAACGAAAAAATCACCTTTTTAGGGTTAGCGTCCCATAGAAAAAGCATTACATTTTACCCGGTTTTTTAGGGAAATTGTCATAGGCGATACGGAAAAACCCCAGCGAAGTTAGTTTTCGGAATACTTTCAAATTAACAAGCATTTACTAAATGAGAAACTTACCTGTTTAGTTTTTAAATAAATGAAGTCTAATTTTTGTAATTTAACTAATTAGTTATGCCTCGAATTCCCTATTTCATAGCAGACGACAGTAAGAAAGTTTATTGCATAGCAGACGAGAGTAAGGCAACGCAAATAAATTTTTTGTTATTTCATCCGAGCTTTAACACCTTTATTTGGATTTTCTAATGAACTATAACGCCCTTAAAAACCAATACTTTGTTATCAGGTCCAATTTTTGTCTAAAAAAGTGATTCAGGTGAATAATTACAGTTAATAGAGGTTTTAATATCGTTTGAAGTAATTTTTCGACGTTCGTTTTGGCCAAGGCTTAAGTTGAATTTTGGTAAGTCTGTGTAATATACCCTTTATAGCGTCTTTCGTCCATTAAGATTATAAAAAAAGCTGATTTCCAGCTCTGTTTTGGAATTTGATATAGTCTGCTTCGTTTCATGCTAGAAACATATCGTAAGTTCCTAACCCTAGGTTTTACACTTTAAAATACTACTGGAAAGATGACAAAAAGTGTTTTCATTTGGCAGTTAAGACAGTGGTGTTTACGTAAGCGCAGTTAATTCAACACTTCCATATGATGTATACAGGGTTTCACTATTTTTTTAATTATATATTAATTTTATTTTGGCTATTCTCAGTGAGCATTCATATATGAACGCAATTTTGGATTTTTGTGGTCTCCCAAGTCTCCCAAACTGTAATTTTAACATTTTAGGGCAAATTATTATAATAATCAAGAATATTTATAGATCATCAAGGGTATAAATAGGCAAACTAAGACCCATTTGATTTATGATGTGATAGATCATGTTAGGTTTAGATACAGGGTTAAGCTTATGTTAGGATAGGTTGTTATGAGCGGCTAAATGTTCATCTGTTTTTGGAATTATCAAGTTTTATTAACTGACTTTATTTCCCCTTTTCCAAAATTTTACTAAATTGGATTTGTTTTTACCCCTGATTATTGCTGATTATCTTGTTTATTGCCACAAATTTTCAAAAAAAATGGCATTTTAGTTTCTTTTTACCCTAAAAAGAGGCCCAATTTTAGCAATTCGTAGGTTGCCTTTCTTTTAGCCATAATCAATGCACTCATGATCTTCTTAGAGGGAATTTACATAGGCTGATTGCAAGAATGATTTTACGGACAGCTTTTTAAATAGATTATAGCACATTCCTTTTTTTGTAGTTTAGCACACGTAACTTTCTCAACACACTTATTTAAGAAGTAAACAGTTCTACGAAATTAAATAGTTAATAATTTTACGATTTTGAAAAGGCTATTAATTTTAATTAATACTCACTAATATCTCGTGCCATCATTATCAATAATGTAACACAAACCAAAGATGATTTCGATTTATATTTTATTCAAAACCGCTAACTAATAGCATTTTTGGTTCCTTAGATAATAGGGACGGGAAATGACCCTTTTCAGCCTGTTAAGAGTTGACTACCGCCTTAAGACTGAAGTGACAGATATTATACAAAAACGTCTTTGTTTGAACCAAGACCGAAAAAACCAACGATATGAGTGAGGTTTATCAATTGACTGAAGTTTCAGGTATTGAAATTTTTCTTTAAGTATTTTTAGTAGTTTAATCCTTAATCACTATTTAATTCAATCAACTGATTTTACTCTTAATCGATCTATTCAATCTAAATTTATTCAAAAATTTGCATATCTCCGCTTTTTCAAGAACAATTATATTTTCCGAAAACATTTTATCATGAAATTAATTATTTTGAAGGGATTTCGTGTCGATGTTCCTTAACTTGTAAGCACCTTGACGGACATTGGTTTAAATATTAGTGGCTTGAGAAATTTTCTAGTTTGCACCAAAAAGTTTTTTCAATGGTTACAATTTGTGGAGAAGACTGATACTCCATAAAATATGATTAAGAGTAATTTATTTTGCTCGGACTAATAAAATAATGTCATTTATCAAAGGAAAAGAAACAACATTTGTCCCATGTGGTTGCTTTTAGTAGGTAGCTCTCCTTTCATGGACTGGAAAAATATTATGTAAGCATAAAAATAACCAAAGGTTAGTGTAAAGATTCCATAAAAAGAAAAATTTCTCAGTACTGTACAATGTCATTTTATATTCTATTCAGCGGAATTAATACATAAATCACTTCACTCTAAATGAGTTATGATAAAAAATTTTGCAATCATCCGTGCTTGCAGTGTATGGGTGCTCTTCTTAGAAATTCAGTAGAATATTTCAAATATTAATTATTGATCCCTCTAAACGTGCTCCCATGAAAATAATTAATTTCATGATAAAATGTTTTCGGAAAATGGAATTGTTCTTGAAAAAGCGGAGATATGCAATTTTTTGAATAAATTTAGAGCGAATAGATCGATTAAGAGGAAAATCAGTTGATTGAATTAAATAGTGATTAAGGATTAAACTACTAAAAATACTTAAAGAGAAATTTCAATATCTGAGACTTCAGTCAATTGATAAACCTCACTCATATCGTTGGTTTTTTCGGTCTTGGTCCAAACAAAGACGTTTTTGTATAATCTAATATGATTGCTCGTAACTCTTAATGCACGTGGAATCCGAGAGTGAGTAGCCCCTCGAAAACAAGCTTATATATCTTATAGAATTTTTGAATTTCTGAATTTGATACACGGTGGAACAAGTAGGCCGGCCTAAAGGAATAATCTTTAGTAGCTTTGAATTTCTTTCACCGGTAAATTGGTATTTGTTTGCTGTGTTTCAAATGTCGGTTTTAAGAGTTTTTATCTTATTTCTGTTATTATCTTCTTTAAATTGCACACCGCTTGAGGACTATTTTAACGAATTAAAGCACACGTTTGAAGAGGCTCTAAGAAATCATTATTCTGGGGACGAAAATGTGATAGAGATATTACATCGCAGACTTCAAGAACATGCCAGAATTTTAGCTGCTGTAGTTTGTACTATTGAAAGTAACATTTCGGAAGGAATATTGCGTGATATAGACGCCATTTACAATAGTGTTGCGCAATGATCTATAGAAATACGGCTACAAGGCGCTGGAAATGATTTCGTTGAAGATCCCTACGAATGTCCAGTTTTACACAATGGACTTGTTGGACGTCCGCGCTATGACGTAACTCGAAATCAAATTGTGTACTGTAGAAATGAACTTCATTTGAATTGGAATCAAGTAGCTGCTTTCTTGGGTCTTAATGTCAGAACACTATTCCGCCATCGATAATATCTCGATTTGAATGAAGAGGAATTTATCGAAGATGAAGTCCTTGACAATTATATAAGAAGAATTCTGACACATACAAATAACGTTGGTGAAACGTACGTTATAGGTGGTTTACGTGTAAATGGTATAAGAATACAACGTTGGAGAATCAGAGAAAGACTGCATATTTTAGATCCAGTTGGACGGGCGCTCCGACGTAGAGTAACAATTTTAAGGAGAAGTAATGTTCGAGGAGCAAATTCATTATGGTAATTTATTAACTCCTTCCGCCTCAGTATTATAATCTTTGAACAGATTTATTTACAGTGTTTTTTTTGGAAGATATTAATCGGTAGGGTGGTGACGTCTAATTCGGAACACTTTTTTAAAATTACATAATATAGCATATTTTTGGCAATAGCTGCTTCAATAAATTTTCTATCAAAGTTTCAAGTAGGAGTAATAATCTAACGCGAGGACAGGAGATGCAGCTTCGCGGCAGAATAGACAACTTATTTATCTTTGTGCTTTTGAAGAACGCGTCGTCTGCTACTCATTCTGAAGTGAGATATTGAAGAAAAACTTGAAATATGTAAACTTCAAGCACAGACTCAAGCAGTGAAACCGTGTTAGGGGAAATACCTGTCGCATTCCCGAATGCAATAGCTACACATTTTCAAATAAAAATATAAGTTTTCATCGGTTTCCCAAAGAAGAACCCGTTAAAAACTGAATTTTTGGCATGCCGCGACCGATTTTTTTAACCGACGGTGGCGCGAGCAGCTTGCCTCGTGAAGCGCGTGGTCGGGTGCGCTATGCCAGAAATTTTCTATCAAAGTTTCCCCTCTTCTCTCGTGTCAGGGGGGGGGGAAACCACGAAGAGAGAAATTTATTGAAAGAGCTATTGCAGATATTATTTCTTTTTATTAAATTATTTCGCTCTTCTACGTCATCTCTAAAGTCCCGTGACATTAATAGAATCCTTACGTGACTCCACTCGCTCCTTGTATGTAAAATGTTCATTTTCACGCGCTGAACCTCGTGAAATACCAAGCTTAATGAGCTTTTTTAGTTTTCGAACTAACTATAAAGTCACTTTCAGATAATTACCTATACGTCACAAAGAGGTACAGTTTGAATTCTTCCCAAAAAATTGTCTTTTTAAGTTCTCTTAAAAACGATTGATCGGAGTAAAATTTTGTGCGCGTGTTTAAGGCCCATTCACACTAGACTAAAATATTACGTTCACGTCGGCGAAGTCGCTTTGATCGCTTCATTAGACTGTTCACACGTGTCAACTACTACGTGAAATATTTGCTCGTATAGTTTAAAATCTTTCAATTTCCTCGGTCAGTGTCGAGATGGCGCCACCTACTTAGCGCCTTTTCCTTACCCATAGCTTTCTCGATCGAGTCTCTTGATGTATGATGATCGAGTTAGCTACGCTTTAGCAGACGATATTCTAGAGGGCCGGTAGGCCCTTCTAGATAAGAACCCACACCCTCCCGTAATGTTAAAGAAATAATTCACAGATTTTAGGCTTAGCGTCCCATAGAAAAAGCATGGGATTTTTGGTGGTCCACTCCATCGAATAACTCAGAAACTACTGCGAAGTTAAGGTTCGGAACACTTTTGAATTATCAAGCAAGTATTAAATGTTGAACTTCTGAAGTTTGATTAAGAACAATTAAGTCTAAGTATTTTATTTTAAATAATTTATAAATCATGGTAAAACCGTTAAATATATTACACTGTTTGCATAGCATTTTATTCAGCCTCCATCGGGTTTGTGGCGCATAGGATAACGCGTCTGCCTATGAAGCAGAAGATTGCAGGTTCGAGTCCTGGCAAGCTCGTTGTTTATTTTTACAGATCTTTTATTCAACTTAAATGAAATAATCCTATAAATACAATGTTTAGATAATTTTTTCTTACGAAGTACGGGCTTGTGGCGTAATGGATAACGCGTTTGCATTCGAGGCAAAACATTGCAGGTTCGAGTCTTGGAAAGCTCGTTGTCCATTTTTGATGAAGAATCTTAGTATATACAAGGGAAAATTCTTAAGTAACAAATTTCCAATGAAATGTGCGCGTGCTGGCGCGTGGTTTAGACATAACTTTTTTTTTAAATCTATACAGAAAGGTCAACTAAACTTAATTGAGTCACTAACCGCCTTTTCATATGAAATAAGTTACCACCCGCCTATCTATGGTGAATTAATTTACCACCCGCCTACCAATTGTGAATTAATTTACCACTCCCCTGCCAAATGATTTAAAATTTTAATCTTTCCCATAAAATAATGAGAGGCACTCGGAGTGAGCCAATATGCTCATGAACATCTTACTGGAACATCGAATTAGTGACGTTTGACAATCATATAATTATTTTTATAATATATTAATACAAATTAAGGCTGAAGGAACAGATATTATATAAAAAAGACTTGGTTTGCCCAAGCCTTAAAAACAAAACGATAAGAGTTTTTCCAGTTGTCTGAAGCGCAGATATTATTTTTTTCTATTGAATTTTAAAGACAATCCGTATTTTACTACTCTGTAGAATTTAATTCAATCACCTGATTTTACTGCTTATGGATTAGTTTCCTATAAATTAATTGAAATAAAAAATTACTTATCTCAGATTTTTCAACAACAACTCCATTTTCCTGAAACATTTTATCATGCATTTATTATGTTGAGGGATATTGTGTAAATTTAATCAAATTAACACTTTCTTTTTTAATTTCGGAGAATTTTCATTTCAAAAAGTTTTAAACACATCAAGTTTTCATGATGTTGTCAACTAAACAGCAACTCAACCAACACTTCTAAAATCTTCCCCACAAGTACTGATATACACAGTTCAATAATTGTGACTGTGCCTAAAGAAGAAACGAACCCCTTCATCAAATATAAGAAAGGTGATAACAGCCCCCTTTGTATTCGAAAAGACCGCATATAATACATTATTAATGAGAGTATTATTTGAAAATTAAAGTACGTTCTCCCTTGAAAAGAAAAAAATTCACGATAAAATGTTTCACGAAAATGGAATCGTTCTTGAAAAATCTGAGATAAGTAATTTTTTATTTCAATTAATTTATAGGAAACTAATCCATAAGCAGTAAAATCAGGTGATTGAATTAAATTCTACAGAGTAGTAAAATACGGATTGTCTTTAAAATTCAATAGAAAAAAATAATATCTGCGCTTCAGACAACTGGAAAAACTCTTATCGTTTTGTTTTTAAGGCTTGGGCAAACCAAGTCTTTTTTATATAATATCATATATGAAACGTTTTAGGACTCTTGGCGGTCTTTATCATTGTTTATTTGGCTATTTCAATACTCGAAAGTCATGGTTCAAATATCATGATATATGCTTTCACGTCTGAACAGGGAAAAGAACGTACCGACGCGACCGAAACGAAATTAACGACGCAACCGACGGAAACGCAAGATTTTAGTCTAGTGTGAATGGGCCTTTAAGTAGTGGAAATAAATATATTTGGTCAAAAACCATGTAACCCTTCCTTAAATAGTTAAAATTTCTTGTATAATTGAAATATTGTTGTAAATACATTTTAGTAATGTAAATTTGCCCAAGTTTGCTACTAATTTAAATTAAACTAAAAAATTTTTGAGTTGCTCTTATAGGAGGTAAAGATTGCCTGTTTTTGGTTTTCCTCTGTGGTCTAGATTAATAACTGTACTCAAATGGAGGATCTTATGTCTTTATTGGCACATTGATAGCAATCACAAGTTAATAAAGTGGAGGTTCGTTTTTCACGCCAGTATTGATGGTTTTAGCAGGCTACTTATTTATTTGGACTGCCTCACAAATAACCGAGCTTTAAGTGTATTAAGCCTTTTCCAAGAGGGGGTTGAAATTTTTGGAATTCCTTCTCGTGTAAGGGGCGACCATGGAACAGAAAATATTGAAGTGGCACGATTCATGCTAGAAAACAGAGGTTTACATCGAGGAAGCTTCATAACTGGGCGATCTGTTCACTATCAGAGGATTGAACGTTTAAGGAGAGAAGTTAATAGATTAGTATCATCGCAGTACAGAAATATTTTTCATTTCATGGAAGATCATGGCTTTTTTGATGTTGAAAACGATCTTCATGTGTTTGCGTTACATTACATTTACCAACCTAGAATAAGAGAATCATGCCGATATTTTTTGAACTTGTGGAACCACCATTCATTAAGTACAGAAAACGCTCATTCTCCAGTCCAAATATTCGCGATTTCAACGATGAATGCCATGGATATTGAATATGAAAACTTGGAGTATCAACGTGACCCAATTATGTATGACGTTGACGAAATTAGAAACACTCCAGTTGAATCCCGGAACCATGTTGAAGTGCCTGAGTCTCGTTTAGTTTTAAACGATATTTTGATAACGGAACTACATAATCATATTGATCTGGTATCGGATGACGGAAATAGTGGTATTAATCTGTATGTGCAAGTTTTTTATTTGTTACGTTCTAATTACATAAACGAAAATTATTAAAAATTTTAAAAGAAAATAACAATTTCTTGTATATAACCTTTTTTTTGGACAAAAATATGATAGGATTAGGTTACTGTTTCTGAACTTGGCCATGTATTTTTTTTCGAATGATAAGAGTTTTAATATGTCGATGATAGACTTCACTTAAATCGGAGCCTACGAGATGAACTAGGCCCATGCATGTCAAATTTTATGTGGTGAAATATCCAGTTTGTTAAGGAAAATATTTTCATCATATATGTGTACGAGATGGTGCTTATTTTACCGTTGTGACAGAGGTTTTCCTTAATTTATCGTTGATATTTTAGGGGTCAGTCATAAAATTTTCATCCTAAAATTAACGTAATTTTTTATGGGGTTATTCACTTTTTATTGAATCTTTCGGTTAGATTGTATTGATGAAAACAAAATAAATTATTTCAATTAAAATAATTCAGTAAGAGTAATAAAAATGTATACTTACAATCCGCGACCTTGGCTCAAATACCTAAGCAGTCGACAGGGTCACGGGGTTGAACTTTTTTATTTTACGGTAATATAAGCGCCCCCAAGCGTAAAAGCACGGCGAGCTAAATTGGTTAAAAACATATTCTCGCTACGCGACACGCATGGGCCTAGTTCATCTCGGAGGCTCTGCGTAAATCAAAGAAATGATCTGTTCATGTGCGTGCTCTTTTCGTTTCAGGTAAATCTAGTAAAACTAAAATTTTCGATACTTCTTATAACTATTATAACAAAAACAGTTCTTCGAACTGAAGAAACCTTTTAGTGTCCCCTACTATTTAAGCCTTAAAGGCAAAATTATCAATATAGTTCATTTGCAACTGCGTTTCAGTCACTTCTCTGTCATTCCTAATAAGTGTAATAAATTTTCTTCATTGCCAGTCATTTAAAAAACAACTTCTTTTATAAACCGTTTAACCACTACCACAATGGCGGCTTGCACATTTTGGTGACAAAAAAGAGATTGTATCATTATTTATTCTAAGCTCTTTTTCTTTCATTGCCCAGCATGTGTGTGTTTAATCTCGAGTCAGCTGACACCGTTCACATTATCTGACTTGTCAGGCCGACTGATTTTCCTCTGCACCTTCAAATGAACTTAACTGAACAGAACTTAATTATAATTTCTCTGACTGCTTTTCCCAAAGATTGTTTTCTCTGATCTTACTTTCCTTTTAGCAAGAACTAATTGACGTTTAATAAGATAAAAGGGCGCACTTGGATAGTCTGTTCCCATCCTAGAATACTTGGATGGCCTGAAACGCCAAGGTCTAGCACAGGCGAGGAACGGGGAGAAGCTATATTAGCAGACGAATCTTTTCAACCAAGTATGCGAGGATGGTACCAGAGGCTAAAGATGTGGCCCTAGGTTCTTATTAAGCCTCAATTCGTTCTTGCTTTTTGTCATTATCTTTGGGGTTATGTATAGGAACTGCGTCCTTCACATAATTAATTTCCTTATATTAAGCTCGAGGTCCAATTAAATTTAAAACATTTAACTTAATTGAATTTATAAACGTTCAATTTAATCAACATTTAATTAAATTTATAAACGTTTAATAAAATCAACATTTAATTAAATTTACAAACGTTTAATTAAATTTACAAACGTTTAATTAAATTTACAAACGTTTAATTAAATGAACGTTTAACTTAATTAAATTTATAAACGTTCAATTAAATCAACATTTACCTTAATTAAATTTATAAACGTTCAATTAAATCAACATTTAATTAAAATGGTAAACTTTAATTAAATTAACATTTAACTTTGAAATCATAGTGCACAGATTAGGAAGATTCATAAAACTATGTATAGGATTTTCTTACATCAGTGTTCTTTTATTATTATATTTTATTAAAAAGTATAATTACTTTTATTTAATTGGAAATAAACTGCATTACTTATGGCCGCGGCCATTCATCATCGAAGAAGAGAGGTAAATGTCAATATATGACACATGTTAAGCATAATTATGAATATATGACACATCTTTAGCTTAATTTTGAATATATGACACATCTTTAGTTTAATTAAGAATATATGATACATCTTTAGCTTAATTATAAATATATAACACATCTTTAGCATAATTATGAATATATGACACATCTTTCCTGGTTAATTTTCTTCTTTTCAATTTTAGAGGACTATAATTTGAACCATTTCCAAATTTCGTTTTGCTTTATACGACCAAAATATGGTGATTGAAATATGAATTTTATAGCCTTCGTTAAACAAGCAGTCACTAGACGCCTATAGACAGTGTTTCCATAATTACTTGTTTTCTAGTAAAAGTTAATCTAAAAATTTCACACCACAAAAAAGTGTCTTTGAGAGACACGGTCTTAAACCTTCTACGTCACTAGAAAACAAATTTTAAAGAAATACATTTTAAATTGTATAACAGGTATTTTTTACCCTACAAATTATAATCAAAAATTTATATTTTTTCTTTTTCAATTCATAGGGGAGAGTCTATTTCAGAATTAATATTTTAATACATCCTTAGTAGCACAAGACATCCTTTTTATTGCCTACTTCCCGGCAGGCGTTACAAATTAATTGGTTTAGCCAACATTAAAACACCATATTCCCCGCCACTTAATTTAATATGCTTGCGCATTTATCGAGAACTATTTGCATACTATATATTCGCTAAATTGTAACGTACGTACATCATAAATTTAAAGCATAATTTAATAGAATTTGATTAAATTATCAACGCACGTTTTACGGTCGGACTTGTACCGCGCTTTAATTTATGTTTCTGTGTCGGTTTCGACACCTTTGTCGTCTTCTGACTGTTAACCGAGAATAGTTTGACTTTGAGCCGACAGTAATACACCATATATCCGACTAACCTTAAGTTTCAAATGCCCTCACTTAACTGAAAACATAACTTTTTAGCCTGAAATAAACATATCTTGATAAAACATAACAACTGTAGCACATGAAGTCCCATTACCAGTCGAGATAAAATTTTGAAAATTATTTGAGGCAAAAGTACCATTTTGGCCGACAGCGTTTTTCAGTATATTCCAACAAGTGGTACATATTGGGCCATGTGAATGGCCGGTGCCGAGTCGAAATGTCCAATGAGCCAAACAGTCGGCCCGACCTCTTTTATCATAGACAAAAACAAACCATTGTGTATCTCTAAGTTTTCATGTTGGCCAGAGAGAAGAGAGACAAATACTAAATGGCCGTTCGAAATCCAGCCTTGTGCCTGACTTTTTAATTCTGTTATAAAATCAATTAGTCCGGACTCAATTGATTCATAGGTTTGCAGTCTAAAGGCCCGTTTGCAAGCGCGCGAGAAGCTCAAGCTGAAAGCTGAAACCGTACTCTAAATGCGATTCTCGCAATTCTACCAGCTGTTCTCAAGCGCGATGACGGCGCTATTGCGAGAGCGGATCATCACTTCTCGGCATCTCGCAACGATCTATCTCGGATAGATATTTTCTGAAATCAGCGTCAATTTTTCCCCCTTTTCACCCCCATTTAACGCGTAAACCAGAAACAAGCGCCTGCTAGCATAAAGTCTTTCGATTTGATTAAACAGTCTGTGATGGCGTCTTTAAAACAGAAAAAAGAAATGGAAATATTTTGCAACAGCTACCAATATATTTGAATTAAAATATAGGTACTAAATTCAAAACATGCTGCACATTTTTAAAGTTTTTGTTCAAGAATCATTTATCGCGGCTTATAAAATACCTAAGCCTTTGCTATGAAGCTAAAATCTTACCAAAGTACGAAAATATCCTTCTTATTATCGTTACATCCAAATGGGATGCACCCACCAACGTATTTTTATTTATAATTTTAGTTTTTTCTTTTATTAATAATGTTTTTTTTCTTTAATAAGAGCAATTTAATGACCCAAGCTCGTACTATTTCCGCATCCTCCTCCATTTTAATTTTCGAACAACTTCAGGTTCTTGCGACTCGCGAGGGACGATCTGCTTTTCTTGTGAACAAAAATATAGCAGCTGATTCCGACGGCAGAGAGCGTATGCGAGAGACGGATCTGCGAGCGAGAAGACAGACTCGCTTCCACTCTCAGCTTCTCGCGCGCTTGCGAACGGGCCTTAAGACGATTTTCCCAAACACCGAAAAGTAACATATTCTGTTATATCTTGATTGCGTAAGGTAAGTTTCGGTTACGATAAGTTTTGGGTCATAAGTCATAAGTATTAATGAAATAGAGAATAAAAGACTATTTGGCTGCTGCTATTTCTTTTAAGAGAGTAAAGATTTTGAACACAAATTTAAAATAAAATCAACGCTGTCTTTCAATAAGTTTATTTGCTTAGCAATTAATATCATTTATTAGTTTTTATTATCATTTTAGAATAAGTATAAATAAACTGTTTCTATATACGCCGTATTTTATATTTCCTGTCATGTTACAAAAGCCTTTGTCTTATCTCTCCGATATGTTGCTACCAGAGAGAATTTATAATAGGGAGTGGAAACTGAGGAATATTATGTAGCTCAAAAATCACGTGACCAACAAAACTGGCCAGGTCTATTTCCGGTACTATTTTTTGTGGCCCCTCCCTCTACGGTGGTTCTAGAATGTTGCGGGAGGGTCTCTAGGAGAGATGGACACTACCGTTTTAGGGAAGGGAAACGTCTGACTTAAAATAACTCCAAATGGCGCCATCAGTCGCACTCGAAATCGCAAAACCTTATTGGGTAATTGTACAACCAACAATGATTGAGGGCAAACTTTAAAATTAAAGGAGTCTCACGTGACCGGAAATTTACCTGGCCAGTTTTAGCGTCGCAGCCTACTTGTTTGACCTACATAGTGTTTAGCACTGATAAGGGCAAGAGCTTCCACTCCCTATTATAAATTCTCTCTGTTGCTACAATTGCGTCCCCATTATTTCAAATAAATTTAATGTCAGTTGGGACATTTAAGAAATGTCAAATTATTGTTGAGCGCATGTACTTGTCGGCAAATGGGATTACAGCACCATTGTAGGGAATCCGTACATTTGCATGGTGGCTACCTTTAAAAGAACATTAGGCTATGCGCGTTATAAGACATTTACACAAACAAGGAATAATATTATTATTACTAGAGCCCAATAGCATGCTGTTTTAAAGGCAGCAAAAGAAGCAGTATGAATCAAGTGGAATCATATCACTTTCGCTGTTTTTAATTTGGCGATAAGGGGATGAATAGTTAACAGAGAAGTGACGGATAGAAGGCTCTTCACAGGCATCAAGATACTTCAAGGTGTCGGGTAACAAGCGGAAAGTTGTCGGGTAAAAGACGGCTAGGTGTGGGGTAAAAGAGGCTAGGTGTCGGGTAAAAGGCTGATAGGTGTCGGGTAAAAGACGGCTAGGTGTCGGGTAAAAGACGGCTAGGTGTCAGGTAGAAGACGGAAAAGTGGTGGGTAAAAGACGGGATAGCCGCGGGTAAGAAACGCCAAATTTAAGGGTACGAGACGGGAAAGAGACGTTTTAGAGTTGGTAAAATATCTGTTTTCTCTAATTAACTTTAACGTTCCCCGGCACTAAGACGTATTGCGGGCAGAGTAGGACATTTCGACTCGATAAAGTGTGGTGAGCAGACACTGCTGGCCAGCACGTGCCCAGCATCAACTGGGCCGTCACATTTGTGCTACTAGGGATGCTATTGTTACTTAGTTCAAGAACTCCGTCCCATATGTTAGTTGTTTAAAGCGTGTCGTAACTGGCCAAGCATTACCAAAAAGGAAATGGTCATAGAAGAGATGTACACAAGAAATATGGCGCCAAAATCACCCAGAGACATCTTCGAAAAGGTCAAACTTTGCTTTGTCTTCAGGTATTTCGAGCAGCCCCTTCTGTTCAACAGAGTGTTGGCTCTGATATGATGTCCAGTCTCCCAAAAGTTCATAATTCTATGAAGAAAATGTCAGCAAATTATTTTACCAATAACATTGTCTCTCCCTTAAATTGATCAAGTCTTTCAATGTATTCGAAGCAGCGTTGGACAATTCGTAAGCGATGGCGTACGGCAAGAAAGGATCTCTACCGTAATGCAAGTCTTTCCCCGATTTGTAATTGTTACGACACGTGTATTCCAAATGATGAACGCTGCCAAAGTACACTGCGTTACCTTGATTGAAGACGTCATCGCGGTCTTCCTTATTTCTTCGATTAATTTTTTGGAATCTTCTATCGTATTCTAGCACAACGTCTTTACGGTTTATCTAAATAGAATGAAAACTACTTATCATTAATGTAAAGTGTATGAGCCAAGTCTGGAAGGATTTCAAGGGTTCGCCTTATTAATTGTTGACGCCAATAAGCTGGGGAAGAAAATTATTTTAACTTTTGAGGTGACGGAAGGTCAAGTCACCTCCGGCGGACACGGGACAGTAGGCGCCTTGGGGTATCCAACTTTGTCTCTTAGAAATAAATTAAGTCAAGTAATAAGGTGTGGGGAGTATCCTTGTTGTTCTTTCTGGTAAACCACGAAGAAAGAAATTTCTGCCATGTCTTAACCGAAAAATTATATTCAAGTCGATCAACGCATACCAGTGCAAGTAAAAGTGTTGCTACAGTTTATGTTTTGCATCTCCACAGTACGTTAAATAAGCTCTAAGTAGCTTTGGTAGCTGATTTCCAATATTATGAAAAACCAATCTGTCTATTTGGAATAGACATCAACAACGACAAGAATAGACATTTGCGTCTATGTTGGATAAACAATGACAAATAATAGATGATAGTGGTGTTAGAAACCATTACGTAGAAATGGATACTTTTTAAAATGGACAAAGATTACAAGCAAATTTTACATATGAAGAATGAACAACAAACTATGCAGATGAAGAAGTAGCTTCCAGTAAAATATTGTTGAATTCAAGTGGAATAGCTAACGTAGTGAAAAAATATTTATCAAACTTTTGCGATTGAACTTTAAATGCGCTCCGGAAATGGCGGACACGTTTGCTTTCATTTTTAAACTGCGAACGTGATACCCTGGGGTGTAACAACAGACTCACACACTTACCCGGTCGAATAAAAACCTCACCGTGACATAAAAAACTGGACATTTAGTGCATGGCTATATTTGTAGAGATAAACGTAAAGCGTTTAATTATCTTCTTGTATTTATTTACTAATTTTTAAAATACGAGGGAAAACAAAAAAGAGATCGGCGGAAAATCTTTACTAATCGTAAAACCTTGGCATACTTATTTATGATTCATTCCTACCTAAACGTAACGTCTAGATTAAAAACATAATATTTATACCTGCAAATATTTCCGGAGGAAGTCGTTATTCTGAAAAACAATGGGCATGTTGGGATATTTGAAGATATCATCGATGATATTTATGTTGCGATCAATGTCCACCGTCAATTTTGTCGACAGGTTCGCTTTGAATACCTCCATCAAAATGAAAGAGCCGACGAAGTAGGTGGCCAAAATAACCATCTCCGCAGTTTCATACGTGTTCCCCAATAGTCTAGAAGATTAGGAAAACAATCATACACTTCGTGAGGAAGGCATAGAACTTCCTGCACAATGAAAAATAACAGAAAACCATAGCCCCCTCGAACAAGTGAGACACTTTATCTTTTAGACTGCACATATTTCGTATATTTTCCCTATAGAGGCGGCCCCTATGAAAACGCCACTAGGGGTTCCTGACGTGAAACCTTTTGACTATGCAACAAAGATTACGGAACGTCAAGATATTCCGATTTTAAATATACATTTCATTATAACATTTTTTGCAAGCTAGTCGGAAATGAGTTGGAGTTGCGATCCAATCTTAAATTAATTATAATACTCTTATTTATCATTGTGCAAAGTTTCAAGCTTTCTTGAAAAAAGTGCATAATTTCGCATAAAATAGTAAAATATTCCCTAGCCTACAAGTTGTCGGAGACCCCGACAAGAAAACGGTGTACTCTAGGTACGATTCGCTGGGCAATCGTCAAGAAATTTAACAAGAAGAGAAAGAGAATGATAATCGTCCACACCTACGGAAGGCAGTGATTTTGGTATAAGAAGACTTGAAAAAATGAAAATATCTACGCACCTTCGGCAGATAGACTTCAATGATTCCACTGAGTGATATTTGGTACTCGGGTTTTTGGAAATAAGGCAATATATTATGTTCGTAAAACCGAACCGGGTGGCTAAAGGTTCGATTTAACTTTTTCAATTTAGCTAAATGCTCAGTGTGCACAATTAACCGAACATTATAAACATCTCCTTCCTAGACAGGGTACAGATAAATTAAATTTTTTTCTTCGTTTCGCAGTTCCACCTGCACGGTTAAGACCGCTTTACTCCGAATTTGTCTTACCGTTTTATGCATATTATCGCTGGGAATGAACGTTACGTTAATACTGCCAAAACATATTCAAAATTTATCTAACTTTTAAAAAAAGCTGTTAACATATTTAAAATTTACCGGCCTTTCGGATATCCTAGGAATTCATCCATGAGGCTATCTCCTTTATGGAAATTTCTGGTGTCAAGAGTTCTCTTCCGAAAGTCATACTTGTTCTAAAATGACAATTTTAATTTATTTTGGAACTCGTATCGCCAAGAAAGGTAATAATAATAATCTAAGCTTTTTGTCTATGAAGGGGTTTCCACAAAAGCCTGTGGCCAATTTACAGGTGGGTGGCTTTACAATGCATAGGAGAGTGGTGGCTAGCCCCTATGCCACAGCTAACCTACAGCTCCCTATACTAACAATTACCGTTAACCTCTGCAAGTTTTGATGGAAAGGAGAAACCGGGTTACACCGCGGAGGAAAACTCCTTTTTAACAAGTGGGAAGAGAACCTGCAAACACTACGCTGAAAGATTTGTTCCCAGATTTTTACCCGGTGCCACAGTCCGGGATCGATCCCGGGATCCTCTTGCTGCGAGGCGAAAGCGCTAACTGCTACGCCACCACACTTGATAACTACAATCATAAGAAAATAATATATAGCCTCCTATAAGTATGAAACTCTCCATTTAGCCCATGCAAACAGCATTTTCTTCCATTGAAATTTGTAAAACGTTTCTAATGCCACCTATTAAGTGTTTTTGGCATTAAAAAGATGAAATATTTGTTGAGAAAATTTTCGAATTTTATATGATAATGAAATAGTTAAAGGTCTAGAAGTTATTATGAAAATTGTAACTGATAAACTTCATGTCACAATTATCATAATAATTAATAGATGGCGCGAGATTTTGACGAACGAGGCTAGCGCCAACACTGGTACGAGGTATGGAGCATCTTGTGCCTCTATGGGCGCGGCTATATTTCCCCGGCCCATCGTGCCTTTCGCGGACACCTTAGATCACGGCGGTGGTTTCGCCCCCCTTTTACTTGTAGTACCGAAACTTCTCCCAAGGGGCGTAAAAGCGTAAGCGCGCCAAATTTAGGAGCAAATGCTGTAGTATGAAAATGTACTACGTTTCATACTTATAGGGAGCTATATATTATTTTCTTATGCTACAATCAAGGTCCTCACGAGAAGTCCTTATCGATGCACGAGCTATATCGCGATATCTGATTTCACAAATGCAGCTAACGAAATATTTCACCTTCTTGCCTAATTGCTTCAATTTATAATATAATAGACTAATCTCAACTACAATTTACATTTTATATCCTCCGAGAAGAACGCTAATCCCCGAAACCTTTGACTGTCACCGTCTTTAGTTACAGGAAATCAATTCGCGGCTGTCCCACGGAATGCTTTGGAAGTGTACGACTTTCTTATTAGTAAAAACCTCACCGACCCTGTTCTAGTTCCACGGCGCTTCTCGATCTGTTATACGTACCATTTAATATAACTTTAAAAGAGGGTTTTATTTTTAAAAACAAGAGATACTTGGAGGCTTTTGAAAAAGTGTTAGAGCAACACGGTCCTTAACATAATCTATCGTAGCTTTATCTTATTCGCACCAAGTCATACCATAAGTGAATCATATTACAGCTCCCTATAAGTACTGGACGTAGGTTATGCTTTTGTAAACAGCGTTTTCTTCCAAGACATCCAAGCCCGCCATCTATAGCCCAGTTTTAGAAGTATAGTTTTCCCATTAACCCGGATCTTGAGTTAGGTTAACCTACGGAAGTTCCGGTTGATGATAATGTCTGTCAGACCACCGTCAGTGTCGTGATTAGTGTGAAGCTTGTTATCGCGTTATAATTTTGATTTAGAATGGCTTTTGTTTCTTTGCTAATTAGAAAAAACGCGTAGGATCAATGTAACTAATTGCAATCGTTGCAAGCCCAAATTAAAGAGACATCTGAACACGATCTATGTGATATTAAAAGCACTAAACCGTAAGCAACTAAAACGTTTTGTAAAACAGGAAAATATTGACAGAAAACGTTAAATCATTGAAAAGATTTGCCACACTTTAAAAACGAAAACAAATTTCTATGTCTACTCACATAACCTATAATTAGTAATAAATCGGTCCAACTATCATCGCTAAAAACATTCAAATCGGTGGAAGCTCAGTGCTGTACTAGGGATACATTAAAAATATTCTAGCATTATGAAGGCTATTTTGATAATTTGAATTCATATTAATTTCCTTTTCAACACAAGCGTTCAAAAAATACCGCATTTAAAAAATAGACCGCCAATTATTTTTTAAAATCGGAAAAGTAAAGTGGACTTTTACCATTATATTCACAACCCAACACTTTGTATGGAACAACTTGTTTCCTTCCGCGCTCTTCTCTCTCAAACCTTTCCTCATTAGCTACCACTTACTTCCGTTTGCTTGCCCCGCTTATTAAAAATTTCTTTCGCGCCAAAATCATTCCTCTGGTTTAGTTCACAAATTCGCCGCTGCGTTTCGCATATACCATTTTCTCTTCAGTGCTAGGAGACAATGCTGATGCACGGCGATGTTATATCGTCCAGTACTTCTAGGGAGCTGTAATATGATCCACTTCTGGTCATACTTAATACTCACTCTTCTCACTACAGCTATCATGGACTCGTTCTTGGTGTGCTCCGAAGTTTCTCGATTAACACAGACGAATGACGAAAACAAGGTTCAACTTAGCGCAATTTTTAAAGGAAGATTCTCAAAGACTAACTAATTTTGGATCACGGAACATCTAGATTTCTGCAAAACGAAACTTGTTGTTAAAGCTTTGATAGTTACGTAATCCACGCTTTCGGCAGAGGTTTTAAGAAATCATTGCCTGCAACCATGATTAAATTTCAGACCTCTGTGGGATAGGGGGAATTCGATTAACGAGATTTACAAATTGACATCGTCCTTAAATTAAGTTATCATTCTAAAAACTATGCTGCTCAATTATAATATAAAGGTATTCCATAAGAGGAACTTTTAACCCCTTCATAACTTATAATCTTTTAACCTTAACTTTTTTATCCTTTACTTCTTTGACGTGATTGTTAAATAAAAGTCTTCGGAAATTTTCTAAAACGTTTTTTTTTACTATCCGCGACCTTTCGGCTTCGCCGCTCTACGTCTATGCCTTGAACTAAAATTGTAGCAGTTGACGTGGTCACGAGGCTCAACTTATTTTTGTTTTACGGTACTAAAAGCGCCACCAAGCGAGCAAACATGGCGAACTAAATTAGTTAAAAAAATATTCTCGCTTCGTGATAGGCACGAGTCTTGATCATCTCGGAGGCACCGTAGGGATAAAGGATGTCCGTGAGGATATTTGTTTTCACGCTTAAAGGATAGGCAACTCCCTATCTCCGACTGCTGCATATTCGATATATAATCTGTTCCAGCTTTGGTTGTCAGCTAGCGTAAATTCCAGATTTCTATGTAGGAGCAACTAAATTATGATCATTAATGTAGCTTTGTGCGAACAAAAAAGGAAGTGCTGATTTACAGGATTTAAAACGTAGAGATTCTAAATCCTGAATATCAGTATTTTTTTCGTCTTTTGTCGCGAAATATATCTTTCGTATGTTGTCAGCACGCTTTAAACTACGTTATAGATTACCGCAAAATCATTCCTACATAGGAATCGGGGTTTGCTTGTGCTGAGAAGCAAAGCTAGATCACATTTTATATCGAATAAACTGCCGTCAAAGATAGGGAGTTACCTATCCTCTACGCGTGAAAAATATTTACACACTAAGTTTGTACTTTCGCGCGTTTTAGAGATTCGGCAAAGTATTGGTCCGACCCTGGCTGGCTGGCTGAGCGTCCCTTCAATCCCATTTTTAATGCTTAAATTGTTTTATACCAAAAAAGATAAATGCTATTATTCATTATGCATATAAAATTGGTTTTAAATGAACATTTTTTGGCACAAATATTATCAGATTTTTATAATGTTTTCGGTTCCGACTTCTCTCATTTGTTAGCACTTGAAACGTCAAAAACAAAAGAGGAATGAGGTTGCTTTTGGCGTTAATATATATCGGGCCTGCCTTCTATTCCAGTACGATTTTCTCTGCTCCTTATCTCCACCATCCGTTTCCGTGTCACGTCTAGCGTTCTTCTTTAGGGCAAGACAACATCACTCGGGGCTAGTTCTAAGCGCTTGTTGCATATTGCTTTAAGCGTGCAATCAATGAATAATTTTAGTACCCAGGAGAGAGTAAGGATGTATAGAACCAAAAATTTTACCCCCCTTCCTTCCGCCTTTCAGGGGGGTTAAAATGATTTGGTTCTATACCGTAATCAAACGCGTTTGGGGGATATTGTTAGGGGGGATTCATGACGTCAGGGGGAATGGGGGGAATTGACAACGTCTCGTGATGGTGTTGGCGGGAAATATGAATTGGTGGTGGATATTTTGGGTGCATATTTTAGCTTCCTTGGTGATGCTTTTTGTCGATTGTTGTGCCACCTGGTGGCAGGAGGATGACGTCACGTGGCTGATACCTGTAAAGATAGGCTTATGCTAGGTTATTCTATGGTAGATCTTGAAAGATAGGCTTATGCTAGGTTATTCTAAGGTAGATCTTGAAAGATAGGCTTATGCTAGGTATATTCTTTGTTAGATCCTGGTAGGCTTATGCTAGGTTATTCTAAGGCAGATCCTGAAAAAGATAGGCTTAAGCTAGGTTATTCTATGGTAGATCATGAAAGATGGGCTTATGCTAGGCTTATTCTATGGTTGATCGTGAAAGATAGGCTTATGCTATTTTAGGCTTATTCAATGGTAGATCCTGGTAGGCTTATGCTATTTTAGGCTTATTCAATGGTAGATCCTGGTAGGCTTATGCTATTTTAGGCTTATTCAATGGTAGATCCTGGTAGGCTTATGCTATTTTAGGCTTATTCAATGGTAGATCCTGGTAGGCTTATGCCAGGTAAATTCTATGATAGATCGTGAAAGATATGCTTATGCTAGGTTATTCTATGGTAGATCCTGAAAAAGACAGGCTTATGCTAGGTTATTCTATGGTGGATCCTGAAAAAGACACGCTTATGCTACGTTATTCTATGGTAGATCTTGAAAAAGACAGTCATATGCTAGGTTATTCTATGGTAGATCGTGAAAGATATGCTTAAGCTAGGTTTTTCTATGGTAGATCCTGGTATGCTTAAGCTGTATTAGATCTTGAAACATAGGCTTTTGCTAGGTTTATTCTTGGTAAATGCTGAAAAATATAGTCTTGTGCTAGGTTATTCTATGGTAGATCCTGAAAAAGATAGTCTTATGCTAAGTTATTTTATGTTAGATCATGAATGATTGGTCTATGCTAGGTTATTCTATGGTTGATCGTGAAAGATAGGCTTTTGCTATTTTAGGTTTATTTTATGGTAGATCCTGGTACGCTTATGCTGTATTAGATCTTGAAACATAGGGTTTTGCTAGGTTTATTCTTGGTAGATCCTAAAAGATATGCTTATGCTAGGTTATTCTATGGTAGATCCTGAAAAAGACATGTTTTTGCTAGGTTTGTTCTTGTTAAATGCTAAAAAATATAGTCTTATGCTAGGTTATTCTATCTATGGTAGATCCTGAAAAAGATAGGCTTATGCTAAGTTATTCTATGTTAGATCCTGAATGATTGGTCTATGCTAGGTTATTCTATGGTAGATCCTGAAACACAGCCTTATGCTAGGTTATTCTAGTTTTATAGGTTGAAGAATCAGAGTTTGTATTAGGTTTAGAACAATTAATGAGCACGAAATATTACTACCGGTTTTTTAATACGAATACTTTTAAAATACCCATGAATATTGATTAATATACGGGCATTTATATAATACTACCTAAAAAATCACCAATTTTACCATGCACAAGTGGCTTATTATAAAGTAATGCTGAATTTCACACAAATAATTCTAAATTACACATGATTTATATAAACTACATGCTAAAGTTATAGCTGGCTACTCCTAAAATACACATGAATATTGATTAAAATTCTGGCATTTTTATAATACTACCTAAAGAACACTAATTTTACCCTGCACAAGTGGCTTATTGGAAACTAATTCTGAATTTCATACGAATAATACTAAACTACAAGGGATTTATATAAAATGTATGCAAATGTTTTAGCTGAATACTGGCTAAAATGCACATGAATATTGATTAAAATACTAGCATTTCCATAATACTATCTTAAAAACCCCAATTTTACCATTCACAAGTGGCATATTAGAAATTAATACCGATTTCTTATACGAATACTACTAAAGTACACATGAATATTGATTAAAATACCGATATTGTTATAGCTGAATACTGCTTAAAAACACACGAATATTGATTATAATACTAGCATTTTTTTAACACTATCTAAAAAACACCAATTTTACCAAGCAAAAGTTGCTTACTAGGAACGAATTAACTAAAGTAAACATGAATATTGACTAAAATACAATCATTTTTATGATGCAAAGTGAAACATACCCTTTTTTATGAAGCAAAAGTTGTTTTGTATTAACTATGATGCTTCCACAATTCTATTTCATCTCGAAAGTCACTGCTGTACCTCATTTAAATCTCTGGTGAATCATCTGTCCATTCGTAACACTGGCACAAGTCCTTAATGCGGTATTTAAACTCACCACACAAAGTACAAAAGTTTCGCTCGTGAAGAAGATGTCTTCGCTCTTTATGGGTCGTCATACGGATAGGATTTTTAGATTGAACTAAAACACAACGTCTGAAGTGCGCACAGTCACGTCATGTGCAGAAATAATTTAATTGGCCGCAGTCAGGCACGTCTTTTAAAGTCCCATCACAATGATTGCAGTGTAGATGACCCGTACGTGGCATAGGGGCATGGGAAGAAGATGTCTTCGCTCTCTATAGTTTACAAAATCACCTCTTGGCCACCCAACAGGTGTATACTATATGACATTAAGGGGGCGGAGGAGGAATATTTATCCCCATCTGTTTTTATTTATACGTAAACACGTTCATACGTTTGGGGGGGCAGTGCCATTTGATTCCTTGCATTCAGATCAATGTAATTTATTTTGTCCTTTCTTTAAGTGGACCACCCACCAGGTTTTATGACCTTAAAAGGACAACATATCATTAGACCGAAGCATTAACCTCATACGTACTATATTTATCAAAATTATTAGCCGTGTAATCAAAAATTTGTGGAAAACGTAAAACAGTAATGTATTCACAATGCATTTCGTGTTAGAATTAAAAATCCATCGAAAAGTTTTTGATCATTTGCGTTACATTTCATCGAAACGAAAACGATAATTTACATTTCCTAAAAACCCATAGGAATACATGGGAAATTGAATAAACCACCGAAACGAAATCATCCCTCTAGGTTACATTTTACCGAAACGAAACGCATCATTTGAAAAACATTTCAAATTGTTAAAAACGTTGAGTTAAATTCTACTAAGATTTATCAAAATTACTCTATGTTTCACCAAAAAAACTTTTAATTTAGCAAATTTTCGCACCGATTAAGAATTTGGGATACATTCCTTAATGGTATATACTCCACCCAAGGGGAGAAGCGATCAACAAAGATCTTAAGGGCATAATAAAATGATTGTAAAAATAACTTGACACGCTGAAGGGTCCGTTACCATTAGGTGCGGGAGGTTGCTACGCTCTCCCCATCCCCATTGTATGTTGTGAGTTGTTATGGAGTCAAGTACACAAAGGTTGTCAAGAATACGTCAGATCATAGAGATCAACCACCTAAAAACTACTTATTGTACTATTTATTTTAATGATCTTGGGAATGTTGGGATTCCTTAATTTCTGGTTTCAGAGTTTGGACGAGATTGTTTGGAGAATGACGTCATCGTTACGAACATCTTGAAACGAGCCCGTAAAGAATAACTTAATCATTTTGTTAAGAAATACTCTTTGTAATCTCTTTTGTATTTTTGAAATATAAATGTGTCACCTTCAGGGTTGGCAAAAATCCGAATTTTTCTTGAAAAAGCCACTGGTATGGTTTTTTGCTGGTTTAAACCGGATTTTATTGGACTTATCCGGCTTTTTTTAAACTACTCTCTAGTGCTTAATTTTAGCACTTCTTTTTACATTTGGTGCGCTAGTTGTCTTCTGCTAGGCCGTCTGATTGAGAATAATTTTTATTGTACATAAAAGTTGATAAAACTATAGACATTTCCCTTAGAGATGAGTAGGGCCCCTGATTTAATCGGGATATTTCAATCCAACCCGACCCATATCGGGTCGAAAAATCCTAGATCGGGTTGGGTTAGAAAATTACTTAAAACGTTTTTCTAGTCGGGTCGGGTAGGGTTATCGTCAAGCAGGGTAGACATTTTTATTATCTTCAATAGGACAGGGTAGGGCCCGGGAGGACATTTTTATTATCTTCAATAGGGCAGGGTCGGGCTCGGGTAGGCTTTTTGTGATCTTCAATAGGGCAGGGTCGGGCCCGGGTAGGCTTTTTTTGATCTTCAATAGGGCAGGGTCGGGCCCGGGTAGGCTTTTTGTGATCTTCAATAGGGCAGGGTCGGGCCCGGGTAGGCTTTTTGTGAACTTCAATAGGGCAGGGTCGGGCCCGGGTAGGCTTTTTGTGAACTTCAATAGGGCAGGGTCCGGCCCAAGTAGGCTTTTTGTGATCTTCAATAGGGCAGGGTCCGGCCCGGGTAGGCTTTTTGTGATCTTCAATAGGGCAGGGTCGGGCCCGGGTAGGCTTTTTGTGATCTTCAATGGGGCAGGGTCTGATAAAGATTTTTCTAAATGCGCGGTCCGACCCAACAATTTAGCGTTGCAAACAATTCAACTCAGTTTCACGAGTTTCGCGTGGGTCAGTGGGAGGAGGGCGCGTCAAACTAACCCACAATGTATGGGAATCGACCATTTCGATGAAATAAAGAGGTAAAGACATGTGGGTCAAACTTTTCCCTCCATCTCACTTTATGGTGCCTGTGCTGTACTCTATTATCATATTTTTTGAAAAATCCACTGGATTTTTCAACGTGGTTTAAACCGGTTTAATCCAGGTGGATAAAACCGGACTGGATACCAGTGTGCCAACCCTGGTCACCTTTATAATAATGTTTTTTATTTCATATATTAAGTAATGTGGGGGGGGGGTAAAAGAGAGGGATAGGAACTACTGGCGATAAATGAATCGAATATTTCTATCATCATATTCATTCATCATCATGAACTCGGAGCTGCAGAGATATCATACTTTTTACCCCTGGACACAAGATGGAAACTATAAAAAAGCTTTAAGCAGAGCGGGGTTTCATTCGTTACATACCGATGATCTAGTACAGTGCTTCGAATGCAACGGCATTTTATTAGCCTGGAAACCCACCGATAATCCTTACGAAGAACATTTGAAACATTTTCGTAAGTGGAACTTTATCAGAGGTGGGCCCACAAAAACCTAACCTTTAGCTTTGATACAAAAGAGATTACAAAGAGTATTTCTTAACAAAACGATTAATTTATTCTTTACGGGCTCGTATCAACATGTTTGTAACGATGACATCATTCCTCAAAAAATCTCGTCCAAACTCTGAAACCAGAGATTAAGGAATTCCAACATTCGCAAGATCAATAAAATAAATAGTACAATAAGTAGTTTTTAGGTGGTTGATCTCTAAGATCTGACGTATTCTTGACAACCTTTGTGTACTTGACTCCATTAGAACTCAGAACATATAATGGGGATGGGGAGAGCGTAGCAACCTCCCGCACTTAATGGTAACGGAGTTTTCAGCGTGTCAGAGTGAGTTATTTTTACAATCATTTTATTATGCCCTTAAGATCTTTGTTGATCCCCTCCCCCTTGGTTGGAGTATATACCGTTAAGGAATGTATCCCAAATTCTTGATCGGTGTGAAAATTTGCTAAATTAAAATTTTTTTTGGTGAAACATAGAGTAATTTTGATAAATCTTAGTAGAATTTAACGTTTTTAACAATTTGAAAAGTTTTTCAAATGACGCGTTTCGTTTCGCTAAAATGTAACTTAGAGGGCTGATTTAGTTTCTGTTTTTTATTCAATTTCCCATGTATTCCTATGGGATTTTAGGAATTGTAAAATATCGTTTTCGTTTCGATGAAATGTAACGCAAATGATCAAAAACGTTTCGATGGATTTTTACTTCTTGTGAATACATTACTGTTTTAGGTTTTCCACAAATTTTTGATTACACGGCTAATAATTTTGATAAATATAGTACGCATGAGGTTAATGCTTGGGTCTAATGATTTGTTGTCTTATTGATTTCTGATAACGCTACAAAAAACATAACTTGTAGAGACTTGTCCGTTTAATGCCCTCAGGGCAACCACCTGGAATCAATTAAATGTTTGACCCCCTTCACCAATTAACAAAGCAATAAATCACTCTAAATACAAATTCCATTCATAACTATAGAAATTCCATTCACAACTATACAAATTCCATTCATAACTATACAAATTCCATTCATAACTATACAAACTCCATTCATAACAATACAAATGGTTCGACCACACCCTCAAACCGATTAAGACACGCCTGGACGTGTTTACGTATAATAAAAAACAGATGGGATAAAGGTTTACTCTCGCCACTCCCCTTTAATGTCATAAAACCTGGTGGGTGGTCCACTTAAAGAAAGGACAAAATAAATTACATTGATTAGAATAAAAGGAATCAAATGGCTATGCCCCTCCCCAAACTTATAAAATTTAGACACGTATGTCGTGTTTACGTATAAATAAAAACAGATGGGGATAAATTTTTTTGTTATGAACCAAGTTCGACCTCCTCCGCCCCCTTAATGTCATATAGTATACACCTGTTGGGTGGCCAAAAGGAGATTTTGTAAACTATAGAGAGTCATTTCACTTCCGAACTCTGGAGAGAAAGGTTGTTCACAAGGTTAGTAAGCAATCATGTGTTTCCTCCGATACACGTTACGTGATATGTAATTCTTTTTTGGTAAAATTTCCAATTAAAATGTGTATGTTTTACTCTGAAACGTTGAGATCGGTAAGTATTTAAACATAATAAGTAATATTCAGGTATATTTCATTCATCTGACCACATCTCTTTCGGTATGGCCGAAAATGTTCATAAAAACCTCAAAAAAAACTAGGGAATGCCCCTATGCCACGTAGGGTCATCTACACTGCAATCATTGCGATGGGACTTTAAAAGTCGTGCCTGACTGCGGCCAATTAAATTATTTCTGCACATGACGTGACTGTGCGCACTTCAGACGTTCAATCTAAAAATCTTATCCGTATGTCGACCCATAAAGAGCGAAGACATGTTCTTGACGAGCGAAACTTTTGTACTTTGTTTGGTGAGTTTAAATACCGGATTAAGGACTTGTGCCAGTGTTACGAATGGACAGATGATTCACTAAAGATTAAAATCAGGTACAGCAGTGACTTTCGAGATGAAATAGAATAGTGTAAGCATCATAGTTAATACAAAACAACTTTTGCGTCGTAAAAAAGGGTATGTTTCTCTTTGCATCAAACCAATGATTTTATTTTAGTCAATATTCATGTGTACTTGAGTTAAATCGTTTCTAGTAAGCAACTTGTGCTTGCTAAAATTGGTGTTTTTTAGATAGTATTAAGTAAAAAAAGTAACTGCTAGTATTTTAATCTATATTCGTGTGTTTTTACATCTCCGAGTGACGTATGTCACGGAGAGGTTCTGTAACGATCGTGTGTGTTTGTGTGTCTGTTGTTACACCCACGTGACCGCGTTCGCAGTTTCCAAATCTAAACAAACGTGTTCGACATTTCCGAACTGCTTTCACAGTCACGGAAATGGCTCCTCTACTTGAGTTCTCACACCACCATCTTCTGGTCTTTGTCCATCCCACACGGACACCAGTCTGTACTTACTGGCTTCTCATCACAACCATCTTTTGGTCTTCGTCCATCCCACATGCACACCAGTCTCTACATACTGGCTTCTAACACCACCATCTACTGGTCTTCCGTCTATTCCACATTGACACAAATCTGTCTCATTGGCTTCTAACTCTATCGTCATCGTTTGGTTTAAGACATTCGCGGCAATCAGCTAGGGTTACGAGAAACGTCTAGCCTCCTTAGGGTGGGTTGTCCACCAAAGGTTTTCCAAATTGCGGTTGTTCTTGCTTCTAACTGTAGTTCGACACCCTTATACTACCTATTTGAGTAAGGCGAAGCAACCGGCGTATGCTTCATTTCAAACGCCAATATTAGTCAAGTCTCTCAAGAATGTTTAATTGTTCTTTATCAAAACGATGTAACGCTCAATAAGGCGAACAACTAACCGAGAAAATATTTAATATTAATTATATTTATTTTAATATTTAAGATAATCTTGTTTCTAAACTCAATATTAATACGGAAAGAGTTAAAAAGCAGTCTATGTTTTTACCTCTCCGTGTGACGTAGTCCAGGAGAGGTTCTGTAACGGCCGTATCTGTGTGTGTGTCTGTCTGTCCGATGTTACACCCACGTGACCGCGTTCGCAGTTTGCGTAAAGGAAGCAAACGTGTTCGCAATTTCCGGACAGCATTGACAGTTCACAGAAATTTGGAAAATTGTATTTCTCTCCGTTGGCTACTCTATACTCGAGTTCTCACACCACCATGTTTGTTCATCGTCCATTCCACATGAACACCAGTCTGGTACTTTTCTGGCTTCCAAAACCACCATCTTCTGTTCTTTTTCAATCCCACATTGACACCAGTCTGCACTTACACTGGCTTCTTACACCACCATCCACTGGTCTTCCGTCTATTCCACATAGACACCAATCTGAATCATTGGCTTCTACTCCATTATCATCGTTTGGTTTTAGGATGTACGCGGCGATCAGCTAGGGTTACGAGAAACGTCTAGCCTCCCTAAGGTGGGATCGGCCACCAAAGGTTTTCGCAATTGCGCTTTTTCCTTACTATTATAAGGGGAACGATTTCCATATATATACTAAAATTTTAAAAGAATCGGGTAAGAGGCGTACGCTTCAATTTAAACGTCAATTTTAGCAAAGTTTGAGAAGATTATAATTTTATTTTAAACAATTTAACTATTATTAATGTTAGTTATTGAAGATTAAAATAATTAAAAATAATTATATTTATTTAAATATTAAAGATAAACCTCTCGTGGAAAGAGAGAGATTATCATTGCCTTCTATATCTACCAAGGCCCGTGCATGCGATATATTTCCCCGATTGTCTCCTATATCTATCAAGGCCCCTGCATTGTGATATATTTCATTCATTGCCTCCTATATCTATCAAGGCCCGAGCATTGTGATATATTTCATTCATTGCCTCGTATATCTATTAAGGCCCGTGAATTGCGATATATTTTTCAAAACAACAACAAAAATGGGAAGCTCCTCTCAGAAACATAATAATTTCTTTTCTCTGTATATGAAATGAAAATATTTATAATATTGCGCTTCATCTTTAATGGTATGAATCCTTGCCTGTCTATTAATATTTTACGTAGGAGTAATACGTTTTTAGCAAAGTCTAGAGAGGATAAACATAAACGAGATTGTTTCGGAAAAAAAAATACTGCTTCCACTAATGGGTTTATACTCCTTGTTACAGTTGTATAGAGTAATCATGATAAAAGCTTAAACAATTACGAGAGGACAGACCTTTTTTATCCTCTTGTTTTATTCTTAATAAGAATATAAAACATTTATTTTGTATCAAAAAATATTTTTTGGTGCTGAGATTGCTTTAGAAAAATCCAAACGGTTAGGCATTGGTAAAAAAGATATGTGTAAGCTATTTGCAGAGATCATTATTGTTTTACATGTTTTAAATAAGACTGAAGCTTCCACTATTGTGTTTATGCTCCTTGTTTGTTTGACTGAAAACCATCTAGGTGTAGATAACAGTCAGACCAAAAATTTCAAAAATATATATTTTAAATCTAATCAGATACTCCCACCTAGTTGAAAATAGACCTATTAAATTTTCGGGAGCCATTCTTGAGAATCTTCTTTTGCTTGTAGGTTGTCAATTTACCAGTAAATATTTGCGTTTGGAGGTAAGTACATTGCTTAAAACTATTTGTATTGGTTTTTTAGGAATTAAATTAAGACACTTTTCAATATTTCATTTAAAATCATTTTTATTTTTCACACAACAATTGCGCTATTTTAGCAAAATACTGTATCACTCGCAGATGATTCCCCTGTAAGATAAGATCGTGTTAATGAAAATGTATTAAATGGGTGCTGATTTACTTGCTCGCTTTAAACTCGCAGACTCGCGATTCGGATCCGGAGACCGCGTCAGTCCCAGAATCCGGTTTTGTATACACCAACGCCCTAAATCAAATTTTGCACGATAGCGATGAAGACGGATTTACTATGTCGCCTGATTTGTCGTCGTTACCAGGACCATCTTCTAGACCCGAATTTATTCCTCCTACCAATTCGGCCCAAAATATTACCCGTCATCTTGCTAAAAAAACAACTACGTCCAAAACTTACGTCAGGCGACCCCAAAATGCTCCCAGAGCAGTTTCTCCCATTCCCCAGTCATCTCCTAGAACACCACCACCTAGGTCACCATTAAGTCAAACTCGGCGGTCCCTTACACCGCAAGAAGTACCGACTTTCCACTCTGGTACTTAGGCGAAAATTGTTGATTTCCTAGTATACCAGCTAATGGGATTATTTCAGAATCACCTTTACCACAAAGACCTCGTAGACAAGCGAATCGCGCAGGTACTAACACTCCCGCGGTTGACGGTGGTGCCAATCGAGAGCGCGGTAGCGGCACAAGACAACAATGGAAATGAGGGTAATTTTTAATTATAATGGATGCTAGGTAAGGAAAAGTCACTAAAAATAACTCACAGGCAGGGTAAGGGCAAGACGAGCTGGTCCCTATGACAGAGTATTGGCGGATTCCGCGTTGACAACGGACACTGCAGCACTGGAAGAAGCGGCCGTGCAGTATAAGAGGCTCGCGGATGTTGCGCAGAAGCGCGCTAAAATTGAAAGCGAACGCAACGATATTTTACGCTCGTTAGCTGGTTCCGTTAAAGTGTTTCTGGAACGTTCTTTTCTAAGATCACCGACGGATTCCAACTGAATAATAAAAAAATTTACCTTTTTCTTCTAATGATTTAAAATTCACTATTAAACGTGTACCATTTAGTCTAAGTGATTTCTTAAAAAAAACTAAGTTTTCAACACCACCACGAGAAGGTAGGTACTCCGTGCCTGTCCGTTACTCGCGTTAGTTATCGCGTAAACCTTAACGGACTCAACTCGCGTTAATTATCGCGAGTAAAGGCTCGTTTACATGTGAGCGAGAATTAAGCTTAAAGCGGAGAGTAGAAGTTGAAAGTCGAATCTTTTTCTCGCGCCTAAAAAAATCGCGTCTGAAAAAAGCGTTTGTTCCCGCTGCTCCACCTGCTCCTTCGTTTACATACGAGCTGGGCAGTAGCATGAGCCTAGATTGCAGAGTTGTCCTTCAGTCGGAAGTAAACAACTAAAATGGCGTCGACTGTCGTTAGTTTACTTCTGCTTTAAAAGAAACTATTGCTTTTGAAAAACATTCGACATTTATAACAAAAAAACAACAGAAAATTAGAACTGAACGTCGTTGGTGGGCACATCCTATATGGAGAAATAGAAACAAAGAAGGCTATTTTCGCCTTTTGGAAGGTTACTTGATGTAATTTGTCAAGATGCGTATATTTTCTCTACTTGAGCTTGAGAATAATTTTGATTTAATTGTCGAGCTTGAAAGGATGAGGCAAATTAATGTGATTACACGTATTTAAAACATTTTATCTTGTTCTTTTAAAGACATTCTCAATGGTGGTGCCTAGGCCTATTTTGCGAGATAAACAAACGCAAAAATATCAAACGATATTCGGTCCTTGGATATTATTGGCTTGGAAAATCACGTGACTCTTTGCGAGAAGCAAACACGAGCTGAAGATTCTACTGCGGCAGATCAGAGCTTATTCCGAACACCCGCTTCATCTATGAGCAACAAGCGTGACTTAAAAAGCTTTCGCTTGTTTGTAAACGGTATGCCTAGGGAACGCAAACCCCAATACGCCTCATCTCTCAGCTTTACGCTTCGACTTTTTCCATTTCTCGCGCACATGTAAACGAGCCTTTACACGAACTTCCAGTGTCACTAGGCAATCAAAGCAAAGGTAAACAAATGAGTGATTACAGTATCATTTATAAAAACATAATTTCCAAATGATACTTGACCAAAGACGAAATGAATTTCAATTTTCGTTGAGAAAAATTTAAACTGATTTTGACTTAAATTTAGAAATTACTATTTTTATAAAGTTTACTGAAGAAAGCGCATAGTGTTTACCTCCCTAGATTGCCTAATGGCCCTTATAAGGGTCTTTTTTCGCTCCATTCGAACTTATTGGAAATGCCTCACATTCCTGTTACGCACTTGGAGCCCAGCGTTGAACCAGTTGGCAGTAGCTCCAGTGTTTTGATGGGGTGGTTGTTGTGGCTCAGCATCGGCACGCTCCCTTTGTCTACTGTTCACAAGGTCGGCTTCAGACAGGTCCACATTTCCCTCTTCATACGGTTCAGCGATGTTATTTGCCAAACACATGTTATGAAGAATGCAGCATGCGTATAAAATTCTGCCTGATCTTTTTGGCGAGTAGTGCAGTGTTCGGTCCTATAGAAGGCACCGAAACCTTGCCTTCAAAACACCAATGCACCTTTCTATGCATTTCCTCGCTTCTTTATGATGCCTATTAAATTCTTCTTCAGCATGGGTGGCAGGCTGAGAGATCGGGACCATCAGCCACGGCTGTAAAGGGTACCCTGCATCACCTTAAAAAGTTAATAAATAATGCTAATTTGATTCATTTCTCTGAATTGAGGAGAATTATCTTTCTACGGAAACCTAAACTATACTAATTATTACCTAAATGCCAAGAATTTTTGAAACCTTCATCTCTGTGCTTGGATTCGAAGAATTTTAAAGCTAAGGAAGATTTCCAAATGAATGAATCATGTGCAGAGCCATGAAATTTGGCGTTCGCGTACATGATTTTAAGGTCCAAATCACAAATCTTGAATTAAATTTTATACAACAATTAAATCAATAGGAATTGAAGTTCATTAAAATTTTCCTATTTACATGTTGTACGTTGATGGAATAGTATCCTTTGCGATAAAAAAATGGACCGCATCCAAATGTTCATCCGTTTTGGTTGGGGTGACAATTGCCACATGCGTTCCATCAAGGGCTCCAATAACTCCCGGGGAGTTTTTTCGTTGCATAAACCTATTTTAATGATCTTAATAAAGCCACTTCTAAGGATTTGAGATTTTGTACATACGGGGCTTTCACTTTCGCTTGTTCATCCAAGGTACAAGGAAACTTCACCCACGTGACCCACCCATCCAGCAACTCTTTAACCAAGGCCTTGCTCACATCCCTTGCAACTCTACTAACAGTTGGCTGGCTAACAGTCAAGAAACTTTCTTGGCCTACGCCAGTTTGATAGGAGCCAGCTGCATCAAAACGCAAAGCAATCAACACCTAAAGATTTCAAGCTGTTTAGTCTCAATTTCATGGATCGCTCTAAAGGTTCAATGCCTAAAGCTACCACGTCAAAAGCCAGAGAGAATGAATATCTATAATAAATATGGCGAAACGTTCCAAACTTGCTATACACCTCTATGATCGTTGTTACACAAATAGACGATTGTAAAATATACATTTTCTTAAACCAAAACGACCTTAGGATCACTTGTTAAATGAACTTTGAGTTTGGACGTGGTATAGGCAATCGTAGATGTTTAATAACAAAATAATCTTTGCAAAAAAGAGAAAAAAAAGGTTTCTGTACCCTTACCTTGGAATCAACAGTCAAGACCGTAGTACGTTGACCACTAAGCCTTGAGTCAGAACGTTCGCAAAGATTTATCACTAGTGGTTTAGACAACCGGAACAACTTAGTGAATTGAAGTAGTGGTAATTCGAATTCCATACCGGGATCGCGTAAAACTCTTTCCCTACGTAATGCTCGCCTATTTTCCATATCTTGTCGTCGCAAAATTTCAAGACATATCAGACTGTTGGCTGCCATTTTGACAAAAAAGTAACATATGGTCCCTTACCCTAAGTAAATACTTCCACCTAGCGGATGAAACTGAAATTACTTAACCGGCAAATTCAAATTATGGTGCCGTCTTTGTTTTTCTTCTTTGAAATCGCAAATATTCGTTAAAAAAACTTTAAAATTGATACAAAAACACGGCTCTTTACCATCTTATCAACAGCGAAAACCCTGCCGATAAGTTATCAATCGCTTATCACATTCCCCATACGATAATTTTGAGTTTTGGAGTTAGAGAATACCGATTTTTGATAACTTATCAAATTAACGATAAAACGGAGTTATCGTAAACGATAACTTCGATAAATCAGTTAGAGAATTGGCCCCATTAACGGTTCAGAGTGAGCCGAAAGTTAAATACGTTTAAATAATCAGGTGTAGATGTTATAATAGAAGAAAAGATCTTGGTGGCAATTAGACCAGTGAAAGGGCTAATGATAAACGGGTATTAGCTACGGAGTTTTCATTCTTTTTATGGAGCGCAAGACATTCAGTGCGTCTAGCCACAATCAACTTTGGTGTTATTTAACCTTAACACGCATGTTGGCAAACTAAGAACATTGTTGAGGTGAGACAAGACGATAGTGTTTACACTGCAAACCAGTTGTGAATGTGTAAACAGCTGAAGCGTAGACAATTGAGCATTTACAAACACATAAAGGTTATATCTCCCCAAAATTTTTACACTTCATTTCCTGTTCTTTTCCCATTGACTGACTTCATTGTGTCCAAGATCTATCCTTAATTGATGTAAAATGTCGTCTGCTTTACTGTATATTCGCAATGCTTGGAATACTGCTTCCATAAATCGTAGATTTTTACTTCAAATAGAGAGAAGTAATTGCATATCTAGGTAAATAAGTTTGTAGTAGTAGACCTCTTGACTCGGAGAGGTAATATTTTGGTTTTTCCAACTTGTTCTAAGCAGTATTCAGCTATAACAATATCGGTATTTTAGTCAATATGCCTGTGTACTTTAGTATTATTCGTATGAAATTCAGTATTAATTAACCTAATACAAACTCTGACTCTTCCGCCTATACAACTACAATAACCTAGCATAAGGCTGTGTTTTTTAGCATTTACCAAGAACAAACCTAGCAAAAACCTGTCTTTTTCAAGATCTACCATAGAATAACCTTGCATAAGCCTACCAGGATCTACCATAGAATAGGCCTGCAATAGCATAAACCTATCTTTCAAGATCTAATATAGTACGAACCAACCAGGATCTACCATAGAATAAGCCTGCAATAGCATAAACCTATCTTTCAAGATCTAATATAGCACGAACCTACCAGGATCTACCATTGAATAAGCCTAAAATAGCATAAGCCTACCAGGATCTATCATTGAATAAGCCTAAAATAGCATAAGCCTATCTTTCACGATCAACCATAGAATAAGCCTAGCATAAGCCTATCTTTCATGATCTACCATAGAATAACCTAGCTTAAGCCTATCTTTTTCAGGATCTGCCATAGAATAACCTAGCATAAGCCTACCAGGATCTAACAAGGAATATACCTAGCATAAGCCTATCTTTCAAGATCTACCTTAGAATAACCTAGCATAAGCCTATCTTTCAAGATCTACCATAGAATAACCTAGCATAAGCCTATCTTTCAAGATCTACCTTAGAATAACCTAGCATAAGCCTATCTTTCAAGATCTACCATAGAATAACCTAGCATAAGCCTATCTTTAAAGGTATCAGCCACGTGACGTCATTCTCCTGCTGGCACCAGGTGGCGTAACAATCAACAACAAGCATCACCAAGGACGCTAAAATATGCACCCAAAATATCCACCACCAATTCATATTTCCCGCCAACACGACCACGTGACGTCATCAATCCCCCCTAACAATGTCCCCCCAACGCGTTTGATGACGGTATATAACCAAAACATTCTACCCCCCTGAAAGGAGGGGGTTCTATACCGTCATCCTTACTCTCCCAAGCACACATATTATCCCACAAATATTAGGTTTCCTACAAAAATATCAACAAAATTGTTCCAGTTCATAGGACAGAAGTTTATTATTTACTTGTTTCATTGATCTATAACCCAAAATCAAGCTTGAATATTTTTATTCATAATTGGAATGATATTTGATATTTAAAAGAAAAAAAACCGTTTAGGTAGGGGTCACAATAAATTTAGAAAGCCCGGGCAAAACGATTACATGGCTGAAGCCATCTTGTTTTATGTTGTAGTCATCATGAAAATACTTTAAGCCAGCCGTTTTACTGTACTTGAAGTGTATAACCGCTAAAAAGAGGAAGACACGTCCTCCTAACCTAACCAAACCTGGTTTTAAACAAAAACGATTTATTGAATGAAAGCGTTTTTTTTAATGCTTAACCCAGCACCAATAGCCAAGTCCAATTTTCCCTTTTTCAATATATTAGTACATTATATATTTATAATACACGGTGTTGAAACCCGAGATGGTTTTTTTATTATCATTGTGTTGCATAGTCGTCAAATAGTGGGATTTGCAAGGCAGTAAAATGTATTTTAAACGCTTTCATTAAAAAACGACATATAAATTAAACTACATAGAATTTTTGGGGTCGCTTAATTCGACAAATAGCGTCGTTTGAATAGTAAATACTAAACTCGCGGTTTGGCTAAATTCATTAAAAACATTGGCGGGATTCGGTCTAATGGAATAATGCACAATGGGAATATACCTACAGGAACTTGTTCAAAAGAAACGAAAATTATATTTATATTTCTCCTTTAATATCACAAAACGTCAAAATTTCCATATTAGAGTACAAAAACTTCGGGAATTAAGCAAAGAAGTTACCAATTTTTGTGCCAGAAAAAAATAATATTTAACTTCTTTTGAAACTTACCATGATTAATTTATATTGAAGAATAGCTTGATACCTTTTCCAGCAGATAATTGTTTCATATTGATATGTTAGTTTCATTAATTTATAAAAAAAATTGGTATTGACATCGGTTATTTTACGATATAATCAAATTGACTCTCACGATTTGTTGAACTGATAAATTTCAATGGAACGGCCCAAAACCTTTAGCTTTGTTTTGAAATGAGTTAAATTTAATTTTAAATATATTGGCTACTGAATTTATCAAAGATAATTAATTTATTTAATACTGAAGAAAAATTACGCAATGAAAGAGGAAGTGACTTACATTTGGAATGGGTAAATGTTTGGCGGTAGATTTGGTATACAGTAATAAGAGAATGCAGTTTTAAGCACCCTCTCTAAATTGAACCAACGCTAATAATAACTAATTATTGCAGATGTTCATATTTCATTTGATCAATCCAAGTTTATAGAAATGAAATGGCTCCTAATGACAAGGAGACAATTAAAGAATGAATGAGAAGGTTGCATCTCAATTCCGAATATAGAAAAAAAGAAAATGCTCCCAATCGCGTAGACCTGTTACTAAAATGTTGCCACCTTCCCAAAACACTGGGCCTAATACTTAGTTGCCACCTTTCCAAAATATATGAGAAAAATTGGTTTCCCTTTTCCAAATCATAAAACAAATAATTAATTTCCACATTTTCCAAAGTATATGGCAAACAATTAGTTTCCATTTTTCAAAAATATAAGGCCAAAAAATTTAATTTCACCATTTCCAAAATATTGACCCTAATAACTAGTTGCTACATTTTCTAAATTGTTGGCCATAACATTAAGTTCACAAAACATATGCTCAAACAATAATGGGACTATTTTGTCTAACACCTTTAAAGGTGAGCCTTCGGACACAATAAACTTTCTTTTAAAAGCATTGGGTTGGTGCTAGTTTTGCTCAAAGGGAAATTATTTTCTATTCATTGGGGAAGTGCAACTTTTTCAGTTCTGTTCAATGAGAAATAATTGTTTTTTATTTCGTTGTCCAATTGGACACGAGCCGTAAAACTACCTTGTGGTGCTAGATAATACTTGGGCAAATATCACTTAAGCCAAAAATATACCTGCTGTAGCAAAATCATGGCAGGAAAACAGTATACTTAAATTTGGGCCGAAGTAGCGATATGGTTTTTCTAGTCATCCAAGTTGACTCTAAACGAGTCGCGTGTAAATCTTGATAATTTAATTTTTCTGTCGCAATTTCTGCCTTTTTTCTCAAAATAATTCGTAAACTAATTATCTTGTTCAATTATTTTTAGACTACTTACGACATTCAATTCCATTAGTTCTAATATATTATGGACATCTTCAATATTTAATAGAGAGAAAATTTATAGCTCCTACTGCGAAGATTTGAGCAAAACTGAAGTTTTTCTCTGAATTTTCACGTTCCACTGCGTATCATTTGGTTTTTATTGATCCTCTTTAGCGCTTGTCACTGTTTTGGAGCAATCAGGTAGTCATTTTACCGTTTATCCTCTAAACAATCCTTTCTAAATCAAAATTGTGTTTTTGACTTTATATACATGTAATAATGTTTATCTTTCCAGGATACTGTCGTTTAATAGCCCAAAGTTGTACTATTGAAGGCTTAAATGTTATTTTTTATATAGCTACATATTGCAACGACAAGGTTCATTAAAGCATAGCCCGGCTCGAAATGATTCCTACAAGTTGACTTACCTTTATAAAGCTAGTGGGTGGGATCTATAACAGCACTTGTAAACTCCGCCCACATATGTTTCCAGCCTTCTTCAAGCCAAAACTGGAGTTCGTGTGGATAGTCACCTTCTAGGGCTTCCGTACTTTTCTTTAAAGTTAAGATGTTGAATTTTATAATCAACAATTTTCTGAACGATTATGTAACTAAGGTACTTGATTTTTTATTTTGTTATTTATTTTTCAAAATTTCTTGACATTAATACAAACTTTATGTCAGAACTTGCTAAGAACCCTGAACACAATGAAACGAATATGAGTGTTCTCGCCCTTTTTAGAGCGTCCTTTTGGGTAGTCAAATTTCAATGTTACTTTAAAAACCATGGCAACGCTTCAAACACATCACCGTAGCTGTTATCGATATATCTAGTTTATAGTCAGTTAAAAGTCCAGTCTATATGGCAACGCCGTTATTCTTGAGTGCGACTTCTATTATCGAGAGAGAAATCGTTCAGACTTTGGACTTTCATTTTCGTTTCAAAATTATTAGCGCTACCCGACTTATAATTCGTGTCCGTTGGGTTGAGAGAAATAACCGAGACGTGGGTTAAATCAAACTGGTATAATTTATTAAAAATAGGTTCACAACTTTAGGTACTACTCCGCGCTGTTAATCATACAAGAACTTCCCCCTCTTGCTCCTGCTTCCTGTATTTATTGCTATGGTTAACATCACGTGACCTTATCTTATCTTGTTTATCGTTTTTTTATAAAGGTGCCGATAAAATTATATTTTCCATACCATTTATATGTAATGTTCATTTTCTGAGGTTAAATGGCGCAAAATAGTAAAAACGAAGCCATTGGTGCGGTATTTGGTTTTATATTGCAGCTAATACAAATCACATTCGGTAAAAATTGCACGGAGAGAATGTCAGATCGAGAGTATTCAAATTTATTACCATTATGTAATTAAGATATTTTATTAAGCCTTTATTTTTATGTAACTCTTTCTTGACAAAGAATAGAATACTTATCCAAAACCTTAACATGTACAAAAATGGGCCAAGCCTCGCTTTGTGCCCTCTCCGACGTAAAACGTTCTGAGATCCCATGTAGAGTCAAGTCTGTCATAATCCTATCATTCAATCGCCAATTGAACAATCATGTTATAAATTAAGTCCTTTTCGTAATTAATAACAAATATTCTTTAACTCTCATTATTATACATCTTCGTTCGTAACGAAAATATCGTGACTTGCCAATCGCAAGTATGTAATACTAAAAGGGAGTCGAAGGGATATTCACTAAATCGTTAATGGTCGAGAGGATATGTGCAAGTTTGAAAGATGAGTCAGGCATAACCCTATGTACAAGTTTATATAATGAGTTACGCATAGCCCTATTAACATGTTTATAAGGTGAGTTATTTATAATCCGATGTACAAGTTTATAAGGTGAGTTAGGCATAGCCCTACGAAGAAGTTTATAAGGTAATTACATGCGATGCCTAGTCGCGATATTTTTGATACGAACAAAGATGTATGATAATGATAGAGTCAAAGAATGTTGGTTATTAATTAGGAAAATGACTTAATTTATAACATAACTGTTCAATAGGCGATTGAATGAGAAGAGAATGACAAACTTGGCTCTACATGGGATCTCAGAACGTCTTACGGCGCAGAGGGCACGAAACTAGGCTTGGCCCATTTTTGTACTTGTTAATATTTTTGATAGGATCTCACTTCTTTTTGTAGGATGACGTTCTTTTTTGGCGACATCGTATGATGTATGTCTACGATTCGGGTGGTAGAAGCGGTAGAAGATGTGGTTGTTTCGAGGTGTTGAAAGTGGTTAGGTTTAACTTCCCACTGCCACAAAATCTCAATCAACTATTCGATTGAGGAAGTTACTATAGGGTTGGTACTGGTAATTGTGAACACTTTTTGCAAGTCTTTGAATAACTTCCGTGGAGCTAACGTTACACCAGAAACTTTCAGGATATGAAATATGATTCTTTAGACAAAATTCACTATGTTTTCAGCTTTTTAACTCTCTTAAATTTTGCACAATACCCTATTTCCCAATCCCCGTAGAGGACCCCAAATGTGATAAATCGATGGTAAATGTAAATACCCTGACCCTAAATACTGAAGGAGGTAGTGACTGAACACTGGACCCAAATGTGAACAACAATGATAATCAAATGGGAGGAATAAAAAAGGCCCTAGGAAAGGACAGAGTTGCCAGAGTACCTGAAAATCCTGGAAAATCTGGAAAAGTCAGGGAATTTAAATATGGGCCGAAAAGGTCAGGGAAAAGTCAGGGAATTTGATTTTAGTGGGTAAAACTTCTGGGAATAAGTCTTTATTGAAAGAGTAATGAAAGTTTCTCCTCATGTCTCTCAACCCAGAAAACTCGAGATTAATCCTCAAAAATGTCTAGAATTGTTTTTGTAAAGTAAATGCTCTTATAAATATATTTCTTTATATATTATTTATTATGTTTCTTATTTGTTTTGGTGCAACAAATACATTTGAAAACTTAATGTTGAGAGTTTATTTAATTATAAGCACTTGAAACGTGCTGTGAACATTCACACTTTCGGCCTAAAAGGTCAGGGAAAATCTGAGAAAAAGGTCAGGGAAACCTGGAAAAGTCAGGGAATTTGGTTCTGAAAATTCCGTAGCAGCCCTGAAGGAGCTACCATTACGTAGGGCCTAAATTCATGCACCTAGATTAAAGTTTACGCAGATGTGATAATATAGTTAAAACAATAACCGAGTCAAAATGTTCAATAATTTGTTTATTTCGATACCTCGCATAACAACTGTCTCGTTTTCTCGCTTTCCCGCTCAATAAGTAGTGGTAGCTACCGCCCTCTTACCGCTAAATTGATAAATTTACTAATGGCGCGAAATTTAAGTCTTTTTTGTGTCAATGATGTATTTTAAAGTTAATATTATCCGAACGTAGATTCCTTACACCACTTTTACTTATTTTTTAGTAAAATAGCTTAAAAAGGATTCTAATTAAGCTTGAAACATTTGCAATTTTTACTTGGGTTTTTCCAACTCTATTTATAAAATCGAATTCCGAATCGAAACCACAGATATTAATATCAATTTTATAGTGAAAAACGTGATCTATCTAACGATTAAAGGTTTGTTATCGTGGGATTATTTTAACTCTTGCTAAGGCTTATATCTACAAATAGAGCCCTTTTAAAAGGAATTTAAGCCGCCCAAAAATTAGCTACACAATTTTAAAGAAAAAATAGAACCGTTCACATTTACCAGTACCAACCCTAGTTTAATAAATATTATTCTGTAAATTAATTAAGATAAAGTTCTGTAGGTTAAGTTTAAAATGAACCTAATGAGTAAGTTACTGTAGTTTATTACTAGACTGATTTCATTCATAATAGGAATGCTATTTTATAAACAATGAAAAAACCCCGAAATTCTAAATTAGCTGGGGTCATCTTATAATGTATATAGTAATACTAATTCTTGTCACTAGAAGGTGGTAAAAAGTAATATGACTGGGACATCTTGTTCTAGTATATATCGTGCCTAGTGCTCATCGTAGAACATAATGTCTAGATAGATGCAAACCGCCTAGGTCTTTCCATGTATGCACAGAATTTTATCGATTATCAGGAATATGGGACCATCCTCTTGAGAAAAACTTTTAAGCAGTATTGTGTTTTTCCTGTAGTTTTGTCCTAGCACTCTGACTTCCGGGCTTACAAGAACTTTCATTTGAGGCAAAACCAGAATTTCTAGTTCCAAAAGCTGTCCTCTTAATTCTTCCTAAATAAATTCTTCGTAACCTTCTTTGATCGAATCACCTTCATATATGAAATTTTGGGCTTTGCCACCAGCACCATCGTTCTGTTGTAGACACAACCATCTTTGATGCCGCAGTGCCATTGTTTTTGGCACAGACTTGAAACATCGCCAATTTGTATTTTTAAACTGTGAATGTTTTGCCTCGGACCTCATACACCAATGATGCCTAAGTGGTCCAAATCTTTCCATTTGTTCTGGAAAATGATTCAAGTAATATATTTTTGGTGTTATCGTGTTGTCAGGGTACAAAGCTTTGAAATTTTCTCCATGCGCTTTTTTTCTCCAAGAACTTTAAATTGAATATAGTATCGCGATTCACGACTGATGACAAAGACAGTAATGTTATTTTTAGCAGTAAAATAAAATTTTTCCAATGCAAGTCACTTTCTGGAATTTTATCACCGATGTATAACGGCATATTGAACAACAGAGTTTTCATGGCTGACGCAGTTTGTTTGAGCTCTTTCTCTAAATGACCCTTTTCAATTATCGCCGGCTTAACGGAAATTTCGTCTTTCCCATAAGCGAAGCCCTGAATTTTGTAGTTTAATTCTTCAAGACTAAAGTATTTTTTCTGATACATAAATTCTTTCAACATAAGCCTGATTTCGTATTTAACAACCCCTTCTAAAAGCACGTGCATAGGATCATGAAGTCATTGTTTTGTAACTAAAAATCCTGGAATTCCATACAATGGGCTTTCTTTATTGACACCATATTGCTTCGACCAATAAAGTTTTGCTTGCTTTGAACAGTTTTTTAAGGAGAGGCACCTATCTTTGTGTTCTAATTCGTCTCTTTCTTGAAAATCAGAGTGGAGGAATGACTTTGCTATATCTGGTTTGGTTATCTCGCATGTTCTACAGAATCTAAATGCCCCCCTACACCTTCTTTAAAGCCACCAAGTTCTTGAGCTGCGAGGGTATCACCCGTTACGTACGCGAGTTTGCCCTTGAACATTCTATTTTCACCATTAACATAAAACGCTTTCCCATTTTCTAACTGTTTTAAACTCTCTTTAAAATTATTTATAAGTTTCTTTAACCCAAATTCCTTAACATCTTTTTGTTTAGCTACAGCTAATAAATTAATATTGGTTAGCTTTGACCGAAATTCTGGGGGAATATTGAGAAGTTGCCAGTACAGTATTGTAACCTTATGTTTTTTAGCATGAGATCCAATAGGATTAGCTATTTCTAAATCATCAGTATACAAAGAAAATAAAAGATAACTATGGGCAACTGATTTCAAGTCCTTAAAATGTGCTCCATCCCAAACATCTGCCATTTAATATTCATCAACATGTCTCGCACCCATAAATGGCTTACATAAATATTTCCCTGTTTCTGGCATTGTAAGAAGAGCTTCCAATGCTTTATCGAATGGAACATAATAAACTGTTGGTTTAGAATTTGAACTCTTTGTGTGATCCCTCATCCCCAAAACTACTGACTCCGGGGGAATATAATTCATTTTGGATTTAAAGAATGCGTTTTGTTTGTGTGTGGTCTCAAGATATTGGATGGGTGCATGTTCTTTATCAACCTCTTTATAATGATCCAGAAGGGCCTTAGTGGCTTCAAGCACGGAAGATATCTGATTATCACTTAATTTGAAGCTTTCCTTCAACTTTAGTATATAGGCTGCTTCTATAAAAGTTTGCTTTGAAGCAAAGATGTCTATCTCAGTGTCACTATAATCTTCTAAATCTGGAAAACTATTTTCCACCATAGTGTTATCATCTAAATTTTCTTCTCGGTCATTACGGTTCTTCCTTCGTTTATGGCTTCTTAATGAACTATAATTCTTGAAGGTGGCCTTGCAATTTGTGCAATGATATTTACAATCAATTCGATTTCTATGTTTACCAAACATATGTTTTTCATAAAGAAATTTTTGTTGGGTAAAAAATGGGCACACAGAACACTGGAAAAAATCTTCCAGATCCATCACAAACGGTGGTAAAAAAACTAGAATTTAAATGAAAAAAATTAGAAAAATTAAATATTAACTTTTGTTCCCATTATCTAAAATCTTATTTAGTTTGTGAAAATAGAACCGATTGCCCCGGAAAACGTTTTAGTCTCTCTAGTTGAGCTAAGAGATTTAAACTTGAAATAAATGGAGAGCACCCCAGAGCAATAAACGGAGTAAGGATAACTCTGTGAGTAAAATTGACGCTAAAAAATTATAATTAACAAAAATTCCATTCTATATATTTAACACAATCACTTTCGCGATAGTTTTTCAGAATTCTTTATTCAGAGTCTTTTGAATCATTTTGATGCGTTTGAAAAATCGCGCGCTACGGTCATAGAGACATCTGGCGACGATATTTCCGCGGAAACGGCTGACGCCTCGCTTCAAAACAGACTAATGTGTATTAAAACTATGGTAATTTAATTTATGCGCCCTCAAAAATATATTATTCCAACAGGCTAATAATCCTCAGAAAACCTACCCACTGATTACAGATTATGGGTGATCGTTTTATTACTGTCTAGGTTGGGGATTTATTTATACCGCGTATTCCCATTACCACATTTAAAAACAGAGTAATTGCTTTCCTAAATACATAATTTTCAGACTGGGAGGATTGTTACCATTTACACCAGGAGGCCAGGCTATTTGGTGGAAAAACTGCAGTACCAAGTAGCCTCGCCTCCTGGTGTAAATGGTATCAATCCTCCTAATCTGAAAACAATGTATATGGCAACGTGATAACCCTCTATCTCATACTTTAGTGATATCCCACCTTCCGGTGGCGAATAGTATTCTCTATTGCTAAGTTCAAGTTGTCCCCAACTGTGTGTTGGGGGTACACAGTTCACTCCCCTCTCTATCGAAAACACTATCTACGGCTTTTACACCGAGTACACTTTATAGTGATATCCCATATTCCGGGGGCGATATTATTCTCTATTGCAAAGTTGTCCCCAACGTTGGGGATACACAGTTCACTCCCCTCTCTACCGAAATTACTCTATACGGCTTTACACTGAGTACACTGTGTGAGTGGCCCCTCGATTAAACATGGTAATAAATACCATGGTAAGTAATAAGAGACTCACCTTTGCAAGGTCTTTTTTGGTATCCACTATCTATGAAATTAAAAATTCAAATTTAAGTCCTATAAACAGAAGCAATTAAAAAGCACTCACCAGTCTTGTAAAGGAAACTCAAGCGAAATAAGAAGATCCGTCGTTTTCAGAAATACGCTGTTATAAAGCGCGTGTCTCCTCTCGTGGCAAAACCTATATTTCCGTTTAACTTCGACATAGCTTAATTCAAACAAATCTAGCCAACAGGATTGAAAATATTTTTCTATTATTACCACCAAGAAAGCTTATATATTCCTCATGTCAAACCATCACTTTAAAAATATGTTGTGCTAAAAAATGTGCATAAATAAAGTCCTTTTCACAATGTAAATTGTTGCTTATTTTATGAATATAGCCAATATATGTCGAAAACCGCCCAAAATCGGCTATAACAAAGTGACATAGTTATCACACAGTAAGTTCAAAGTGCAATAGTGCAGCTCGTATAGCATCAGAGAGAATTTATAATAGGGAGTGGAAACTGAGGAAAATTATGTTGCTCAAAAATCACGTGATCAACAAAACTGGCCAAGTCTATTTCCGGTATAATATTTTGTGGCCCCTCCCTCTAGGGTGGTTCTAGAATGTTGCGGAATGGTCTCTAGAGGAGATGGACAGTACGTTTTTAGGGAAAGGGAAACGTCTGACTTAAAAAACTCCAAATGGCGAAAAAGAGGAGAGAGAGAGAGATATAAACGCGCTTTATAAAATCCGCCGAAAAATGGGAAAAGAGGGGGGCAGTAAAAACAATTTTCGGTACGTTTTGTTTTAGGATGCACATCCTTTGCGCATGGGGGGATTGACCTCCTCGCCTTATCTCTGTCATCCCCTATGCCAACTGTCCGCGCGAAAACTGCGCTCAGGTGCCGCGGTGTACCGTAGATTTACCCCCGTTTTCACCACGCATGGATCCCGCCTGCCTATACTGATTCTCTCTCCCTCTTTCTCTCCTCTTTGATGGCGCCAGTTGCACTCGAAATCGTGAACCCTTATTGGGTAATTGTACAACCAATAGTGATTGAGGGCAAACTTTAAAATTAAAGGAGTGTCATGTGACCGGAAATTTCCCAGGTTAGTTTTAGCGTCGCAGCGTACTTGTTCGAGCTACATTGTATTTAGCACTGTCAAGGACAAGAGCTTTCACTCCCCATTATAAATTCTCTCTGATAGCGCGTAGCTTACCATGGGATTTTTTTTGGCTCTCTGGTGTCAACAGGCGAAAGCATGAAGATTTACAGTAATCAAAGACGAAGTTGAACTTCTAGGGCTCATTTAAAATTATTTGAAAGTTTCTTCAAATAAAACTCCACAAATTAAGCCGAATGGGTTGCAATAAGAACTTCTTTGGCTAGAAAATAAAGACCCATATTTCCAAAGTGTCCTTGGAGCTGGCAGAGGAACAACTTCTCGGAGAGTTTCATAGGCTGATGGTGATTTCGCTCTCAAATATAGACACCATTTGATAACGGTAGGATGTCACATTTTGGGCTTTCGCTGTTTTTTCTTCATTTGTTGTTCTTAAGTTCTCTTTTGAGCAAAATTAATCATCGTCAATTGACTCACTGAACAAAATATTTGGTTCGTCTGAAAGGGACTGCTTCAGATTTTTTATAACTCTCTTCAACTGTTGTATTTGCTGGTTTTGCATTCTATTCTAACGGTTTTTTACTTTCAAAGCGGCTACTTAATCATTCCTAGACATACTCTGAAAATGCCTGGTACTTTTTAAAACTTTTAACTTCAATCTTTTTTCCTTTGCAAGTTGACATTTTGCAAAAGTTTTGCAATTTATACATCTGGAATCCATATTATTCTTAATGAAACCGTTACATTTCTTACATTAGCTCTGACTATCGTTATCTTATCAATATGACGAAACGCGGTACGGGTCTCCTCGGAGTGTGTATTGCGTTAATGTTTATTTTACCGTTTTTTCCTCAAAGGCTCAGTTAATTCTCTTGCATGTGAACGTGCTATTCCTGCGTTTCGCATTTCAGCTACATCGTTGATGTCGTTACTTTCAATGGCAATCACTTTGTTAAGAGTAAACCTTTGACTATTAAGCCTCTATGCAGCCAGTGCAGTAAGTTAACTTTTGTCTCCATTATTTTGATTTTATCGGGTGATATTGAGGTGAATCCGGGACCTAATCTTAAGAGTCGTTGGAAAGTCTGCCTCAAGTCTTTTCGTAAGCCTCAGAAACGTTTTCGCTGCAGTGTGTGTGATCTCCACTTTCACGTCAAGTGTGTTTATTCGAATGTTTTAAAAAAATCTCTTCATCTTGAGGACTCTGGCTTCGTGTGTTTAAATTGTGGTTTACCTAATTTGAATGACTCTTTTTCGATAAAGATAAGAGGTCTCTCAATATTAACGCTGACAGAAGTACAAAGAGTTCAAGATCTTTTCATGTGGCGAATGTAAGAAGTTTAAAAAATAAATTTCTTGACTTATCGGTTTTTGTGGAACGGAACTTACCCGATGTTATTGGACTTACTGAGACATAGCTTAGTGCAGATATTTCTAGTACTGAGTTCTTTACTGAAGATCATGTGGTGTTTCGTAATGATCGTGAAACTAGAGGTGGTGGAGTTCTTTTGGCTATTAGCCAAAATCACTCGCCTGTCGAGACTGTCATTGATAATGAACTATATAAGACTGCCACTGTCAAACGTCTCGAAGTCGTTTTTTCGTCCTCTAAATGCGACTCAAGATCAATTCTCTTTGGGTGCGTTTATGTCCCCCCTCCGGTTACCCAAGACTACATATTGAGTTTATGTTCTGTACTCAGTGAGATAACAGATATTATTAACAGTCATGATATCTTTGTCTTGTTCGGTGACTTCAACATTGCATGCCTTGGTGTTAATAGACCTGTCCCTGATAGTCTTCCCTCGTTGGACTTTTATGAATGCGTATCCACTCTCGGTCTAACCCAATTAGTCTCTGATAGCACTAGACTTGGCAATACTCTTGACTTGGTTTATATTAACGAACGTCGCTTCATTAAGGAAGTTAAAACAATCGATAATCTTCCTGGTTGTGATCATGATGCGGTGACTGGTCTAATCGCTTGTGAACGTGCAACGCCAAGAAGCTCTTCTACGGAAGTTCTACAGTTGAGTCGCACTGATGTGATGGGCTTGAATGGGCCCGTGGCATTTAGCGTTTAGTGGGGACATTAATGAAACATGGGACTATTGGTTACAACTGTTTTGGTCTTGTTTTAAGAACAGTGTTCCTTCAAGGACGGTATATTCAAAGAGATTTCGGCAGCCATGGATTTCCGGTGATATTGTTGACCTTGCTAATGTGAAAAGAACTTTATACAAACTTTTTAAATCTAAGCCAACTGAGGCTAACAGAGCTAAATACAGACGGTCCTGTAATTTGATAAAAGCTAAAACTCGTCTAAATTTAATGATTACGTGAACGACTTGTCCTCTAAGATTAAGGACAAACCGGATAAGTTTTGGAAGTTTGTCGCTCGTATAACTAGAATACCTATACCGAACTTTAAGAATATTGATAATACCCCTGTCACTGACACTTTTTTGATTGCGTCAATGTTTAACTCTTTTTTCAATCTTGCTTCAATATGTCTGACTCAATCCCTCTTGATGTTGCTTCATTGCCTAATCCGACTAGGGACCCAGATCTCGTTTTTACTCCCGGTTCCGTTGCTGCTGCTATAGTACGCTAAAAGTTCAGTTCTTCGTCTCTTAGTTGCAGGCTCTAGGTATCGGTGGTAATTCCTTGCTCTGGGTCTCGGATTTTTTGAGGGATAGAAAGCAGAGGGTTGTCTATCAAGGTCAATCCTCGAGTTTTCTTCCTGTTACTTCTGGGGTACCTCAGGGCTCTATTTTGGGACCACTACTTTTCAACTTATACACTCAAGATCTTCCGATGAGCATATCTGCACAAAGCACTCTCTGGCAATATGCTGATGGTTTCTTTTTATCCCGTGCTATTAGGACCCTGCACGATTCCGTTACTCTTCAGAGTGACATTGACGCAATCTTTGAATGGGGTTTGCTTAATTTGCTTAATTTAAAAGATTAAAAAGTGTTCTTTCATAATTTTTACGAGGCGTCGCAATGTGCTTAATTATGATTATAAGATTAATGATATTTCTTTGCCTCGTGTTTTCATGTGTAAATTGCATGTTATAATATAACAAAAAATTGAAAGATAATGAAATTGCGTCCACTAAATTAGATTCCCGTCGTTCTTGGTTATGAACTTATGATGAAAATGGGCCTGAAGGAATTATGGAAAATAAATAAAGCAATTATGATATATTTTACATACTTGAAAGAGAGAGATTTCGACAAAAAATCCAAAATATTAAAGTTTCTTCCGTGATATTCGAGATTCTCGTCATGCTCTCTTGAAAGTCGAAAGCATCTATGCTATGGCCATAAAATGTAATTAAAATACTTGAGGAACAATTAAACGTATCAGAAAATAAAATCTTAAAGGTTCTTACTTCAATGGCGGCAACTGTCAGCGTCTGATTTTCACACATTTTCGCCTTAACAATTGTACAGGCTAGTGGTATATTTTTACTATGAAGCGCAATAAGAAATAGCGCAGGATTTATCAGTAATGCGCACTATTTACCCTTCCTTGGATTCGAAAAAATCTGCATTGATGTTTTTTCGCGTCACGCCATTTCGCAAGTCTATTTCGTGTAATGAAATATTGGGGGAGTTTAACTTGGACTTTCATCCGCTTAAGGACAAGAAAATGGGTTTAACTGAAGTGCGAGAAAAATATTCAAATTTGAACAGTGTCCCTGACCATAAGAAATTAGCATCAATAACGACGTTGCGCAAGCTGAATCCTTTTTAGATTTTTTTATCATTTACGTTATTTTAGCAGAAATATGCCTTCAAAACTTTTCCTTCCGCTTTTCAAGAAGGATTTAAGATCCTGGTAATGACGATGACAATTAGCCACATCACATAAAACTAAAGTTATGGCACACCAAAGTGGAGACGTTATTTAACTTATTTTAGTTCTGGTATTCGTTGGAAAGTCCCTGCTTAAATATTATACAAGCTGGTCCAGCAACGAGAACATTTTGCACACCCAATCAATTTATAGGACATTGGTCCAGTGAGGCAGTGACCCCTATAAGTGTCTCAAAGTTATCTTACTTCTGTCCCTGCTTAAAATAAAACCGACGAAATAAATCACAGCAAGACAAGGTTGAAAAGGGGCGGAAATAAGTCAAATACTTTGAGCCTCCTGGAAATTCGCGAGAGCGGAAATAAGCAGAACACTTGAAATGTATCCAGGGACACTATTCTCTTAAAATTTCAATGATTAAATACCCAAATCCAAATGTAAACATTAGGGTTGGTTCCGTAAGGAAAGAGAGCTTAAAACCTTATTCTCTAACCCAAATCCAAATCGACATTTGAATCTCCCGCCAAACATTTCACCATCTCAAATTATTCTCTTATTTCTTTAATCCAAATCGACATTTGAATCTCCCGCCAAACATTTCACCATCTCAAATTATTCTCTTATTTCTTTAAACCAATTCGACATTTGAATCTCCCGCGAAACACGCAAATGTACGTCACTTCCTCTTTCATTGCATAATTTAATTTCAGCATAAATAACACTAAGGCAGTAAATTAATTACCTACGATAAATTAATTTATTACTTTAAAATTAGAATTTTATTCATTATAAAACTAAGCATTTCCTGAAGGTTTTGAACCGTTTAATTGAAATTATTTAAACTATTAGTGATGATCAATTGGCCAATATCGTAAATTAACCGATGTCAATACCAATTTATTTAAAATCAATGAAACGAAAATATCAATATCAAACAATTATCCATTGGAAAAGATATCAAGCTATTCTTTAATTTAAATTTCTCAGGTTAAGTTTCAAAAGATGATGAATTTTATTATTTTCTGACACCAAAATTGGCAGCTTCTTTGCATAATTCCCGAAGTTTTTCTATTCCAAAATAGAAATGTTAACGTTTTGTGATATTAAAGGGGAAATATAAATATAATTTTCGTTTCTTTTGAACTAGTTTCTATAAAGGAACTTTAATCAAATGGCCATTTGTATGAGTACACTTACCGAAAATTGATTTTAATAATCGAGACAATTACTACGTCTTTTAATTAATATTTTATAAATACTACCATATATTTTTTAAGTATGAAAGATTATATTTTTATTTTAGATTAATGAGTTAAAAAAATTGGTATCCGTGTTTCAGTTAAGCTTTGATATTGACATCGGTTAATTTACGATATCGGCTAACGATCCGGATCCTAGTCTGTTTATAACATTGAATCGGAACTTCAAGTGTCACTAGACAGTATATAACTTCAAAATCGAGAGTTAGGAACTTTAAAACAATCTCAACAGGATATCCGTGGTTAAACTTATCATTATATGTGATATTGTAATAAGATAATGTGACGAAGCGGCTCACTGAACGTTGGGCAATGGCCTCGAGTTTTTGCTTGCAATGGTCAAGCTAAAATTCCTCACTAAACGCAATCTTCTAAGGAGCTATTAGTAAAATAATATATTACGTACAAAAATGGTCTCACTTAGACCACAAAAATTATACTTAAATGTCCTAAAATTTTAATGAGAGGTGTATCTAAGAAGGAGATAGACATCCGTTAATTTACAATATCGGCTCGGCTAATGATGCTAATCTGTTTATAAAATTATATCGGAACTTCAAGTAGTAAATGAACAACACTTGAGCTATTAGTAAAAGTATATATTACGAACAAAAATGGTCTCACTTAGATCACAAAAATTATACTTAGCTTAAAAAATTAATATTTAAATCAAAGTAGAAAATTCAGTTAAGCAAAGGCTTAGAGCTGCCGACTGAAAATATTAGCTTCCCGCGTACAGTACTATAGACTCCCGTCTGTCTCTGAGGCGCCCCTAATAGCGCGCGGTTCTTCACAGCTGCAATCTCCACTCAGTATCATCTTAAGCTTAAAATACGAGGTTACCTACGTGCATAATATCGAATCGCCGTGATAGCGAGGCGCCTAGGCGAACTTCGCGAGCCCCGAACATCGCTCGAAAGAGTCGAAAAGCGAACAACCTCGTCCGAGGGATCAGCCACTGGCGTATTCCCCGGTATTACCTCTTTGGAAGTTTTAATGCCGTAAATTCGGGCGATATGCCTTTAATCCGTTCTAATATTGAAATAAAAACTGTAAAAAGTAATCCCGAGTGTATTTCCGCGTTAAATGGCGTTATACGCTTCCCATCTTACACCCTCAGAAAGACTTTATTACAGAGTGGCTTCTCCCTCGTCAAATTTTCCGTATAGAGTAATATTTTGCAAACGCCATCTAGATGTCGTGTGCAAAATAAAAATCGAGTTTTCATGAAAAACATCGAGTCCGTTGAGAAACAAAGAACACGTTTTAGGAGGTGTATGCGTCTCATCTTATTGACTATTCCATTAATTCCAGAAGAGAAGCAAACGCCACTGGGCGTTATTTCCCTGGTGCCAAGAAGCATCGCTAGAGGCCTCAGCGCGAGTCGACTAGCGACGTCTGATGGCGTTGATTCTTGGTGCCAGGGATTTAAATTAAGAGGGCAGCCTCCAGTCCGTTTGTTGGCTTCTTTGCAAGTAATTAATGGAATAGTCCATTGAGCGAGAGCTTGGCTTCTAGCGTATAAATGAGAAAATTGTCACGCTTGCGAAATTTCTCGTAATTATTCAAAACATTGCCATTCCTGGCGAGTTTTTCGAAACTATAATTGCCCCGAACGATATTGAAAATTGCTAAGAAAAAAAAAACATTTTTCATTTCAGTTATTTACAATCAATATATTGAGCTTTTGACGTTTAGCAACACAGGATGCTATAATTTTTTTTTTGCATTTCTGACACTAAAAATTGAGTGTCACATGATGGATTTGGATGTAGAGGGAGTTCAATACGTACACGTCACACGTGTCAGGTTTTTGTAATCCTAAATGGATTTATCCGTAACATTTGTTAATTTAATGCCACATATATGACATAAATCTATTTTTTTTAATTTCGGAGCACTTATGCCGCGTTGTTATAAAAGCGAAGCCATTTTTCCATTGGTGTTCACAAAATAGCAACGTCATTCGCGTCTGCGCACAACACGTCTTACATTTTCCAATCAAAATATTCAGTAAATGAACCGTCAATAGCGGACATAACTTCATCAGAGTGTATGCAGAGAAATCTTAAGCAGGCGCCACCTTACAATCCTTTGGAGAAGTAAGGCGCTTGAGCAGATCCATCCCGCTGCTAAAATGTAAAATAATAATTTGAGATCGTCCATTTTGATGTAATTTGTTTCGTCACTCCTTTTAATTTCCGTTTCGTTTTTATTCGTCGATAAAAATCCTGAATCGTCGGATTCCCATTTTTGTATCAATCCTGAACACGATAAAATAAAAACAAGGTTAGTTCAAGTAAAGGCATAGAAAGTGAAAGTGCAATAAGATCACACCATTTATCGATTTCATCTTTGCACGGTAACGATTTATGAAAAGCGGTGGCAATTTGATCGACGAATAGATTCTCATTGGCAAAGTGAAAGGCTTCGGGTGACAATCCCATGTCCAAGATGGTGGATTCCAGAGTGTCTTTCGGCATAATAAAACCGTACGATTTTTGTAAAACTAAATTTAATCCTTCCTTTGGCGTTTTTGGTAATTTGAAATCGCCTTTTTCAGACGAATTAGCGAATAAGTTAAAATAGTCGATGTCGGAAGTCTAAATTTAAAGGGTGATTTGAATTGATAACATACAAATTTTCCTGCACTCTGCTATATCATACCATAATACTGTACTGGAGAGCGCTGCCTTCTACCGAACTGACAACGTAACCTTGTGATTTGATTAATTGAGCCATTTGTTCGAAGGTGTCAATTGGTAAAGTGACGGGAGACAAACTCGTAGTCGAAGTCAAGTAAGACCCGTAAAAAGATTCCGAAGTTCCGAAAAATAAAATAGTGCTAATGAGAAGGATCAAACTCGTTGATTGCCATTGATCTTCGGTACTTTGAATTCCTTATTTTAAACAGAATGTCAGAGAAAATTTTCTTTTGTTAATCGAACGGGTGTTAAAAATAAGGAATATTTCAAATAGGAATTACGCGTTCATCTACAATAATAAAGAAGATACAAGTGATGAAGCAAGGAGGATTTACAACAGACTTGTTCTGGAAAGGGGGGAAGCAGATACCGCATACAGTGACGCGCATGCCGTTGGTTAAGCCATGCGTCACGTGATTGTTGTTGGAAACGAGGGTTATTTAAAATTATAAACAAACTCATGAGGTTAGAGCAAGGAGGCATGAACGCATGCGCCAGATCGTACACTCTCTTGCCGTGGGGGGTGGGGGTAGCGGTAACCATGGTAACCGGGGAACGGCACAGAACCGTTTTAGAAACGGGGTGCTACGTGCCTTTTGTCTGACTCAGAGTCTCCTCTCTTATACATTCTCCTTGGATGAAGTAAACCGATAAGAGTTTGCACAGTGGCACTAGACGATAATTTGAATTTTCTACCATGACGCGCCAATTGCTTTGAAAATAGGCCTAACACGCAATAAAAAGTAATTGATCGAATCATTTACGCTCTTTCGAATTAAAAGAGAAACTTCTAATGAAGACTATTCTTTTTCGAATAACTTGTTACTCATGATTGATATTCTAACCTTGACGTAATGTTATTTTCACAATAATCCAGAAAACGTTATTTTCCTTGGACGACCAAGTTGCAAATTTGATTAGCAAAATTATCGTCGCCAAGAATGAAAAAATTAATATCCAAACCAGCCAGAAAGAAAAATTTATTTATAATAAGAATTCATCCTTAACTAAATGGGATAATACTTCAGTTTTCAAAGTTTCAAATAGAAAGAACGTATTGGTCACTCTGTTAACGCTGGGTGCTTTAGTAACAAACGTCACTGCATCTTGGAAATACGGATATGAAAAATCAACAAATGGTTTGCGATCCAGCGATAAAGTTAATGTTGAAAGTGCCATTCTAGATTCCTGTGAAAGTACCAATGATTAAAGCGTTAAAATCTAAGTTAAAAATTAAATCGAAGGAAAATGAAACTTCCAAAATCGTTAAAATATCTCAAGCCATAAGCAAGTCACTATAATCTAGAACTGTAACAGCTTTACATTAATCATGGTGGTGGAATTAGAAATTTAGAGGAAGGATGTACGAAAGATAAGGCAAGATAAACTATCGAAATATCTGGCATTATTATTACCCACGAGTCGAATAAAGATACTTATCTCGTTATTGCAATAATCCAACATAGGTTTTTAGGGAGTAAACCGATTAATTAACCAGTTCCTATTTGTTTACCTCTATTTAACTAAAAATATATTGTACCTTTCGTGCAACCATTCCCACAAGTCCAGTGCAATGATTGGCTCTTAGATTACACACTCCCCACTGGCCATCTTCAGGAGTTACAATTTCAAATCTACATCGAATACACAATATATGAACAACAACGCAATAAATATTATATAAACAGGGGAATTTCAGGTGCAAAACAAAATTTAATATGTTGAATGAAAAAGGTCGAAAGGCTTTATGGGTAAAATATCCTAAACGCCAGGAAAGTGCAATTTCAAAATTCCACGTAAAAGCAATTTGGATACTTGAAAAATAGGATTTTGGACAAAATTTGCAAGATATTGAAGTCACGTCCGCTAAATTCGCGATTCCCGTCTTTCTCGTACCGAAATCGGAAGGCTATGTGCTGTTGCCATGAAATTAATTTAAAACACATTATTAAACAAGGGAACTTTAGAAAAATTAACCTAAATTTAAGGTGCTTACGTCATTGGCGGCTACGGTAAGCGTCTGATTTTCACACATTGTTTCTCTACGAAATTCATCTCAATTGTAAAGGCTCCTTGTAGTTTTCATAGCCTTACTCAATACCGTACACCGTCTCGTTAAATATGAATTTCCTTAATACATATTTTGTAGGAACGAGTTTCTGACATATGCCTTAGGTTTTTCGTGTCACGCCATTTAACAACACGAATGGTGCGATTAAAGGAAAATTTCAGGTAACAAACATTATACCCTTCTATGTACAAAAGGAAAAATATTAATAAAAAGATCTCTTATTTCAAAAGAATTAGTATTTGAGTCGTCTTAAAAATAATCAAGGACTACTGCGCCATCCGCCATTGGTTCAGTGGCCTCTGCTAAATCGAAACACTTACCCCTACTGGATTGGTTTAATTCTTACTGGCTGAGAGAAAGGTAGGTTCGGTTTAGCAGACGTCACTGAACCAATGACGGATGGTGCAGCAGTCCTTGATTATTTTTAAGACTAATTAAATGCTATTTATTTTGTACTAAGAGATAATTTATTTTGTTTTAATATTTTTCCTTTTATATTTAGAAAAAGCCCGTCCTTTTAAGATATAATGTTAGGCTACCTGAAATTATTACTTAACTTCCAGTGGCACTAACCCAGTACTTATAAAAAGTTTATAATGCAAATTGTTTAAGTAAAATCTAGTCGATTGCGAAAAACAGAACACAGTTACTGAAAAAGCTATAACTTACTTACATATAAATTAGAAACTATCACGCATTTTGAAAACAGTTGGCGAAATTTCTCGCAATTATCCATAACATTGGCAACGTAATATTTCTATTTTCAGGTGAGTACAAATATAGAGAAACACTGAGAGAAATATGCAATTGCGTTACTAGGCCTATATATTCAAAAATATAGTCAACACTCTCCGCCCCTAACTTTAATGGCAAAAATAATTGTGTTTGTGAGAAACAAAATAAGCACGGCGTTCTAAAACCACCAAACACGCTTAAGCCTTTGCGCCTTTAATGTCGAAGGTTATTTTCTAACGCCTTACCAAAATTTCTCATAATTATATCAAACCAAGCGATTAACATAATTGACATTGTGAGCACTTTGCAGAAAATATAATTTTCCAAACCCCAAGTTGCCCCAAGAAATCACAAGGAAAAGGAGATATGCGATACACCCAGGGATGTGAGGCGTGTCTAAATAGATTGAGATGTAGCTATACGTCAGGTGGGGAACGAGGACTTTAGCTCAGGGAGAATCCTGAATGGTGGGTTAGAAATGTCGTCCATGCGCAGAGAGAAAAAATAAGAAAAGTAGGGGTGGGGGGGTTTTGTAAGACATTTTTTCTCTGCTGATTTGGCGCCCGAACGAAATGCCTGGTAGAAGGTAACAGATGAGAGTCCATAATACATAACTATTTATACATATACACGGTGTGAGCATGTAATTCAGTAGGCTGTGATTTACATTACACATTTTCGTATAACCAGGGTCTTCGTCTAGAGGATTAGTGCCATTTAATCTTTATTGAATCTGGCTTTACAAGATGAAAATCGAAAATTGCAAATATTTCATGTGTGATTATTTACGTATTATGTTCTTGAAACACATTCTATTGACGTGAAAAAGTGTCACATATGTTAAGGTAATAAATAGAATATAGTGGTCGAGGCTTTGCAAATGGCGACAACTATTGCATACGAAATTCCGCTTAAGTAGACGATGAAGGCCCGTAACAGAAAGACCACTGACAAGGGCGAAAAATCTTCAATCTGCGATGACTCAGGCAGCATATAGGCTGCAGTTTTCACAGAGTATATCCGTTCGTTAGGTATGGCTTGTCGTGTCTCCACAAATCGCAAACACCTCTACAAATACGAGGCGTTAACTGCTTTCATAAATGATAACAACTCAATATTTGGGGTTTATAGTATCTTACAAATAGTCCAGTTGGTTAAGAATGCTTCTTGGCAGCCTCTTGTTGAAAATGTAGTGTACAGCAATTGCTTCGTAATTGGTTTTCCCGATGTAATACTTATTATTATATTTTTTGAGTTTATGTCGCAATAAATACAGAAAGAATGGTGAACTGTCCCTCTCGTAAAAAAATGCACCTGCTCCACTGAAAAACAAGCCTTGGTGGAAAACATTTAAACCCCTAAATCTTTTCAAGTATCGACCATCCGATTGGATACGCTTCTGAAGACGAGAATACTCCGGATTTTTAAATTTCTGTAAAAATAGTTTTCACAAACATTACCAACGTTATTTCTATTTTTGAATGGAACCTTGATCTACGTATACACAAAGTTTAGCGTCTTAGTTTTTTTACTTGGATCATCAGTATCCGATTATAAACTTAAACGTTTAACGGAAAATGACTACCCTAGTTAATTATCAAGTGGTTTACTATCGGTACTTGATATTTTAAAAATCAAATTAGCCCAAATTTTGAGTGCATCACTATTACAGTTGCAAATTGGTTATTGGCATTTATTTCTGCCATTGTATTACTCCTTTTATTATTATAAAATAAATTTTTGAAGTTGTCAACATTATTGGTGTTAATCGAGGCTGTCCTAGGACATCATAGATACTGTTGATTTTTTGAGCCTTGGATATTAATAGCTCGCCGCTCAATAATCCCGAATAACATTTTATGAAAAACATTGCGCCAAGTAACCAGCCCAACAATATAATTCTCGCCGCAGTTCCATCACCGACATCATCAGAATCTGAATCGGAATTAAAAAACTTGTTTACACTGGGACAAGAACGAAAGTGCTAAAACATTTTCCAATCTGGAAATTCTTGCGCGCAACCTAAACAAATGCAAATGAACTTAACAGTTTTCGAGGAGACCCGAGACGTATTTCCAAACATTATCATAGATGAGGCGGCGTAGAGAATTCATCTTAGTTGATTTGATATATTTGAGAAATGACGTTGCTAGCGTCATTAAGATCAAACAGGAAATCATCGTCAACCATATTTTTCCGTTGAAGCCTTTTACCGCCAGACGACTTTCAGCCTGATTTCCTTTATCTTTGACACACGTTAACATAAAAAAGGACACTGTATGCATTGCTGGTGACAAGTGATAATGCTTCAAAAGTGAAATTTGTGGAAAAAAGGTTAACGGAACAGCGTCTGTAATATATTCAAAGAAAATTATATATTTTAACTCGTGTTGAACAAAAATCTGCTAGATGAAGTATTCATACCCTAAGTATTATTGCGGACTGCTATATATCGAACTCATCTGTAAAAGTTGTTATGTTATATTTAATCATGTCGTTACGTGCCTTGTCAATGCCCACTAATTTCAACCTGCGTATTGGGAGAAATCGATATTCATTGCGATTTTCAGCGAATCGTCTTTCCCGCGAAGCTTATGTTTGTCATTTTGAAGACAGAATATAGTGGAAAGTAATTTAGAAAGCTTAGCTTATTATTAATAGGTTATGGGATATTGTTGAAACAATGTTTAATCCTGATTAATAATTATCTCAAAAAAAACTATAGCTTTGATATAAAAACTGGACGTACGTTACGTTTCGCAAGTTACCAAGAATGAAATGAAATCGGAAAGTGGTCAACACCGGATGCAGCACAGACACATCTCCTTTCGTCATTAAAGGGGCAGTGAAATTGTCAAGCTGAGTAAAAAATATATATATATTGAAATAACGCCAATTCACCTCTTGGTCTGAGAAGAGTTTTAAGGTCTTACAGACATGACCGAGAATCTCAGATTCATGATTTTATCTTCGGTTTCGATTTCTTTCCAAAGCGTGTTGCATTACCTCAAGGTTCCCAGTAGTTATGGTGAAATTCTGGTTTATTTCTTTAACTCCTTGAAAATTGTGCTACATATTTCAAACGCGAATTAGTAGATCCATAAAATATTTTAACTTAAGATATTTTAAGTAACATCAAACGCACTAATCTTTAAGTTCGTGGAACAACGCTAATGGGATTAATATGAGTCGATTCAAATGTTTGCGATTAAAGCTCACTCTTTCAGAAAACCATTTAAATTAATGTTTCTCCGTTTGGGCTGCTTGTTCTAGAGTCATTGAACAACGTCAATAATAAATAAACTGCTAGTGCGATTAAACTTCAACACAATGATGCCCCAGTTTGATCCTTTTAAAGTATATTAGAAAAAAGCCCAACCCTTTCAGAATTAGGGACCGTCCATAAACTACGTCACACTCTTATGGGGGGAGAGGGTTTCTAAATTTGTGACGGTCCGTGACAAGGGGGAGGGAGGGGTTCTTCGATGCGTGACGTCACATTTAGCATTGATTTTGTTACGAAGTCAGTAAGAGGCCGATTGGCTCTCTTATGTTATAGAAGAAGAAAGACAACATTCCACAGACCACCGTTACAATAATTTACCAAAATTGTTATTCCATCATCGCTTAAATAGTAGAAAATGTAAGCAATTATCTACTATTTACACCTTTGTATAGCGCATTTAAAATAAACAGCGTAAACTCTTTTATGTCTCTGTTTATTCGCCCCTATTATTTGTAAGGATGAATCAAATCCCCCTGCCGATTGAAATGGTTTCGTTTCTTTGGCAAATTTTCTAAATCTCAAGCTCGATTAGTCTGTTTTCGGTGACAGTGTCGAAACCTAAAAAGTGTGCCCCTTTAACTAAGCTTTATGGAACTTTTTTGAATCTTATAAAAAGCACATCCAGACATTAAAATTCTAAAGGTCAATCAGAGGGAAGAGAACTTGAATTTTCAGCCGAGCAAAATATTTCTGAGAGGGCGGCATATCACTCAAAAAATTAGTCAAATTAAATTTGTAAATTAAGACAAATCATAGTGCGGAGGGGGGGGGTTAAGGAAATGTGAAGTGGTTTTTAGGGGAGGGGTCTGAGAAAAGCGTGACAAAGCGTGATCTGGGGGGACGGGGGGATCAAAAAATGCTTTTTTTCGCGTGACGTAGTTTATGGACGGTCCCAATTTTCCGTCGGCGAATGACGGATGTTTGCCCTTAGCTTGTTTTCGCTTTTAAAATTAAATTTATAATAAAATAAAATAAAATAGCTAATACAGTTTTAACTCCATGATACACTAGCAAAGTAATTCTGAACTAAGAAAAACCAAAGGAAATGAAGCACGTACGAAGCGTAGAACCCGAGTTACACAGAAAAAAGCGTGTTACGAAATTAAACTTAATCTCTGAACACCTTCTGGCAACACTCTCCTATACATGTTCAAAAATGAGAACATGTTCAAATAAAAATGTGTTCTTTTTTCTAATGTATTCAAACCATTTTATGTTCCGGTTCTGAACGTGTTTTTAGTTAAGTGTTCAGCCTCTGAACATGTTAATTACACAGAAAAATGTGTTCGGAAGCTGAACACAATCCCTGAACACCTTCATGCGACGCTCTCCTATACATGTTCAAAAATGAGCACATGTTCGACTTAAAATGTGTTTATTTTCCAATGTGTTCAAGACGACTTTGTTTCGGTTTTGAAGGTATTTTAAGTGTTCAGCATATGAACATGTTAAGTACCTCTCTCATTCTACAGTCCAAGAGGGATATGTACGGGAATTTCTCACTGGTCGTTAATAATTAATAGGTATTACTGTACTGAGTTATAAGTTATATTGCTAGTAAAAGGATAATTAAGTATTGAAATATATTTATCACGTAATGGTTACTTAAAACTTACCCACAAAAAGGATTACACCTTTAATCTCCTGATGGGCCAAGGCTTAAAAATCCTGCCCAAACTTATGGGCTGTTACTTTCGGGATCGGTTTTCTTATTAGCCATTTAGCAGCAGTAAAGGTTGCAGACTAATTTTAGGGAATATTGAAATTTCCCAAACATAAGTAAAAGCAATTGCAAAAAGCTTCGTGGGAGAGTTCGTCTCATGGTCGTAGTTTTGCCAAGAAACGTTTTCAAGGCATATGTTAATTAAATTCACATTCCAAACACATATTATTTATAAATATGCTTACCAGGTTTTTAGTCTAAATGAGACATTCATATTCATTGCAGAAGCGTCGCTAGGGTTTGAAATTTGGGGGTGAGGAATCTGTACAAATTTTTTATATATTGCTACAGAACTTTAGGGGGCTACGAGCGAATTTTTGTAGGGTTTACTGATTATTTTGAGAGGTCTAAGTTTGAAATTTGGGGGGCGACTATAAAATCCACCCTCCAAAAAAGGCCTAGCAACGCCACTGGTTCATTGATTTTGATTAATTACGTTTCGCCCCCCCCCCCAAACTCCGACTGAGCGATAATGTGAAATACCCAATCAATGAGCCTCATTTTGCTCTACAAGAATTAAGAGCAATTTTAATTTGCTTCATACTTTATCAAGTGCAAATTAATTTTTAATTGGCGGGGCCGAAATAATGTTTCGCCCCCCAAACTCCGACTGAGCGATAATGTGAAATATCTAATCAATGAGCCTCATTTTGCTCTACAAGAATTAAGAACAATTTTAATTTGCTCCATACTTTATCAAGTGCAAATTAACTTTTAATTGGCGGGGCCGAAATTACGTTTCGCCCCCCAAACTCCGACTGAGTTTTTTATCATATTTCGCTCATTTTCCTCTTGACCCTCTCTTTAAAGGTAGAATGAAATAATCATAGCACCATTTTATAAATTGATTTGTTTTTTACACTAACACAAAAATCATGAAATGGCAAGTCTTATTTAAATTGAGGGTTTCATGGACAACTTAGTGTTGTTTAAATTATTTGTCTATTTAAAATAAAATATGTTTAGTTAAAATCGGTTCAAAACTCTCAGAGATATAATTTTTTTAAATAGGCCTAATTAAAAACATTGGTTCATCCATGAACCGATTTTAATTTCGTAACTTGCATCAATTATTATATTTTCCGCATCTACGCACTAAGAAATAGCATAAGTGTGATACTTTGGAATTTAAATATGAACTAAACTTACAATATATTTGTATGATCATTTCATTCTCTCATTAAGTGAAAACTATATTTTTACAACAAAATAAAATAATAACAAGTTGGGAAAACCAAAATATTACCTCTCCGTGTCGAGAAGATTATATAACCTTAAGTATCCAATGAAAACGTCGACCTTTATGCCCTCATCCTATCCGTGCTTTGCGCTTCCGCATTTCATCCTTACTCTCAACATTATCTTCCTCCATTTTACATACAAAAATCAAATAATCACAAAAAGAAGCGGCAAAAACCTGCTGGCACTTTACAACCACTTAATTTGACTTAATATCTAATTTCCAACAACAATAATATACCGGTAGTTTAATTGACAACCTACTACCATCGAAATTCTCATTAAGAATGGCTCCCGAGGATAAAAAAGGGCAATTTTCAACTAGGTGGGCGTTATCTCATTAGATTTGAAAAATATCATTTGTCTTTTTTACCCCAATGCCTAGCCGTTTGGATTTTTTTAAAGCAATCTTAGCACCAAAAAATATTTTTTGATACAGAATAAATGTTTTATATTATTTTTAAGAATAAAACAAGAGGATAAAAAAGGTCTGTCCTTTCGTAATTGTTTAAGCTTTTATCATGATTACTCTATACAACTGTAACAAGGAGTATAAACCCATTAGTGGAAGCAGTATTTTTTTTCCGAAACAGTCTCGCTTATTTTTATCCTCTCTAGACTTCGCTAAAAACGTATTACTCCTACGTAAATATTAATAGACAGGCAAGGATTCATACCATTAAAGAAGGAGCGCAATATTATCCATATTTTCATTTCATATACAGAGATAAGAAATTATTGTTTCTGAGAGGAGCTTCCCATTTTTGTTGTTGTTTTGAAAAATATATCGAAATGCTCGGGCCTTGAAAGATATAGGAGGCAATGAATGAAATATATCACAATGCACGCGCCTTGATAGATATAGGAGGCAATGAATGAAATATATCACAATGCACCGGCCTTGATAGATATAGGAGGCAATGAAGGAAATATATCGCATGCACGGGCCTTGGCAGATATAGGCGATGATAATCTCTCTCTTTGCACGAGAGGTTTATCTTTAATATTTAAATAAATATAATTATTTTTAATTATTTTAATCTTCAATAATTAACATTAATAATAGTTAAATCGTTGAAAATAAAGTTATACCTATTATCATCTCAAACTTCGCTAATATTGAAGTTTAAAGTGAAGGGTACCCCTCTTGCCCGCTTTCATAAAATTTTGGGGTATATATACGATTCGTTTCCATTATAATAGTAAGGAAAAAGCGCAATTGCGAAAACCTTTGGTGGCGATCCCACCTTAGGGAGGCTAGACGTTTCTCGTAACCCTAGCTGATCGCCGCGTATATCCTAAAACCAAACGATGATAATGGAGTAAAAGCCAATGATACAGATTGGTGTCTATGTGGAATAGACGGAAGACCAGTGGATGGTGGTGTTAGAAGCCAGTGTAAGTGCAGACTGGTGTCAAAGTGGGATTGACAAAGAACAGAAGATAGTGGTGATTGGAAGCCAGTATGTACAGACTGGTGTCCAAGTCGAATGGACGAAGACCAGAAGATGGTGGTGATTAGAAGCCAGTATGTACCGACTGTGTCCGTGTGGGATGGACAAAGACCAGAAGATGGTGGTGTGAGAACTCAAGTAGAGGAGCCATTTCCGTGACTGTGAAAGCAGGTCGGAAATGGCGAACACGTTTGCTCCGATTTGGAAACTGCGAACGCGGTCACGTGGGTGTAACAACGGACAGACAGACAGACAGACACACACACAGACAGACACGGCCGTTACAGAACCTCTCCTGGACTACGTCACACGGAGAGGTGAAAACTACAGCTAGGAACAGATCAACAGACTGACAACAGAGCTACTTCTAAAGTAAAATCGTCCCCCGAAGAAATACAGGTGTGAAAAACGGAAAATTTCCCGGGATTTCTTAAACACCTTTTCAAAAGCGCTTTTGCCCAAACGCGCTTTTACTCCGCCTTTCCTTAAACCGGCTTTGAAGCTTCCATATAACCAGGCTCTATTAAATTCAAGGCAATAGGTATGGCTCTTTTGTATTTAAAAATAAAATAAAATATAAAGTGGACGAAGGGGCGTGCTAAAATCTGACAACTCTTTACTCTATGAAAGGTGATTGACGGGTCATGAAAAATTAAAGTGGGGTCCATTCTTGTGAACTTTCCATGGTTGTTATTAACTACAAGTTAAACCTAAAATCATTGTTACACATGGCCGTGGAAAGAATGGATGAATATAAAGCAAGTGACATCTAGGCCTAAGCTAACAGCGCGGACACCCAAACCGTCTTGTAACTAGTGAATGTGAATGAAAACCACAAATATTTTGGTATCTGATTCGGATATCCATGATTTTGGATATCTATTAAATTCTGGTGTTCCAACTCTTATACATTGACCACTATTTAACCCAATGGCTGTTTTGTACACTTTCTTCATGGGTGTTGACAAGCGGGATTTCTTGTTTTACATGACGGGAGGAATATGATTCAGCAAGGGAGGGATGTTACTTGTATTCTCAGAAATGCGTGCTATTTGTTATTTAGGCCTAGTTGAAACTGTTTCCCATTATAGAGCCATTTTAAAACGGACGATGGTATACTAAGGTGTGAAAAAATTTATCTTATGTGATAAACAAATCTTCTATAATATGGTTGGGGAAAAAGCCTGCGAGCGAGAAAGAAATTAATGTTGTAATTAAGGCGTTCTCCGAGCACAAGAATGAAATTTTTCATGTCGGTAGTGGAAAAGTGACTGGAAAATCATCACCAATCTGGCTAAATATCTCTAATGAATTGAATCAACTAAAAACGGGTCTCGCGCTATATTCAATTGTGTCTAAAAACTATTACGATTGTGGGAAAAGGCTTGGTTTTCAAGGAAAAGTCGCGGAAGAGGTCAATGAGGTTTCGTCGGATCCATCTGACCAAGAAAGCTCAAGCGATGATGCTGATTTCATCCAAAATTAATCATTTCCCCAATCAAGTTGTCTGCAATTCACAATGACACTAACTAACCAAGAGTACGCAAGAATGGCACCCCAAAAAACCATTTATGGATGTGGAGATGTGGAGCGAAGTAAGTCTAAGCGAGAGTACCTGGTTTTCCCAAAAGGTAAGTTAATTGTCAACAAAACTACAAGTGCCACGAGTCATTTAGTATTAGCTCAAAGCGCCGAACCTTGTAAAATGGTCAGAACTCATAAATGTTTGAGATATCCTCTATAAGTATAGAGGCAAAGAGCCTCCTTTTTGAGATAAGGCACGTGCAGAAATTTTCACGTGAGCTTCAACTTTGATAATGAATTTTCGATCGTGCGCATTACTGACAATGTTGCGGTTATCATTTTCCACAAACTTTTGCATAAATGAACGTTGTTTAGTAAAAATGTACGTCAATATAATTTTCACTCGGCACTGTTTTTAAATAATAAAAGCCTAAAAATCGGTTGAAGAATTAAGCTGTTGTTAACCTCTTGAATTCTAAATAATGTTATAAAACCATCGGTATAGCAAAGTGGCGTTTTCCTCGGGCTTTGCCAAACATCAACAATGTCCCGTTAAACATTGGCATTTTAAGATGGTTAAATGTGATTCCATAAAGCGTTGTAATGAGAAAGCGTTGTAATGAGAAAGCGCCGTGTTGAGAAAGCGTTGTTGTAAGAAACCGCTGTTTTGATGACAAACGCCGATTATGAAAAAAGGCTATTTTGGCTAGCGCTATATGAGAGGTATTATATTGACAATCGCTGTTACAGGGTTGGCAAGTTTTAATCAATTTGTTTTAAACTCTTCTTTAAAACTTGTTTTAAACAGCCATTAAAATAAAACAAAAATTTGTTTAAAACGTTTTAAACATAAAGTTTAAAACATGTTTTTTATGGAGAGAAATTTTTAACTCTTTTTATTTGAAAATGAGCGAAAAGATTATATAACAGAAATAATAAGATTCTGTCCAAACCTTCCAATAACTCGACTTGTTTTATATGTGTCTTTAATTGTTTGGAAACCCTATCAGTTGATTTATTCGTTACCAATCTGTCTTGAAGACTTATATTCAAAAGCTATGGATTAAGGATAACTTATTTTGTCGTCTACTTGAAACAAAGCAACAACGTTTCTCCTATGTGGTTTCTCTACACTGTTGGTACATTTTACTGTTCTTAAGTGATTACGCGTAATCTATAAAACCAGGCCCTTGGCAGTGCTAAAATTAATACGCTTAATGTGTAAACGGAAAACATGAAGCGCCTACAAAGTAGTAAGAGGTGGTGATGTTTCAAATGTATGATGAGTTCTGAGTGACCACAAAGGAAATCAAGCATTGAGGCATTAGAGGTTAAATGTATAAATTCACGCATCACCCTCATTTTGTATCCGCTATATAAAAATTTACATTTCCCTTTTGAAAAGATCGCTTGCTCCTTTTAAACAGTCAGTAGAATATTTCAGATATTCAATATTGGTATCTCTCAACACGTACTCCCTTCTAAATAACTAATTTCATGACAAAATATTTTCGGAAAATCTAATTTCATTCGTGTTTTTAACAAAATTTTGGCCAATCCTGGCAACGACCCTTTCTTAGATCTTCAAATCCTAAATTTTAGGAGCTCTTGATTTTCGTGTTTGACTTCGCAGTACGTGTTCGTGGTCCATTAGTCTAAAGGTATGATACTCGCACTGGATGCGAGTGGTACCGGGTTCAAAACCCGAAGGGTCCAGTCTTACAGCTTTATATTAGGCCTATAAATTTAGGAGTTTTCGATTTTGGTGTTTTTCTTCTCAATACGTTTTCGTGGTCAGTTGGTCTAGGTGTATGATACTCGCTTTGGGTTCAAGTTGTCAATGGTTCTAATTACACACGGACAATTTCTGACACCTTGAAATTCTGAATTTTAGGAGTTCTTGCTCTTTATAAACAGTCAGTAGAATATTTCACATATTCAATATTATTCTCTCAACAAGTACTTCCTTCAAAATAATATCATAAAATAATTTCGGAAAATGTAACTTGCTCTTGAAAAACCGTACATATGTAATTTTTTCAATTATATTGGAGGGAATAAATCGATTAACAATTAAATGAGTGGATTTAATTAAATAGTGATTAAGGATTAAATTAATATAAACAAAAGAATAATTGATATATCGGAACTTCAGTCAATTGATAAACGTCACTCTCATCGTTTGTTTTTTCTGTCTTGGTCCAAACCAAGACTTTTTTTTAATCAGGTAGGCTGTGAAAATAAGTGCCCTGCGCTAGCAGCACTAGTGGCTTAAATGTAGAGCCGCGATATATAATATTTAGACTATTAGAACTGGAAAAGTGATTTTAAACATGTTTAAAACTATTTTTTTTGTGTTTTTTACTGTTTTTTCTACTTGTTTACAAAACAGTTTAAAACAACAAATAGTGTTTTAAACAATAAAAAACAGAACTTTTGTTTTTTTTTAAAAACTTAATTTTTGCCAACCCTGTGCGCAACATCAATAATTTAGTAACAAAGTCATACATTCAACAACAAAATTTAATATCATGGCTTCAGATGTTAAAGAAGCCAATAATGAAGTCCTGGTGATAATTGGTGCTTCCTGATAAGTTCTGTTCTCTAGAGGAATGAATGTTGGTACTTAAAACAAATAGGGATTTCCAACCCACTATTAACTGAATAAAGATACTTTCTTATCGTAAAAGAACGTCACAAGTAATTTACTGCAATAGTGGATCTATCATGCAAATATCCCAGAATTGGCACACATTCCTGAAGACAAAATGCCATTTAGATTTTACACTCGCACCAATGTTACTACGTTTAGATAATTTCCTCTCTCACAATCTTTTGAGAAATGGCTGTGAACGTCACTTTATACCATACATCCAGTGACTTTGCCCGAAGCTCGGTTTTTGGCCAAGACTTACTAAACGGGATCGTTTGGGAAATGGCTGTGAACGTCACTTTATACCACACATCCAGTGACTTTGCCCGAAGCTCGGTTTTTGGCCAAGACTTACTAAACGGGATCGTTTGGGAAATGGCTGTGAACGTCACTTTATACCATACATCCAGTGACTTTGCCCGAAGCTCGGTTTTGGGCCAAGACTTACTAAACGGGATCGTTTGGGAAATGGCTGTGAACGTATTTTTTGTCGCACATCGACTAAAGCAGTAAATTATTTTAAATTAAACGCAATTTCTCAATTTTGAATCCACTATCAATCCTCAATTAGTTCAAATTCCTGACATTAACATACATCTAGACAACAGAACTTGATGGACAACAACAACGTTCATTGATACAGAACTCCCAGTAGGTAGCGCCATGAAACCAAATGAGACCTGAAAACAATTGAATAGCAACTTTACATAACCACCCCCAGCCCCCACAACAAAAAGTAACAATCGGGAGTGTTGACCCTCTTAATTACGTGACAAACTGTTTTAATCCCCTGTTTAGTATTATTTTGAGACTATAAAACTTCCTGGTCTATTTCTCTCTAAGTCATAAGAAATTTGTCAACATTTTAGTGGTAATCCTAATAAGAAATGTCTTCCATAGTAAATATATACTATCTAATAGGTTTTTAGGTCAAAATATGATTTGTTACGTAACATTGCCTGGACCCCCCCTCCTCCAACCCTTTTCATGACACGTAATTCGTGAACAGCCCCAAAACTCTTTATTCCGCACAGGAATATTGCAATTTGAATCAAGGATCGTTCTTGTTTGAATTCACATATAATTCCTTATTCCACACAGGAATATTGCAATTTGAATCAAGGATCGTCCTTGTTTGAATTCACACAGAATTCCTTATTTCACAAAGGAATATTGCAAATTTACATAACCCCCAGCCCCCATAACAGAAAGTAACAATCGTTAGTGTTCTCCCCTTATTTACGTTACATACTGTTCTGACTCCCCTGTATAATAGCAATCTTACGTTACCGCTCCCTCCTCTCCGAACAAAAATCAACCGTCGGGGTTGCTCTCCCTTTGTTTCGTAACAAACTGTTTTGAACACCCCGTATACTACTATATTGACTACGTCTATATTCCTCTTAATCATAAGACATAAGGCAGTGGAGATTTTTACTGGTAAACCTCATTGAAAATTCTTTCCATTCACACCATCTTTAATTATGCTACTAAGATCTTGTGTCATATTATGATTTGTTAAGTAACATTTGCCTGGACCCTCCTTCCGCTCCAACCCTGTTCTTGACACGTAATTCACGAACAACTCCAACAAGATTTATTCCACACAAAAATATTGCAATTTGAATCAAGGATTGTCCTTGTTTGAATTAACACAGAATTCCTCATTCCACACAGGAATATTGCAATTTGAATCAAGGATTGTCCTTGTTTGAATTAACACAGAATTCCTTATTCCACACAGGAATATTGCAATTTGAATCAAGGATCGTCCTTGTTTGAATTAACACAGAATTCCTTATTCCACACAGGAATATTGCAATTTGAATCAAGGATCGTCCTTGTTTGAATTAACACAGAATTCCTTATTCCACACAGGAATATTGCAATTTGAATCAAGGATCGTCCTTGTTTGAATTAACACAGAATTCCTTACTCCACACAGGAATATTGCAATTTGAATCAAGGATCGTCTTTGTTTGAATTAGCAAGTTGGCTAATGGAACCCCAGAGTTAAAGGGCGTTTTTGCAAGCCATTTAGCAAGTTAGCTAATGTAACCCCAGAGTTAAAGGGCGTTTTTGCAAGCCATTTAGCAAGTTAGCTAATGTAACCCCAGAGTTAAAGGGCGTTTTTGCAAGCCATTTAGCAAGTTAGCTAATGGAACCCCAGAGTTAAAGGGCGTTTTTGCAAGCCCTTTAGCAAGTTAGCTAATGGAACCCCAGAGTTAAAGGGCGTTTTTGCAAGCCATATAGCAAGTTGGCTAATGGAACCCCAGAGTTAAAGGGCGTTTTTGCAAGCCCTTTAGCAAGTTAGCTAATGGAACCCCAGAGTTAAAGGGCGTTTTTTGCAAGCCCTTTAGCAAGTTAGCTAATGGAACCCCAGAGTTAAAGGGCGTTTTTTGCAAGCCATTTAGCAAGTTAGCTAATGTAACCCCAGAGTTAAAGGGCGTTTTTGCAAGCCATTTAGCAAGTTAGCTAATGGAACCCCAGAGTTAAAGGGCGTTTTTGCAAGCCATTTAGCAAGTTAGCTAATGTAACCCCAGAGTTAAAGGGCGTTTTTTGCAAGCCATTTAGCAAGTTAGCTAATGGAACCCCAGAGTTAAAGGGCGTTTTTGCAAGCCATTTAGCAAGTTAGCTAATGGAACCCCGGAGTTAAAGGGCGTTTTTGCAAGCCATTTAGCAAGTTGGCTAATGGAACCCCAGAGTTAAAGGGCGTTTTTGCAATCCATTGAGCAAGTTGCCTAACGGAACCCCAGAGTTAAAGGGCGTTTTTGCAAAGCCATTTAGCAAGTTGCCTAACGGAACCCCAGAGTTAAAGGGCGTTTTTTGCAAGCCATTTAGCAAGTTAGCTAACGGAACCCCAGAGTTAAAGGGCGTTTTTGCAAGCCATTTAGCAAGTTAGCTAATGGAACCCCAGAGTTAAAGGGCGTTTTTGCAAGCCATTTAGCAAGTTGGCTAATGGAACCCCAGAGTTAATGGGCGTTTTTGCAAGCCATTTAGCAAGTTAGCTAATGTAACCCCAGAGTTAAAGGGCGTTTTTGCAAGCCATTTAGCAAGTTAGCTAATGGAACCCCAGAGTTAAAGGGCGTTTTTGCAAGCCATTTAGCAAGTTAGCTAATGTAACCCCAGAGTTAAAGTGCGTTTTTGCAAGCCATTTAGCAAGTTAGCTAATGGAACCCCAGAGTTAAAGGGCGTTTTTGCAAGCCATTTAGCAAGTTAGCTAATGGAACCATAGAGTTAAAGGGCGTTTTTGCAAGCCATTTAGCAAGTTAGCTAATGGAACCCCAGAGTTAAAGGGCGTTTTTGCAAGCCATTTAGCAAGTTAGCTAATGGAACCATAGAGTTAAAGGGCGTTTTTGCAAGCCATTTAGCAAGTTAGCTAATGGAACCCCAGAGTTAAAGGGCGTTTTTGCAAGCCATTTAGCAAGTTAGCTAATGTAACCCCAGAGTTAAAGGGCGTTTTTGCAAGCCATTTAGCAAGTTAGCTAATGGAACCCCAGAGTTAAAGGGCGTTTTTGCAAGCCATTTAGCAAGTTAGCTAATGGAACCATAGAGTTAAAGGGCGTTTTTGCAAGCCATTTAGCAAGTTAGCTAATGGAACCCCAGAGTTAAAGGGCGTTTTTGCAAGCCATTTAGCAAGTTAGCTAATGGAACCCCAGAGTTAAAGGGCGTTTTTTGCAAGCCATTTAGCAAGTTAGCTAATGGAACCCCAGAGTTAAAGGGCGTTTTTTGCAAGCCATTTAGCAAGTTAGCTAATGGAACCCCAGAGTTAAAGGGCGTTTTTGCAAGCCCTTTAGCAAGTTAGCTAATGTAACCCCAGAGTTAAAGGGCGTTTTTGCAAGCCATTTAGCAAGTTGGCTAATGGAACCCCAGAGTTAAAGGGCGTTTTTGCAAGCCATTTAGCAAGTTGGCTAATGGAACCCCAGAGTTAAAGGGCGTTTTTGCAATCCATTGAGCAAGTTGCCTAACGGAACCCCAGAGTTAAAGGGCGTTTTTGCAAAGCCATTTAGCAAGTTGCCTAACGGAACCCCAGAGTTAAAGGGCGTTTTTGCAAGCCATTTAGCAAGTTGGCTAATGGAACCCCAGAGTTAAAGGGCGTTTTTGCAAGCCATTTAGCAAGTTGCCTAACGGAACCCCAGAGTAAAAGGGCGTTTTTGCAAAGCCATTTAGCAAGTTGCCTAACGGAACCCCAGAGTTAAAGGGCGTTTTTGCAAGCCATGTACGTAGTTTTATACAGGCATGATGTGTAATAGAGTAGTGGCGGTAGAGTGGGAAGTAGATTATGTATCCCCCCTTTGGTCGCGCTCTTGTAAGAGCCCAGTAGGCGGACTAAGAGATAGAAGGGTATGACGTTTCATCTTACCTTACCGCCACCGCTCGAATTAATTAATTACAGGCTAAGACCCTCCCGGGTAAGCCAAGTAGATACAGCCACCCTCTCCACCCACTTTTTTTACTACTGGTTTTACTATGAATAGTCTTCTTTTTTTTTCGACAAAACATATTTCTTTGTGATAAGAATAATAGTTTTCTCTGTAAAAGGCTTCGTATCGGTCTATAAAGCTCTGTTTTCAAAGCATAAATATAATTAGCAATGATAATGTGTTGAGTATTTTCACTTGAGACTAGGTAACAATGCTAGGAATTCCATCAACTATTAATTAACAAAGCTATTACAACTAGGACAACAGACACCCCTATTCTTTTTAACAAAACATATTCCTTTATGATACGAGTAGTAAGTTTCTCTGTAACAGGCTTCGAATCTGTCTCGGAATAGTTTGTTTCCGAACGCTAAATCTAACTGGCAATGATAGTCAGTTGAAATTTTTTCTTCAAGACCCGGCAGAAGAGACATGTTAAAAGAATCAAAGAACATTTTCAGGGCCGTTTTACTTTTTAAAAAATTTATATTAAAATCTCCAACTACAACTGTCGGAACAGAGGCATCGTATCTAATATCGAATAAAGGATTAAAATCCTCAAAAACTGATCTCAAACTCGCTCCAGGCGATTTGTACAACAAAACAACAGTCATCGGTTCATTTTCAATGGAAACATCCGACCAGCAACGTTCCACATGCGAATTTCTGAAAGGTCTATCGGTTCGTAAAACCCTATTATTCAAATCGTTAACTACATTTTCTGGTGTATCTTTTAAATAAATGGAAGAACCAAATGCAATTCTACGTGCCGTTGTTGGCAGATAAATACCACCCACTTCCCTAAAGGATGGCACACTAAAATCATCGGTATCTTTCTTCCACGTTTCAACAAAGCATAATAACTGGGCATTTCTTATTACGGTGTCTGCTAAAATATCTTCCAAATGTGCGTTTAACGACTGCACATTGTGAACATAAATATAAACCGGTTCGTTCAAGAACGGTAACGCAATACTCTTCGTATCTCGTAATCTTTTAAGTTCCAATTCAACTTGTTTGTTTTTAGGCGCATTTGGAACTTGAAATTTACCCTCAATATACAAACCAGAAGCGTTTCTCGCTCTACTACAAGCAACGTATAAATGAGCTCTCTCTAATTTCTTTCTTTGATTACAATGCACTACTACACTGTAAAAAAGTGAGATTCATCTTTGAATGCTTAGACGTGCATAGCCCCAACACTGTGGTGGTACGCTTTAACGTTCAAATTTGAATAGTTTCTTTGCGTTCAAATTTGAATAGTTTCTTTGCGTTCAAATTTGAATAGTTTCTTTGCGTTCAAATTTGAACAGATCACTATTGTTCAAAATAAACTGCTCACGCATTCAAATTTGAACGGTGCGTAAAAGGTTAGTATATCGTGTAAATTTAAGCACGAAACCGTTCAAATTTAAATTGAAAATTAAACGTTTAATATTGTATGTTTTTGCAATCATTATTGAGCAACATCGGATAGTTTGATCGAGCGTTCATATTCAATTGCTTACGTTCAAAATTGAGCAGTTCACCATTTAACAATACATGGTGGACAAGCGTTTGATGAAGCATCGAAACTTAACAGTTGTAGCGTTCAATTTTGAATAGAGAAGTTCGATTTCAAATTTCATTATTGTATTCCTTATGGTAGGCCAAACTATATTAAATGTAGGCACTGATAAGGAAGAAATCTAATGTGTTTAAAGCTAGTACATCTTCTCAGGGCGGGTGGACTTGAAACACATATACATTAATCGTTGTGTTGAATAATAATTCAATTATATGAAGAGACTCCACTTTTAAGGGACGTGTTCATTATCAAGTTCCCCTCAATTATAAAGGAGTATGTTTTACATTATCAACCGATTTGAAGGCCTATGTAAATATAAGGGATTGGTCAAATACACCATAATCCGTAACCTTTACTTTGATATTATTATATAATGATGTTTATACAGACAAATATATATTTAATTCAGGGTAAATAAGCAAGTCACAGTAAATTGTTGAGATATTATTGGATTATTATTGAAAGTTTTGTTTTGATACCCAAGATCTTGGATGATACTGCACATTTTTCCTGATTGAACGCCTGACATTTCCAAACTGTTCAATAATGAACAATTGCGCTTACTTTTGAATAGGACTGTTCACGAGCCGAGCTGAGCGAGCTTTTTAAAAGCTCGGCTCGGCTTGAGTCAAAAAACCGGCGGCTCGGCTCGACTCGAGTCGAGCTGGGTCTTGGCTCGGCTCTAGCTCGGCTCGGCTCGAAAATGATCGAGTCGAGCCAAGCTGGCTCGATTAATATATACATTTTTAAAAAAATTGCTACTACCAACGTCAAACTTGAGAACGAAATGCCATCTCATGTTTAGGAATGTAGAGGTTCAGTAAAACCCGCTCGGCAAAATGTTAGAGACGAGAGATTTTTCCCACGCTATATTTCGTGTAAAAATACATCGGAAAGCTATTGGTGGAGAGAATAAAGACTAAAAGGGAAGCACTATATCAGTGACTAAGCTCGCGAGCCGGCTCGCGAGTCGTAGTGGCTCGATGCCTGTCGGCTCGGCTCGGCTCGACCATAAAAAAGCTCGCTCGTTAATTAATAGAGCCGCAAAAGTGGCGGCTCGGCTCGGCTCGAACTCGGCTCGTTCGTCACGAACCCGAGCTGGCTCGAGCTCGTGAACAATCCTACTTTTGAATACCCATTGAACGCTGTTTTTCTTATAGTGTTGTTTTCTAGCCAAAAACACTCGTTTAAACCCCAAAAACTCTCGTGTGAACGCCCATAACGCTCTCGTTTGAACGCCTATATCACACTCGTTTGAACGTCCATAACGCTCTCGTTTGAACGCCTATATCACACTCGTTTGTACGCCCATAACGCTCTCGTTTGAACGCCTATATCACACTCGTTTGAACGCCCATAACGCTCTCATTTGAGCGTCAAAAACAATCTCGTTGGAACGCCATAAACATCCTCGTCTGAATGCGGAAATTTTTTTAATTTGAACGTCTAAAACGCTCTTCTTTTAATACTTATATAACCTATAGAACGCCATAACTACCATAACTATGGCGTTCTATAGGTTATATAAGTATTAAAAGAAGAGCGTTTTAGACGTTCAAATTAAAAAAATTTCCGTTACGCTTCATTAGCGCAAGGTGGTTATTCAAAATTGAATGGGATAAAGATTAATTTTTGAATGGTAATACATTAGTTATTCAAAAATGAATGCTATAGTTAAGTTCTAATCAATATGACAGTAGTTTGTTCAAAAACGAATGCTAATGGTTAGTTTTGAACGCGTAAAACACTCCTCGTTCAAAATTGAATATCTCTGGTTAAATCTGAATGCGTCAATAGAGGCTTGTTCAAAATTGAACGGTCGCTACCATTTTTGAATGCCAAAAGCACGCTCATTTTTTACAGTGTACAGACGAATACGTATCACCTTGACTCTTGTGTATCGTAATAGCTTCAGAAATGACCAAAGGAAACTGTTTCCTAGAGACCGAAACATTATTTTGCCTCCATTTTCTACTGAATGCCTTAGTAACTTTCTCGACAGGAGTCCAAATCCTGTTAAAGTTATTCTGCTCGTATAACCCATGACTCTTTTGTCTCAACAACTTTCCAACATTAGCATCAGCAAACTCAATCCATACCCTAAACGGAATTTGTTCACCCAGCCTATTTTTGCCGTACTCTATTTTTCTTAACCAACCTGTTGCCCCATTTGTAAGTCCGTTAGACGTATCAACATTGTTAGTCATCATGTATCTGGCGCCACAAGCGAGCGTTAATTCTTTAGGCAGACCATACGTATCAGACGTTGCCAACGTTTGAACTTGAGAAAGAATGTTATTTCTAACTTCGCTAGTAAGATCACCATTTACAACATCTACTGAAACGGAAATAGACTTTTCCGTATTCATGTTTAAAAGCATCTCTTCGTTAAATTGGTTCACTTCAACGTTAGTAGGGAAAAGATGTATCGCTTCTTTTGGCGGTACACGCTCTCTATTCACTTCTAAACTTACAAAAAAGTCAATATCATCCTGATTCATACTTCCCACAGCCATTCTGTTCAAAGCTTCCGCAAATCTTTTGTCATCTTTTTGCCTCATAATTTCTTCAAGCTCTGCAAACTGGAATTCTTCCCATATTGGGTTACCAATTAACGCCGCATAGGGATTGTCAGTATCAATTTGACCTTGAAAAGCGAAATGATCGCGCACTGGTCTAAGTTGGTTAAAATCTCCAACTAACAGTACAGATACACCACCGAAATAATCTGGACAACCCATTATCTCTTGCAATCTCGCGTTAACTCGGTTAAAAACCTTGGCTCCAACCATTGATATTTCGTCAATAATTACCAATTTCACTTGACCATACATCAATCTACAATTGTGAAGAGTTTCACTTTCTAGCCTGGAAATATTCCCGGCAAATTGACTAACCGGTAGACAAAAGGTACTATGCAAAGTAGCGCCACCTATATTAAAGGCAGCCTTGCCCGTAGGTGCGCATCGCAAAACTTTAACTTCCGAGGGATTAGACCCTGGCTGCTTATTGTAAAATCTAGTAACAGCTTCAAATATGGCACTTATCAAAACGCTTTTTCCAACACCAGCGCCTCCTGTAACAAATAGCAGTAAAGGCGTTTCCTTGCATTTTAAATGATGCAGAACTTCATAAAATATTTCTTTCTGTTTCACATTCAGCATTCTTACAAGTACATTGTACTCAGAATCATTGACTAACGTCACTGACGGAGCAATAGTTCTTTGCGCATTACCATCAAGAATATCACGGGTAATATTTCCTATAGACTCCTGAACCGTATTAATTAGAAATTCAGAATCTTCAACAATTAAAGATCTATCTATTTCATTTCGATGTTCCAATTCAGGCTGAATATTAGTAAGATCAGCTTCAATAGCTTCACTTTCGAAATCTCGGACAGCCTGTTCAATGGCCGCTTCGTCAATTTCGTTATGAAATTCTTTTCTACATTCCTTTATAATCTCAAGTTTAAGTTCATACTCTGATTTCAGATCCTTTGTCAAAATGTCCCTACTCTCATCACGCCAAGGCGAGAACAACATTATTTGCTCACGATAATACTGTTCGGGTTCTTTCACTAAATTGAATCTCCGATACCGCATAATTTTAGAATGACCACGTTTTCTAATAAAACCTGAATCATTTTTCAGTTTCAACCATTTACCACATTCAACTTCGAGGTTTTCACTGTCATCAATATGACTTTGGGTTTTCGCAACTCTACGACTTTTGGAAAACTCGTACCACGTCGCAAATTGAGCTAACGTTACTGCCTCTAAATCATCTGGCCTTTGAACATAATGGTCCAACATTCCAGAAGCGAAAACGTCCATACTATCTTCTGACAACTGTTCAAGCTCACTTTTGCTTTTGAGAATATGGACTCGATTTTCGGGCAAATTTGTATTAACGTAAATACAGGCTCGACTACATCTAGAGACTGGAATTTGTAAAACACTATATGCTGCTTCTTGCGCGCTTACCTCGTGCGCATTCAAAAACTGATTTGCTATCACTTTCAACTTTTGCTTTACCGTACATTTATCTGACTGTGCTCGTTTAGCAGCTTCACGCAAAAGCATTGACATGCCACGCTGAGATTTTCCTATATAAGACACAATATACATAACCAGAGCGTAAGGATCAAGTACAAACTGAATGTCCATATTCGCTTGCCAAAGGCGCAAAGTGCACGGGTTGTACGGATTAACCCTAGTATCTTTAGGGTGTCTTTTCAATAAAACAACTTTCTTTTTTATGTCATACGTAACTGCCTTAATATACTCCTCTTCACTCATTCGCAACTTTGCCAACAACTCCTCGAAACTATCTACCCAAAATTCCTTTTCTTTCGATTGCAAAAGTTCATTCAATTTTTTAGAATTCCTCTTACATTTCAGTTCTTCGTCAAGAGTACCGGGTTCTCTTAAACTCGGATCATAAACAATAGTTCTAGGCATGGGAGGAAATGGAATTCCAAAACGACAAACTGAACTGTTATTTACCTTTTTCTTACACGTTGTCGTATGCTTGTGCATTTGCAAAGACGTTAACAAATCCCCATTATCATCGTTCAATTTACCAGCGCAAGAAATAACTTTATCAATAAAGTCCTCTACCTCTTTAACATTCGACAAATCATCTTTGAGCTTAGGGGCATCTTTAATCCATATCAACCCATGTAGATGGGGAGACCCCCTTTGCTGTATTTCAACTCTAAAGTAATAATCTTCAATAACACCAAGGGGACCTAGTTTTTGTAAAGCTTTAAGCAGAGCCCGAAAACGGTGGTCAAAATATCTAGCACAAGTAACAGGATCATTCTGAATCAACTTGGCCTTTTCCGAAAAACTTAAATTCCTAATTTCATTATCCGCTAAGCGTTCTTGACCTGAGGTCACTCTCAGTATGTTCAAAAGCTCAGGCCATTTGCCTTCCGCAGCTGAAAACGTTATAAAAAAGGTAGCCGTACCAAGCTGCCTAATCATAGCCATTAACTCTTTCTGCCTATGCTGCCAATATGAAGGCGAGGACTGCAAATTTTCTAATACTCTAAAACCATCATCCTGCTTAACAATTGAATCGAGTGCACCAGCAGACGATAAAAACCCAGCAGTGTAATTAGAACCATCTTTTCTCTTGGTTTTTCTCATACACACTTGTATAGATTCACTAACTTTCATTGTTTCCAACTTAACAAAAGCGTAAAACAATTTTGAGACATTCTTGGCACAACGTCGATCAACATTACGAAACTCCCACTTGGCAATATCCCCAAACCTGCCTTTCACCTTAAGGTTTCTCTTCTGACCGACATAAATACTGGGGAATGACAATTCCTCAGCGTCCTCGTCATAGAGCAAAGACATTGGCGTTTGACCTTCACCAGGAGCAAACTTAACATGCATGGTGTTAGTCGGAAGGAAATCGGACAATGACACTAACAACGTGTCTTGATTCCCAATTTCATTATCCGCTAAGCGTTCTTGACCTGAGGTCACTCTCAGTATGTTCAAAAGCTCAGGCCATTTGCCTTCCGCAGCTGAAAACGTTATAAAAAAGGTAGCCGTACCAAGCTGCCTAATCATAGCCATTAACTCTTTCTGCCTATGCTGCCAATATGAAGGCGAGGACTGCAAATTTTCTAATACTCTAAAACCATCATCCTGCTTAACAATTGAATCGAGTGCACCAGCAGACGATAAAAACCCAGCAGTGTAATTAGAACCATCTTTTCTCTTGGTTTTTCTCATACACACTTGTATAGATTCACTAACTTTCATTGTTTCCAACTTAACAAAAGCGTAAAACAATTTTGAGACATTCTTGGCACAACGTCGATCAACATTACGAAACTCCCACTTGGCAATATCCCCAAACCTGCCTTTCACCTTAAGGTTTCTCTTCTGACCGACATAAATACTGGGGAATGACAATTCCTCAGCGTCCTCGTCATAGAGCAAAGACATTGGCGTTTGACCTTCACCAGGAGCAAACTTAACATGCATGGTGTTAGTCGGAAGGAAATCGGACAATGACACTAACAACGTGTCTTGATTCCCAACTGGTAATAAATTAACTTCGTTAGCTTCATTGACTTCATTCCACATATCCTCGCTATCATTTTCGTTCGCTAAATTCACTGACCCTACTGGGTTTTCCCTTAATATATCATCTTGATTTAACTGACGGTCATTTTCGCCAACAATAAATTCAAGTTCTTCTGGAATTGGATCCAATATATCGACTCTTACAGATATTCCATGCTTAATATACAACGGTGTTTTCACCAAAACCTTAAGAGCTTCGTGCATTTTTTTAGGCCTAACAGTTTCATACAAATATGGTGTGTTATATTGCATTCTCCTCATAAACTCAATTTGAACAGTATCTGTTTCACGAGGTAACCGTGGTAACACTGACACTTTAGACTCGACATTTATAGGAACGTTGACCACGTTTCCCTTAATCCCCCTTTGTTGATCACAACCCAACCTTCTTATTTGCATAAAAGGTATTCGTGGTGAAATCATCCTTTCCTCCAAATTAGACAAATTAACTAGTTCTGACGGAACTTCAGGAAATTCAAATCCATTTTCTCTGGAAAACTTGGGGATTTCGTTCTTCTTGACAGCTTTATTACAAGCACTACATAAAAATACTTTGTCACCCAATTCACGACCGTGAATCCCAGGAACTGCCAAAAACACTCTAGACTGAACTAAGCTACCCGATGCTTTAAAAAAAAGATTTGAACACCCTTCACATGGCCACGTTGGACCTTCTTTTATGCTTTCAAAATACGTCTGCTCTATAAACACAGGATCTGTTCTTCTTTCAGCCACAGACAATCTATTCCTAGAACGTTCAGGGTTCCTAAACTCCACATTTGCACGACTGGCAGCCATACTCAACTGATTCCTAACACGTTCAGCTTCAACGTACTCTGCATCTTGGCGTTTACTAGCCATACCCAACTGATTTCTAACACGTTCAGCTTCAACGTACTCTGCATCTTGGCGTTTACTAGCCTTACTCAACTGATTTCTAACACGTTCAGCTTCAACGTACTCTGCATCTTGGCGTTTACTAGCCATACCCAACTGATTTCTAACACGTTCAGCTTCAACGTACTCTGCATCTTGGCGTTTACTAGCCATACCCAACTGATTTCTAACACGTTCAGCTTCAACGTACTCTGCATCTTGGCGTTTACTAGCCATACCCAACTGATTTCTAACACGTTCAGCTTCAACGTACTCTGAATCTTGGCGTTTACTAGCCATACCCAACTGATTTCTAACACGTTCAGCTTCAACGTACTCTGCATCTTGGCGTTTACTAGCCTTACTCATCTGGTCTTTTACTCGTTCGCTTGCTCTATACCACTCATCAAACCTTTTAACTCTCTTGGTAAGTATGCCAACCTGATTTTCCCTTTCACGATAAGCCTCATTCTCCCGCTTTTTCGCCATTGATCGCGCCTCCTTCATTCTATACTCTTCATTCTGCCTCAAAACTCTCATTCTCTCTAACGGATAAACATTACCATGAGACGTAGAAGGTACTTGTTCATCGTTCGCTACCATTACAGACCTATCTGAAATATTACTAACTAAATTCATCGCTTCGTCGGCAGTAATTAACGCTACGTTTTCAGCAACTTCACTTCGACTTCCGTCTAATACATTAACCTTCATTCTACTGTGGCCAACTGGCGGCGCAATAGAACCAACAAACAAATTAGGACTAGAAATACTAGAAACCGTACCTTCAACCTTACTACCATCGTGGCAAACTGACGGCGCAATAGAAGTAATGGGCAAACTAGTACAAGGACTAGACGTACTAGAACCTGTACATTCAACCTTAGCTTTTTTCTGAGCTGCTAAAACTCTTCTCCTTTCATTTTCTCTCTTCTTAAACTCAGGGTCTGATCTTTTTGCCCTCATCCTTTCCCGCGCTTTGCGCTTCCGCATTTCATCTTTACTCTCAACATAATCTTCCTCCATTTTACATACAAAAATCAAATACTCACAAAAAGAAGCGGCAAACACAACCACTTAATTTGACTTAATATCCAATTTCCAACAACAATAATATACCGGTAGTTTAATTGACAACCTACTAGCATCGAAATTCTCAATAAGAATGGCAGCCGCGGATAAAAAATGGCAATTTTCAACTAGGTGGGCGTTATCTCATTAGATTTGAAAAATATCATTTGTCTTTTTTACCAATTTGGATTTTTTTAAAGCAATCTTAGCACCAAAAAATATTTTTTGATACAAAATAAATGTTTTATATTCTTATTAAGAATAAAAAAAGAGGATAAAAAAGGTCTGTCCTCTCGTAATTTTTTAAGCTTTTATCATGATTACTCTATTTAACAGTAACAAGGAGTATAAACCCTTTAATGGAAGCAGTATTTTTTTTCCGAAACAATCTCGCTTATGTTTATCCTCTCTAGACTTCGCTAAAAACGTATTACTCCTACGTAAAATATTAATAGACAGGCAAGGATTGATACCATCAAATGTGGATGAGAGGGAAAGTATGACAATGGCCATAGAGCCTGTGTTGAAAAAAGCGGACATCAAAGTTTCGCCAATAACTATTTAGCCCACTAGTGACTGATGGACTTGCAAACTCGCAACTGAAAGTAGTTCAGACATTAATGCTCCTTGGTTTAACCATAGCCCACTTGATCACGCGCATCACGACGCAAGCTGCTCGCGCTATAGCTAAATTACCGAGATTTGTTTTTTTGGGCTTCACTAACCTTACTAAAATCCATATTATACCTTCAAATACCATTCAAAATATTACCAGCTACTCTGTCCTGACTACTAACACAAGTCGAGGAAATTCTAGCATACACAGTAGCAGACGGCAGTAACCGCGTAACCGCGAATTAACACAAGACCTATTTTAAGGGAGTGAACAGGCCCAGTATAGCTACGCCAATAAAACGGTCAACTAAGGCGAAACTCAGACGACTCGCGACTTTTGGCCATTTTCATACTTTTCCTCTCATCCACTTTTGATACCATTAAAGAAGGAACGCAATATTATCCATATTTTCATTTCATATACAGAGAAAAGAAATTATTATGTTTCTGAGAGGAGCTTCCCATTTTGGTTGTTGTTTTGAAAAATATATCGCAATGCACGGGCCTTGATGGATATAGGAGGCAATGAATGAAATATTTCACAATGCACGGGCCTTGATAGATATTGGAGGCAATGAAGGAAATATATCGCTTGCACGGGCCTAGGTAGATATAGGAGGCGATGATAATCTCTCTCTTTGCACGAGAGGTTTATCTTTAATATTTAAATAAATATAATTATTTTTAATTATTTTAATCTTCAATAATTAACATTAATAATAGATAAATCGTTTAAAATAAAGTTATACCTATTATCATCTCAAACTTTGCTAATATTGAAGTTTAAAGTGAAGGGTACCCCTCTTCCCGGTTTCTTCAAATTTTGGGGTATATATACGATTCGATTCCAGTATAATAGTAAGGAAAAAGCGCAATTGCGAAAACCTTTGGTGGCGATCCCACCTTAGGGAGGCTAGACGTTTCTCGTAACCCTAGCTGATCGCCGCGTATATCCTAAAACCAAACGATGATAATGGAGTAGAAGCCAATGATACAGATTGGTGTCTATGTGGAGTAGACGGAAGACCAGTGGATGGTGGTGTTTAGGAGCCAGTATGTACAGACTGGTGTCCAAGTGGGATGGACAAAGACCAGAAGATGGTGGTGATTAGAAGCCAGTATGTACAGACTGGTGTCCAAGTGGGATGGACAAAGACCAGAAGATGGTGGTGATTAGAAGCCAGTATGTACAGTCTGGTGTCCAAGTGGAATGCACGAAGACCAAAAGATGGTGGCGATTAGAAGCCAGTATGTAAAGACTGGTGTCCATGTGGGATGGACGAAGACTAAACATGGTGGTGTGAGAACTCAAGTAAAGAGTAGCCAACGGAGAGAAATACAATTTTCTAAATTTCTGTGACCTGTCAATGCGGTCCGGAAATTGGGAACACGTTTGCTCCGATACGCAAACTGCGAACGCGGTCACGTGGGTGTAACAACGGACAGACACACAGACACACACACAGACACACACACAGACACGGCCGTTACAGAACCTCTCCTGGACTACGTCACACGGAGAGGTAATACAGAACCTCTCCTGGACTACGTCACACGGAGAGGTAATACAGAACCTCTCCTGGACTACGTCACACGGAGAGGTAAAAACCATGTCAGGATGGCCGAGTGGTCTTATGCGCCAGACTCGAAAGGCTTAGTTTCATTCCTTCCCGATGTGTATCTATGTATTCTGGCCCTCGAATGAGGGTCTGAATTCGAATCCCACTTCTGACACGATATGTTTTATGAAATTAACTGGAAGAGATGTAATTTATAAAACGTCCCAATTGAATGAATCCAAGTCGGGGTGGCCGAGCGGTCTAAGGCACCAGACTCAAGGGACTCAGTTTCCATCGTTCGCAACGTGAATCTGTGTATTCTGGTCCTCGTATGAGAGCGTGGGTTCGAATCCCACTTCTGACACGATATGTTTTATGAAATTAACTAGAATAGATGTAATTTATAAAACGTCCCAATTGAATGAATCCAAGTCAGGATGGCCGAGCGGTCTAAGGCGCCAGACTCAAGTGGCTCAGTTTCCTTCGTTCACAACGTGAATCTGTGTATTCTGGTCCTCGTATAAGGGCGTGGGTTCGAATCCCACTTCTGATACGATATGTTTTATGAAAAAAACTGGAAGAGATGTAATTTAAATCGTCCTAACTAGATAAAACCATGTCAGGATGGCCGAGTGGTCTTATGCGTCAGACTCGAAAGGCTTAGTTTCATTCCTTCCCGATGTGTATCTGTGTATTCTGGCCCTCGAATGAGGGTCTGAATTCGAATCCCACTTCTGACACGATATGTTTTATGAAATTAACTGGAAGAGATGTAATTTATAAAACGTCCCAATTGAATGAATCCAAGTCGGGGTGGCCGAGTGGTCTAAGGCGCCAGACTCAAGGGGCTCAGATTCCTTCGTTCGCAATGTGAATCTGTGTATTCTGGTCCTCGTATGAGGGCGTGGGTTCGAATCCCACTTCTGACACGACATGTTTTATGAAATTAACTAGAATAGATGTAATTTATAAAACATCCCAATTGAACGAATCCAAGTTAGGGTGGCCGAGTGGTCTAAGGCGCCAGACTCAAGGGGCTCAGTTTCCTTCGTTCACAACGTGAATCTGTGTATTCTGGCCCTCGAATGAGGGCCTGGGTTCGAATCCCACTTCTGACACGATATGTTTTATGAAATTAACTGGAAGAGATGTAATTTATAAAACGTCCCAATTGAATGAATCCAAGTCGGGGTGGCCGCGCGGTCTAAGGCGCCAGACTCAAGGGACTCAGTTTCCATCGTTCGCAACGTGAATCTGTGTATTCTGGTCCTTGAATGAGGGCCTGGGTTCGAATCCCACTTCTGACACGATATGTTTTATGAAATTAACTAGAATAGATTTAATTTATAAAACGTCCCAATTGAAAGAATCCATGTCAGGATGGCCGAGCGGTCTAAGGCGCCAGACTCGAGGGGCTCAGTTTCCTTCGTTCACAACGTGAATCTGTGTATTCTGGTCCTCGAATGAGGGCGTGGGTTCGAATCCCACTTCTGACACGATATGTTTTATGAAATTAACTGGAAGAGATGGAATCTATAAAACGTCCCAATTGAATGAATCCAAGTCAGGATGGCCGAGCGGTCTAAGGCGCAAGATGCAAGGGGCTTAGTTTCTTTCGTTCACGACGTGAATCTGTGTATTCTGGTCGTCGTATGAGGGCGTGGGTTCGAATCCCACATCTGACACGATATGTTTTATGAAATTAACTAGAATAGATGTCATTTATAAAACGTCCCAATTGAATGAATCCAAGTTAGGGTGGCCGAGTGGTCTAAGGCGCCAGACTCAAGGGGCTCAGTTTCCTTCGTTCACAACGTGAATCTGTATATTCTGGCCCTCGAATGAGGGCCTGGGTTCGAATCCCACTTCTGACACGATATGTTTTATGAAATTAACTGGAAGAGATGTAATTTATAAAACGTCCCAATTGAATGAATCCAAGTCGGGGTGGCCGAGCGGTCTAAGGCGCCAGACTCAAGGGGCTCTGTTTCCTTCGTTCACAACGTGAATCTGTGTATTCTGGTCCTCGTATGAGGGCGTGGGTTCGAATCCCATTTCCGACACGGTATGTTTTATGAATATAACTGGAAGAGATGTAATTTAAAACGTCCTAACTAGATATAACCATGTCAGGATGGCCGAGTGGTCTAATGCGCCAGACTCGAAAGGCTTAGTTTCATTCCTTCCCGATGTGTATCTGTGTATTCTGGCCCTCGAATGAGGGCCTGGGTTCGAATCCCACTTCTGACACGATATGATTTATGAAATTAACTGGAAGAGATGTAATTTATAAAACGTCCCAATTGAATGAATCCAAGTCGGGGTGGCCGAGCGGTCTAAGGCGCCAGACTCAAGGGGCTCAGTTTCCTTCGTTCACAACGTGAATCTGTGTATTCTGGTCCTCGTATGAGGGCGTGGGTTCGAATCCCACTTCTGACACGATATGTTTTATGAAATTAACTAGAATAGATGTAATTTATAAAACGTCCCAATTGAAAGAATTCATGTCAGGATGGCCGAGCGGTCTAAGGCGCCAGACTCAAGGGGCTCAGTTTCCTTCGTTCACAACGTGAATCTGTGTATTCTGGTCCTCGTATGAGGGCGTGGGTTCGAATCCCACTTCTGACACGATATGTTTTATGAAATTAACTGGAAGAGATGTAATTTATAAAACGTCCCAATTGAATGAATCCAAGTCGGGGTGGCCGAGCGGTCTAAGGCGCCAGACTCAAGGGCCTCAGTTTCCTTCGTTCACAACGTGAATCTGAGTATTCTGGTCCTCGAATGAGGGCGTGGGTTCCAATCCCGCTTCTGACACGATATGTTTTATGAAATTAACTGGAAGAGATGTAATTTATAAAACGTCCCAATAGAATGAATCGAAGTCGGAGTGGCCGAGCGGTCTAAGGCGCAAGATGCAAGGGGCTTAGTTTCTTTCGTTCACGACGTGAATCTGTGTATTCTGGTCGTCGTATGAGGGCGTGGGTTCGAATCCCACATCTGACACGATATGTTTTATGAAATTAACTAGAATAGATGTCATTTATAAAACGTCCCAATTGAATGAATCCAAGTTAGGGTGGCCGAGTGGTCTAAGGCGCCAGACTCAAGGGGCTCAGTTTCCTTCGTTCACAACGTGAATCTGTATATTCTGGCCCTCGAATGAGGGCCTGGGTTCGAATCCCACTTCTGACACGATATGTTTTATGAAATTAACTGGAAGAGATGTAATTTATAAAACGTCCCAATTGAATGAATCCAAGTCGGGGTGGCCGAGCGGTCTAAGGCGCCAGACTCAAGGGGCTCTGTTTCCTTCGTTCACAACGTGAATCTGTGTATTCTGGTCCTCGTATGAGGGCGTGGGTTCGAATCCCATTTCCGACACGGTATGTTTTATGAAAATAACTGGAAGAGATGTAATTTAAAACGTCCTAACTAGATATAACCATGTCAGGATGGCCGAGTGGTCTAATGCGCCAGACTCGAAAGGCTTAGTTTCATTCCTTCCCGATGTGTATCTGTGTATTCTGGCCCTCGAATGAGGGCCTGGGTTCGAATCCCACTTCTGACACGATATGATTTATGAAATTAACTGGAAGAGATGTAATTTATAAAACGTCCCAATTGAATGAATCCAAGTCGGGGTGGCCGAGCGGTCTAAGGCGCCAGACTCAAGGGGCTCAGTTTCCTTCGTTCACAACGTGAATCTGTGTATTCTGGTCCTCGTATGAGGGCGTGGGTTCGAATCCCACTTCTGACACGATATGTTTTATGAAATTAACTAGAATAGATGTAATTTATAAAACGTCCCAATTGAAAGAATCCATGTCAGGATGGCCGAGCGGTCTAAGGCGCCAGACTCAAGGGGCTCTGTTTCCTTCGTTCACAACGTGAATCTGTGTATTCTGGTCCTCGTATGAGGGCGTGGGTTCGAATCCCATTTCCGACACGGTATGTTTTATGAATATAACTGGAAGAGATGTAATTTAAAACGTCCTAACTAGATATAACCATGTCAGGATGGCCGAGTGGTCTAATGCGCCAGACTCGAAAGGCTTAGTTTCATTCCTTCCCGATGTGTATCTGTGTATTCTGGCCCTCGAATGAGGGCCTGGGTTCGAATCCCACTTCTGACACGATATGATTTATGAAATTAACTGGAAGAGATGTAATTTATAAAACGTCCCAATTGAATGAATCCAAGTCGGGGTGGCCGAGCGGTCTAAGGCGCCAGACTCAAGGGGCTCAGTTTCCTTCGTTCACAACGTGAATCTGTGTATTCTGGTCCTCGTATGAGGGCGTGGGTTCGAATCCCACTTCTGACACGATATGTTTTATGAAATTAACTAGAATAGATGTAATTTATAAAACGTCCCAATTGAAAGAATTCATGTCAGGATGGCCGAGCGGTCTAAGGCGCCAGACTCAAGGGGCTCAGTTTCCTTCGTTCACAACGTGAATCTGTGTATTCTGGTCCTCGTATGAGGGCGTGGGTTCGAATCCCACTTCTGACACGATATGTTTTATGAAATTAACTGGAAGAGATGTAATTTATAAAACGTCCCAATTGAATGAATCCAAGTCGGGGTGGCCGAGCGGTCTAAGGCGCCAGACTCAAGGGCCTCAGTTTCCTTCGTTCACAACGTGAATCTGAGTATTCTGGTCCTCGAATGAGGGCGTGGGTTCCAATCCCGCTTCTGACACGATATGTTTTATGAAATTAACTGGAAGAGATGTAATTTATAAAACGTCCCAATAGAATGAATCCAAGTCGGAGTGGCCGAGCGGTCTAAGGCGCAAGATGCAAGGGGCTTAGTTTCTTTCGTTCACGACGTGAATCTGTGTATTCTGGTCGTCGTATGAGGGCGTGGGTTCGAATCCCACATCTGACACGATATGTTTTATGAAATTAACTAGAATAGATGTCATTTATAAAACGTCCCAATTGAATGAATCCAAGTTAGGGTGGCCGAGTGGTCTAAGGCGCCAGACTCAAGGGGCTCAGTTTCCTTCGTTCACAACGTGAATCTGTATATTCTGGCCCTCGAATGAGGGCCTGGGTTCGAATCCCACTTCTGACACGATATGTTTTATGAAATTAACTGGAAGAGATGTAATTTATAAAACGTCCCAATTGAATGAATCCAAGTCGGGGTGGCCGAGCGGTCTAAGGCGCCAGACTCAAGGGGCTCTGTTTCCTTCGTTCACAACGTGAATCTGTGTATTCTGGTCCTCGTATGAGGGCGTGGGTTCGAATCCCATTTCCGACACGGTATGTTTTATGAAAATAACTGGAAGAGATGTAATTTAAAACGTCCTAACTAGATATAACCATGTCAGGATGGCCGAGTGGTCTAATGCGCCAGACTCGAAAGGCTTAGTTTCATTCCTTCCCGATGTGTATCTGTGTATTCTGGCCCTCGAATGAGGGCCTGGGTTCGAATCCCACTTCTGACACGATATGATTTATGAAATTAACTGGAAGAGATGTAATTTATAAAACGTCCCAATTGGATGAATCCAAGTCGGGGTGGCCGAGCGGTCTAAGGCGCCAGACTCAAGGGGCTCAGTTTCCTTCGTTCACAACGTGAATCTGTGTATTCTGGTCCTCGTATGAGGGCGTGGGTTCGAATCCCACTTCTGACACGATATGTTTTATGAAATTAACTAGAATAGATGTAATTTATAAAACGTCCCAATTGAAAGAATCCATGTCAGGATGGCCGAGCGGTCTAAGGCGCCAGACTCAAGGGGCTCAGTTTCCTTCGTTCACAACGTGAATCTGTGTATTCTGGTCCTCGAATGAGGGCGTGGGTTCGAATCCCACTTCTGACACGATATGTTTTATGAAATTAACTGGAAGAGATGTAATTTATAAAACATCCCAATTGAATGAAGCCAAGTTAGGGTGGCCGAATGGTCTAAGGCGCCAGACTCAAGGGGCTCAGTTTCCTTCGTTCACAACGTGAATCTGTGTATTCTGGTCCTCGTATGAGGGCCTGGGTTCGAATCCCACTTCTGACACGATATGTTTTATGAAATTAACTGGAAGAGATGTAATTTATAAAACGTCCCAATTGAATGAATCCAAGTCGGGGTGGCCGAGCGGTCTAAGGCGCCAGACTCAAGGGGCTCAGTTTCCTTCGTTCACAACGTGAATCTGTGTATTCTGGTCCTCGTATTAGGGCCTGGGTTCGAATCCTACTTCTGACACGATATGTTTTATGAAATTAACTGGAAGAGATGTAATTTATAAAACGTCCCAATTGAATGAATCCAAGTCGGGGTGGCCGAGCGGTCTAAGGCGCCAGACTCAAGGGCCTCAGTTTCCTTCGTTCACAACGTGAATCTGAGTATTCTGGTCCTCGAATGAGGGCGTGGGTTCCAATCCCGCTTCTGACACGATATGTTTTATGAAATTAACTGGAAGAGATGTAATTTATAAAACGTCCCAATAGAATGAATCCAAGTCGGAGTGGCCGAGCGGTCTAAGTCGCCAGACACAAGGGACTCAGTTTCCATCGTTCGCAACGTGAATCTGTGTATTCTGGTCCTCGTATGAGAGCGTGGGTTCGAATCCCACTTCTGACACGATATGTTTTATGAAATTAACTAGATTAGATGTAATTTATAAAACGTCCCAATTGAAAGAATCCATGTCAGGATGGCCGAGCGGTCTAAGACGCCAGACTCAAGGGGCTCTGTTTCCTTCGTTCACAACGTGAATCTGTGTATTCTGGTCCTCGTATGAGGGCGTGGTTTCGAATCGCATTTCTGACACGATATGTTTTATGAAAATAACTGGAAGAGATGTAATTTAAAACGTCCTAACTAGATATAACCATGTCAGGATGGCCGAGTGGTCTAATGCGCCAGACTCGAAAGGCTTAGTTTCATTCCTTCCCGATGTGTATCTGTGTATTCTGGCCCTCGAGTGAGGGCCTGGGTTCGAAACCCACTTCTGACACGATATGTTTTATGAAATTAACTGGAAGAGATGTAATTTATAAAACGTCCCAATTGAATGAATCCAAGTCGGGGTGGCCAAGCGGTCTAAGGCGCCAGACTCAACGGGCTCAGTTTCCTTCGTTCACAACGTGAATCTGTGTATTCTGGTCCTCGTATGAGGGCGTGGGTTCGAATCCCACTTCTGACGCGATATGTTTTATGAAATTAACTGGAAGAGATTCAATATATAAAACGTCCCAATAGAACGAATCCAAGTCGGGGTGGCCGAGCGGTCTAAGTCGCCAGACTCAAGGGACTCAGTTTCCATCGTTCGCAACGTGAATCTGTGTATTCTTGTCCTCGTATTAGAGCGTGGGTTCGAATCCCACTTCTGACACGATATGTTTTATGAAATTAACTGGAAGAGATGTAATTTATAAAACGTCCCAATTGAATGAATCCAAGTCAGGGTGGCCGGGCGGTCTAAGGCGCCAGAATCAAGGGGCTCAGTTTCCTTCGTTCACAACGTGAATCTGTGTATTCTAGTCCTCGTATTAGGGCGTGGGTTCGAATCCCACTTCTGACACGATAAGTTTTATGAAATTAACTGGAAGAGATGTAATTTGTAAAACGTCCCAATTGAATGAATCGAAGTCAGGGTGGCCGAGCGGTCTAAGGCGCCAGACTCAAGGGGCTTAGTTTCATTCCTTCCCGATGTGTATCTGTGTATTCTGGACCTCGAATGAGGGTCTGGGTTCGAATCCCGCTTCTGACACGATATGTTTTATGAAATTAACTGGAAGAGATGTAATTTATAAAACGTCCCAATTGAATGAATCCAAGTCGGGGTGGCCGAGTGGTCTAAGGCGCCAGACTCAAGGGACTCAGTTTCCATCGTTCGCAACGTGAATCTGTGTATTCTGGTCCTCGAATGAGGGCCTGGGTTCGAATCCCACTTCTGAAACGATATGTTTTATGAAATTAACTGGAAGAGATGTAATTTATAAAACGTCCCAATAGAATGAATCCAAGTCGGGGTGGCCGAGCGGTCTAAGGCGCCAGACTCAAGGGGCTCAGTTTCCTTCGTTCACAACGTGAATCTGTGTATTCTGGTCCTCGTATGAGGGCGTGGGTTCGAATCCCACTTCTGACACGATATGTTTTATGAAATTAACTAGAATAGATGTAATTTATAAAACGTCCCAATTGAAAGAATCCATGTCAGGATGGCCGAGCGGTCTAAGGCGCCAGACTCAAGGGGCTCAGTTTCCTTCGTTCACAACGTGAATCTGTGTATTCTGGTCCTCGTATGAGGGCGTGGGTTCGAATCCCACTTCTGACACGATATGTTTTATGAAATTAACTGGAAGAGATGTAATTTATAAAACATCCCAATTGAATGAAGCCAAGTTAGGGTGGCCGAATGGTCTAAGGCGCCAGACTCAAGGGGCTCAGTTTCCTTCGTTCACAACGTGAATCTGTGTATTCTGGTCCTCGTATGAGGGCCTGGGTTCGAATCCCACTTCTGACACGATATGTTTTATGAAATTAACTGGAAGAGATGTAATTTATAAAACGTCCCAATTGAATGAATCCAAGTCGGGGTGGCCGAGCGGTCTAAGGCGCCAGACTCAAGGGGCTCAGTTTCCTTCGTTCACAACGTGAATCTGTGTATTCTGGTCCTCGTATTAGGGCCTGGGTTCGAATCCTACTTCTGACACGATATGTTTTATGAAATTAACTGGAAGAGATGTAATTTATAAAACGTCCCAATTGAATGAATCCAAGTCGGGGTGGCCGAGCGGTCTAAGGCGCCAGACTCAAGGGCCTCAGTTTCCTTCGTTCACAACGTGAATCTGAGTATTCTGGTCCTCGAATGAGGGCGTGGGTTCCAATCCCGCTTCTGACACGATATGTTTTATGAAATTAACTGGAAGAGATGTAATTTATAAAACGTCCCAATAGAATGAATCCAAGTCGGAGTGGCCGAGCGGTCTAAGTCGCCAGACACAAGGGACTCAGTTTCCATCGTTCGCAACGTGAATCTGTGTATTCTGGTCCTCGTATGAGAGCGTGGGTTCGAATCCCACTTCTGACACGATATGTTTTATGAAATTAACTAGATTAGATGTAATTTATAAAACGTCCCAATTGAAAGAATCCATGTCAGGATGGCCGAGCGGTCTAAGACGCCAGACTCAAGGGGCTCTGTTTCCTTCGTTCACAACGTGAATCTGTGTATTCTGGTCCTCGTATGAGGGCGTGGTTTCGAATCGCATTTCTGACACGATATGTTTTATGAAAATAACTGGAAGAGATGTAATTTAAAACGTCCTAACTAGATATAACCATGTCAGGATGGCCGAGTGGTCTAATGCGCCAGACTCGAAAGGCTTAGTTTCATTCCTTCCCGATGTGTATCTGTGTATTCTGGCCCTCGAATGAGGGCCTGGGTTCGAAACCCACTTCTGACACGATATGTTTTATGAAATTAACTGGAAGAGATGTAATTTATAAAACGTCCCAATTGAATGAATCCAAGTCGGGGTGGCCAAGCGGTCTAAGGCGCCAGACTCAACGGGCTCAGTTTCCTTCGTTCACAACGTGAATCTGTGTATTCTGGTCCTCGTATGAGGGCGTGGGTTCGAATCCCACTTCTGACGCGATATGTTTTATGAAATTAACTGGAAGAGATTCAATATATAAAACGTCCCAATAGAACGAATCCAAGTCGGGGTGGCCGAGCGGTCTAAGTCGCCAGACTCAAGGGACTCAGTTTCCATCGTTCGCAACGTGAATCTGTGTATTCTTGTCCTCGTATTAGAGCGTGGGTTCGAATCCCACTTCTGACACGATATGTTTTATGAAATTAACTGGAAGAGATGTAATTTATAAAACGTCCCAATTGAATGAATCCAAGTCAGGGTGGCCGGGCGGTCTAAGGCGCCAGAATCAAGGGGCTCAGTTTCCTTCGTTCACAACGTGAATCTGTGTATTCTAGTCCTCGTATGAGGGCGTGGGTTCGAATCCCACTTCTGACACGATAAGTTTTATGAAATTAACTGGAAGAGATGTAATTTGTAAAACGTCCCAATTGAATGAATCGAAGTCAGGGTGGCCGAGCGGTCTAAGGCGCCAGACTCAAGGGGCTTAGTTTCATTCCTTCCCGATGTGTATCTGTGTATTCTGGACCTCGAATGAGGGTCTGGGTTCGAATCCCGCTTCTGACACGATATGTTTTATGAAATTAACTGGAAGAGATGTAATTTATAAAACGTCCCAATTGAATGAATCCAAGTCGGGGTGGCCGAGTGGTCTAAGGCGCCAGACTCAAGGGACTCAGTTTCCATCGTTCGCAACGTGAATCTGTGTATTCTGGTCCTCGAATGAGGGCCTGGGTTCGAATCCCACTTCTGACACGATATGTTTTATGAAATTAACTGGAAGAGATGTAATTTATAAAACGTCCCAATAGAATGAATCCAAGTCGGGGTGGCCGAGCGGTCTAAGGCGCCAGACTCAAGGGACTCAGTTTCCATCGTTCGCAACGTGAATCTGTGTGTTCTTGTCCTCGTATTAGAGCGTGGGTTCGAATCCCACTTCTGACACGATATGTTTTATGAAATTAACTGGAAGAGATGTAATTTATAAAACGTCCCAATTGAATGAATCCAAGTCAGGGTGGCCGGGCGGTCTAAGGCGCCAGACTCAAGGGGCTCAGTTTCCTTCGTTCACAACGTGAGTCTGTGTATTCTAGTCCTCGTATGAGGGCGTGGGTTCGAATCCCACTTCTGACACGATAAGTTTTATGAAATAAACTGGAAGAGATGTAATTTGTAAAACGTCCCAATTGAATGAATCCAAGTCAGGGTGGCCGAGCGGTCTAAGGCGCCAGACTCAAGGGGCTTAGTTTCATTCCTTCCCGATGTGTATCTGTGTATTCTGGACCTCGAATGAGGGCGTGGGTTCGAGTCCCACTTCTGACACGATATGTTTTATGAAATTAACTGGTAGAGATGTAATTTATAAAACATCCCAATTGAACGAATCCAAGTTAGGGTGGCCGAGTGGTCTAAGGCGCCAGACTCAAGGGGCTCAGTTTCCATCGTTCACAACGTGAATCTGTGTATTCTGGCCCTCGAATGAGGGCGTGGGTTCGAGTCCCACTTCTGACACGATATGTTTTATGAAATTAACTGGAAGAGATGTAATTTATAAAACGTCCCAATTGAACGAATCCAAGTTAGGGTGGCCGAGTGGTCTAAGGCGCCAGACTCAAGGGGCTCAGATTCCTTCGTTCGCAATGTGAATTTGTGTATTCTGGTCATCGTATGAGGGCGTGGGTTCGAATCCCACTTCTGACACGATATGTTTTATGAAATTAACTAGAATAAATGTAATTTATAAAACGTCCCAACTGAAACAATCCATGTCAGGATGGCCGAGCGGTCTAAGGCGCCAGACTCAAGGGGCTCAGTTTCCTTCGTTCACAACGTGAATCTGTGTATTCTGGTCCTCGTATGAGGGCGTGGGTTCGAATCCCACTTCTGACACGATTTGTTTTATGAAATTAACTGGAAGAGATGTAATGTATAAAACGTCCCAGTTGAATGAATCCAAGTCGGGGTGGCCGAGTGGTCTACGGCGCCAGACTCAAGGGGCTAAGTTTCCTTCGTTCACAACGTGAATCTGTGTATACTGGTCCTCGTATGAGGGCCTGGGTTCGAATCCCACTTCTGACACGATATGTTTTATGAAATTAACTGGAAGAGATGTAATTTATAAAACGTCCCAATTGAACGAATCCAAGTCGGGGTGGCCGAACGGTCTACGGCGCCAGACTCAAGGGGCTCAGTTTCCTTCGTTCTTAACGTGAATCTGTGTATTCTGCTCCTCGTATGAGGGCGTGGGTTCGAATCCCACTTCTGACACGATATTTTTTATGAAATTAACTGGAAGAGATGTAATTTATAAAACATCCCAATTGAATGAATCCAAGTTAGGGTGGCCGAGCGGTCTAAGGCGCCAGACTCAAAGGGCTAAGTTTCCTTCGTTCACAACGTGAATCTGTGTATTCTGGTCCTCGTATGAGAGCGTGGGTTCGAATCCCACTTCTGACACGATATGCTTTATGAAATTAACTAGAATAGATGTAATTTATAAAACGTCCCAATTGAAAGAATCCATGTCAGGATGGCCGAGCGGTCTAAGACGCCAGACTTAAGGGGCTCTGTTTCCTTCGTTCACAACGTGAATCTGTGTATTCTGGTCCTCGTATGAGAGCGTGGGTTCGAATCCCACTTCTGACACGATATGTTTTATGAAATTAACTGGAAGAAATGTAATTTATAAAACATCCCAATTGAATGAATCCAAGTTAGGGTGGCCGAGCGGTCTAAGGCGCCAGACTCAAAGGGCTAAGTTTCCTTCGTTCACAACGTGAATCTGTGTATTCTGGCCCTCGAATGAGGGCCTGGGTTCGAATCCCACTTCTGACACGATATGTTTTATGAAATTAACTGGAAGAGATGTAATTTATAAAACGTCCCAATTGAATGAATCCAAGTCGGGGTGGCCGAGCGGTCTAAGGCGCCAGACTCAAGGGACTCAGTTTCCATCGTTCGCAACGTGAATCTGTGTATTCTGGTCCTTGAATGAGGGCCTGGGTTCGAATCCCACTTCTGACACGATATGTTTTATGAAATTAACTAGAATAGATTTAATTTATAAAACGTCCCAATTGAAAGAATCCATGTCAGGATGGCCGAGCGGTCTAAGGCGCCAGACTCAAGGGGCTCAGTTTCCTTCGTTCACAACGTGAATCTGTGTTTTCTGGTCCTCGTATGAGGGCGTGGGTTCGAGTCCCACTTCTGACACGATATGTTTTATGAAATTAACTGGAAGAAATGTAATTTATAAAACATCCCAATTGAACGAATCCAAGTTAGGGTGGCCGAGTGGTCTAAGGCGCCAGACTCAAGGGGCTCAGTTTCCATCGTTCACAACGTGAATCTGTGTATTCTGGCCCTCGAATGAGGGCGTGGGTTCGAGTCCCACTTCTGACACGATATGTTTTATGAAATTAACTGGAAGAGATGTAATTTATAAAACGTCCCAATAGAATGAATCCAAGTCGGAGTGGCCGAGCGCTCTAAGTCGCCAGACTCAAGGGACTCAGTTTCCATCGTTCGCAACGTGATTCTGTGTATTCTGGTCCTCGTATGAGAGCGTGGGTTCGAATACTACTTCTGACACGATATGTTTTATGGAATTAACTAGAATAGATGTAATTTATAAAACGTCCCAATTGAAAGTATCCATGTCAGGATGGCCGAGCGGTCTAAGACGCCAGACTCAAGGGGCTCTGTTTCCTTCGTTCACAACGTGAATCTGTGTATTCTGGTCCTCGTATGAGGGCGTGGGTTCGAATCCCATTTCTGACACGATATGTTTTATGAAAATAACTGGAAGAGATGTAATTTAAAACGTCCTAACTAGATATAACCATGTCAGGATGGCCGAGTGGTCTAATGCGCCAGACTCGAAAGGCTTAGTTTCACTCCTTCCCGATGTGTATCTGTGTATTCTGGTCCTCGTATGAGAGCGTGGGTTCAAATCCCACTTCTGACACGATATGTTTTATGAAATTAACTAGAATAGATTTAATTTATAAAACGTCCCAATTGAAAGAATCCATGTCAGGATGGCCGAGCGGTCTAAGGCGCCAGACTCAAGGTGCTCTTTTTCCTTCGTTCACAACGTGAATCTGTGTATTCTGGTCCTCGTATGAGGGCGTGGGTTCGAATCCCATTTCTGACACGATATGTTTTATGAAAATAACTGGAAGAGATGTAATTTAAAACGTCCTAACTAGATATAACCATGTCAGGATGGCCGAGTGGTCTAATGCGCCAGACTCGAAAGGCTTAGTTTCATTCCTTCCCGATGTGTATCTGTGTATTCTGGTCCTCGTATGAGAGAGTGGGTTCGAATCCCACTTCTGACACGATATGTTTTATGAAATTAACTAGAATAGATTTAATTTATAAAACGTCCCAATTGAAAGAATCCATGTCAGGATGGCCGAGCGGTCTAAGGCGCCAGACTCAAGGGGCTCAGTTTCCTTCGTTCACAACGTGAATCTGTGTATTCTGGTCCTCGTTTGAGGGCGTGGGTTCGAGTCCCACTTCTGACACGATATGTTTTATGAAATTAACTGGAAGAAATGTAATTTATAAAACATCCCAATTGAACGAATCCAAGTTAGGGTGGCCGAGAGGTCTAAGGCGCCAGACTCAAGGGGCTCAGTTTCCATCGTTCACAACGTGAATCTGTGTATTCTGGCCCTCGAATGAGGGCGTGGGTTCGAGTCCCACTTCTGACACGATATGTTTTATGAAATTAACTGGAAGAGATGTAATTTATAAAACGTCCCAATAGAATGAATCCAAGTCGGAGTGGCCGAGCGGTCTAAGTCGCCAGACTCAAGGGACTCAGTTTCCATCGTTCGCAACGTGAATCTGTGTATTCTGGTCCTCGTATGAGAGCGTGGGTTCGAATCCCACTTCTGACACGATATGTTTTATGAAATTAACTAGAATAGATGTAATTTATAAAACGTCCCAATTGAAAGAATCCATGTCAGGATGGCCGAGCGGTCTAAGACGCCAGACTCAAGGTGCTCTGTTTCCTTCGTTCACAACGTGAATCTGTGTATTCTGGTCCTCGTATGAGGGCGTGGGTTCGAATCCCATTTCTGACACGATATGTTGTATGAAAATAACTGGAAGAGATGTAATTTAAAACGTCCTAACTAGATATAACCATGTCAGGATGGCCGAGTGGTCTAATGCGCCAGACTCGAAAGGCTTAGTTTCATTCCTTCCCGATGTGTATCTGTGTATTCTGGTCCTCGTATGAGAGAGTGGGTTCGAATCCCACTTCTGACACGATATGTTTTATGAAATTAACTAGAATAGATTTAATTTATAAAACGTCCCAATTGAAAGAATCCATGTCAGGATGGCCGAGCGGTCTAAGGCGCCAGACTCAAGGGGCTCAGTTTCCTTCGTTCACAACGTGAATCTGTGTATTCTGGTCCTCGTTTGAGGGCGTGGGTTCGAGTCCCACTTCTGACACGATATGTTTTATGAAATTAACTGGAAGAGATGTAATTTATAAAACGTCCCAATAGAATGAATCCAAGTCGGAGTGGCCGAGCGGTCTAAGTCGCCAGACTCAAGGGACTCAGTTTCCATCGTTCGCAACGTGAATCTGTGTATTCTGGTCCTCGTATGAGAGCGTGGGTTCGAATCCCACTTCTGACACGATATGTTTTATGAAATTAACTAGAATAGATGTAATTTATAAAACGTCCCAATTGAAAGAATCCATGTCAGGATGGCCGAGCGGTCTAAGACGCCAGACTCAAGGTGCTCTGTTTCCTTCGTTCACAACGTGAATCTGTGTATTCTGGTCCTCGTATGAGGGCGTGGGTTCGAATCCCATTTCTGACACGATATGTTGTATGAAAATAACTGGAAGAGATGTAATTTAAAACGTCCTAACTAGATATAACCATGTCAGGATGGCCGAGTGGTCTAATGCGCCAGACTCGAAAGGCTTAGTTTCATTCCTTCCCGATGTGTATCTGTGTATTCTGGTCCTCGTATGAGAGAGTGGGTTCGAATCCCACTTCTGACACGATATGTTTTATGAAATTAACTAGAATAGATTTAATTTATAAAACGTCCCAATTGAAAGAATCCATGTCAGGATGGCCGAGCGGTCTAAGGCGCCAGACTCAAGGGGCTCAGTTTCCTTCGTTCACAACGTGAATCTGTGTATTCTGGTCCTCGTTTGAGGGCGTGGGTTCGAGTCCCACTTCTGACACGATATGTTTTATGAAATTAACTGGAAGAAATGTAATTTATAAAACATCCCAATTGAACGAATCCAAGTTAGGGTGGCCGAGAGGTCTAAGGCGCCAGACTCAAGGGGCTCAGTTTCCATCGTTCACAACGTGAATCTGTGTATTCTGGCCCTCGAATGAGGGCGTGGGTTCGAGTCCCACTTCTGACACGATATGTTTTATGAAATTAACTGGAAGAGATGTAATTTATAAAACGTCCCAATAGAATGAATCCAAGTCGGAGTGGCCGAGCGGTCTAAGTCGCCAGACTCAAGGGACTCAGTTTCCATCGTTCGCAACGTGAGTCTGTGTATTCTGGTCCTCGTATGAGAGCGTGGGTTCGAATACTACTTCTGACACGATATGTTTTATGAAATTAACTAGAATAGATGTAATTTATAAAACGTCCCAATTGAAAGAATCCATGTCAGGATGGCCGAGCGGTCTAAGACGCCAGACTCAAGGGGCTCTGTTTCCTTCGTTCACAACGTGAATCTGTGTATTCTGGTCCTCGTATGAGGGCGTGGGTTCGAATCCCATTTCTGACACGATATGTTTTATGAAAATAACTGGAAGAGATGTAATTTAAAACGTCCTAACTAGATATAACCATGTCAGGATGGCCGAGCGGTCTAAGGCGCCAGACTCAAGGGGCTTAGTTTCATTCCTTCCCGATGTGTATCTGTGTATTCTGGACCTCGAATGAGGGTCTGGGTTCGAATCCCGCTTCTGACACGATATGTTTTATGAAATTAACTGGAAGAGATGTAATTTATAAAACGTCCCAATAGAATGAATCCAAGTCGGAGTGGCCGAGCGGTCTAAGTCGCCAGACTCAAGGGACTCAGTTTCCATCGTTCGCAACGTGAATCTGTGTATTTTGGTCCTCGTTTGAGAGCGTGGGTTCGAATACTACTTCTGACACGATATGTTTTATGAAATTAACTAGAATAGATTTAATTTATAAAACGTCCCAATTGAAAGAATCCATGTCAGGATGGCCGAGCGGTCTAAGACGCCAGACTCAAGGGGCTCTGTTTCCTTCGTTCACAACGTGAATCTGTGTATTCTGGTCCTCGTATGAGGGCGTGGGTTCGAATCCCATTTCTGACACGATATGTTTTATGAAAATAACTGGAAGAGATGTAATTTAAAACGTCCTAACTAGATATAACCATGTCAGGATGGCCGAGTGGTCTAATGCGCCAGACTCGAAAGGCTTAGTTTCACTCCTTCCCGATGTGTATCTGTGTATTCTGGTCCTCGTATGAGAGCGTGGGTTCAAATCCCACTTCTGACACGATATGTTTAAGAAATTAACTAGAATAGATTTAATTTATAAAACGTCCCAATTGAAAGAATCCATGTCAGGATGGCCGAGCGGTCTAAGGCGCCAGACTCAAGGGGCTCAGTTTCCATCGTTCGCAACGTGAATCTGTGTATTCTTGTCCTCGTATTAGAGCGTGGGTTCGAATCCCACTTCTGACACGTTATGGTTTATGAAATTAACTGGAAGAGATGTAATTTATAAAACGTCCCAATTGAATGAATCCAAGTCAGGGTGGCCGGGCGGTCTAAGGCGCCAGACTCAAGGGGCTCAGATTCCTTCGTTCACAACGTGAGTCTGTGTATTCTAGTCCTCGTATGAGGGCGTGGGTTCGAATCCCACTTCTGAAACGATAAGTTTTATGAAATTAACTGGAAGAGATGTAATTTGTAAAACGTCCCAATTGAAAGAATCCATGTCAGGATGGCCGAGCGGTCTAAGGCGCCAGACTCAAGGGGCTCAGTTTCCATCGTTCGCAACGTGAATCTGTGTATTCTTGTCCTCGTATTAGAGCGTGGGTTCGAATCCCACTTCTGAAACGATAAGTTTTATGAAATTAACTGGAAGAGATGTAATTTGTAAAACGTCCCAATTGAATGAATCCAAGTCAGGGTGGCCGAGCGGTCTAAGGCGCCAGACTCAAGGGGCTTAGTTTCATTCCTTCCCGATGTGTATCTGTGTATTCTGGACCTCGAATGAGGGTCTGGGTTCGAATCCCGCTTCTGACACGATATGTTTTATGAAATTAACTGGAAGAGATGTAATTTATAAAACGTCCCAATAGAATGAATCCAAGTCGGAGTGGCCGAGCGGTCTAAGTCGCCAGACTCAAGGGACTCAGTTTCCATCGTTCGCAACGTGAATCTGTGTATTCTGGTCCTCGTATGAGAGCGTGGGTTCGAATCCCACTTCTGACACGATATGTTTTATGAAATTAACTAGAATAGATGTAATTTATAAAACGTCCCAATTGAAAGAATCCATGTCAGGATGGCCGAGCGGTCTAAGGCGCCAGACTCAAGGGGCTCAGTTTCCTTCGTTCACAACGTGAATCTGTGTATTCTGGTCCTCGTTTGAGGGCGTGGGTTCGAGTCCCACTTCTGACACGATATGTTTTATGAAATTAACTGGAAGAAATGTAATTTATAAAACATCCCAATTGAACGAATCCAAGTTAGGGTGGCCGAGAGGTCTAAGGCGCCAGACTCAAGGGGCTCAGTTTCCATCGTTCACAACGTGAATCTGTGTATTCTGGCCCTCGAATGAGGGCGTGGGTTCGAGTCCCACTTCTGACACGATATGTTTTATGAAATTAACTGGAAGAGATGTAATTTATAAAACGTCCCAATAGAATGAATCCAAGTCGGAGTGGCCGAGCGGTCTAAGTCGCCAGACTCAAGGGACTCAGTTTCCATCGTTCGCAACGTGAATCTGTGTATTCTGGTCCTCGAATGAGGGCGTGGGTTCGAGTCCCACTTCTGACACGATATGTTTTATGAAATTAACTGGAAGAGATGTAATTTATAAAACGTCCCAATTGAAAGAATCCATGTCAGGATGGCCGAGCGGTCTAAGACGCCAGACTCAAGGGGCTCTGTTTCCTTCGTTCACAACGTGAATCTGTGTATTCTGGTCCTCGTATGAGGGCGTGGGTTCGAATCCCATTTCTGACACGATATGTTTTATGAAAATAACTGGAAGAGATGTAATTTAAAACGTCCTATCTAGATATAACCATGTCAGGATGGCCGAGTGGTCTAATGCGCCAGACTCGAAAGGCTTAGTTTCATTCCTTCCCGATGTGTATCTGTGTATTCTGGTCCTCGTATGAGAGCGTGGGTTCGAATCCCACTTCTGACACGATATGTTTTATGAAATTAACTAGAATAGATTTAATTTATAAAACGTCCCAATTGAAAGAATCCATGTCAGGATGGCCGAGCGGTCTAAGGCGCCAGACTCAAGGGGCTCAGTTTCCTTCGTTCACAACGTGAATCTGTGTATTCTGGTCCTCGTTTGAGGGCGTGGGTTTGAGTCCCACTTCTGACACGATATGTTTTATGAAATTAACTGGAAGAAATGTAATTTATAAAACATCCCAATTGAACGAATGCAAGTCGGAGTGGCCGAGCGGTCTAAGTCGCCAGACTCAAGGGACTCAGTTTCCATCGTTCGCAACGTGAGTCTGTGTATTCTGGTCCTCGTATGAGAGCGTGGGTTCGAATACTACTTCTGACACGATATGTTTTATGAAATTAACTAGAATAGATGTAATTTATAAAACGTCCCAATTGAAAGAATCCATGTCAGGATGGCCGAGCGGTCTAAGACGCCAGACTCAAGGGGCTCTGTTTCCTTCGTTCACAACGTGAATCTGTGTATTCTGGTCCTCGTATGAGGGCGTGGGTTCGAATCCCATTTCTGACACGATATGTTTTATGAAAATAACTGGAAGAGATGTAATTTAAAACGTCCTAACTAGATATAACCATGTCAGGATGGCCGAGCGGTCTAAGGCGCCAGACTCAAGGGGCTTAGTTTCATTCCTTCCCGATGTGTATCTGTGTATTCTGGACCTCGAATGAGGGTCTGGGTTCGAATCCCGCTTCTGACACGATATGTTTTATGAAATTAACTGGAAGAGATGTAATTTATAAAACGTCCCAATAGAATGAATCCAAGTCGGAGTGGCCGAGCGGTCTAAGTCGCCAGACTCAAGGGACTCAGTTTCCATCGTTCGCAACGTGAATCTGTGTATTCTGGTCCTCGAATGAGGGCGTGGGTTCGAGTCCCACTTCTGACACGATATGTTTTATGAAATTAACTGGAAGAGATGTAATTTATAAAACGTCCCAATTGAAAGAATCCATGTCAGGATGGCCGAGCGGTCTAAGACGCCAGACTCAAGGGGCTCTGTTTCCTTCGTTCACAACGTGAATCTGTGTATTCTGGTCCTCGTATGAGGGCGTGGGTTCGAATCCCATTTCTGACACGATATGTTTTATGAAAATAACTGGAAGAGATGTAATTTAAAACGTCCTAACTAGATATAACCATGTCAGGATGGCCGAGTGGTCTAATGCGCCAGACTCGAAAGGCTTAGTTTCATTCCTTCCCGATGTGTATCTGTGTATTCTGGTCCTCGTATGAGAGCGTGGGTTCGAATCCCACTTCTGACACGATATGTTTTATGAAATTAACTAGAATAGATTTAATTTATAAAACGTCCCAATTGAAAGAATCCATGTCAGGATGGCCGAGCGGTCTAAGGCGCCAGACTCAAGGGACTCAGTTTCCATCGTTCGCAACGTGAATCTGTGTATTCTGGTCCTCGTATGAGAGCGTGGGTTCGAATCCCACTTCTGACACGATATGTTTTATGAAATTAACTGGAAGAGATGTAATTTATAAAACGTCCCAATAGAATGAATCCAAGTCGGAGTGGCCGAGCGGTCTAAGTCGCCAGACTCAAGGGACTCAGTTTCCATCGTTCGCAACGTGAGTCTGTGTATTCTGGTCCTCGTATGAGAGCGTGGGTTCGAATACTACTTCTGACACGATATGTTTTATGAAATTAACTAGAATAGATGTAATTTATAAAACGTCCCAATTGAAAGAATCCATGTCAGGATGGCCGAGCGGTCTAAGACGCCAGACTCAAGGGGCTCTGTTTCCTTCGTTCACAACGTGAATCTGTGTATTCTGGTCCTCGTATGAGGGCGTGGGTTCGAATCCCATTTCTGACACGATATGTTTTATGAAAATAACTGGAAGAGATGTAATTTAAAACGTCCTAACTAGATATAACCATGTCAGGATGGCCGAGCGGTCTAAGGCGCCAGACTCAAGGGGCTTAGTTTCATTCCTTCCCGATGTGTATCTGTGTATTCTGGACCTCGAATGAGGGTCTGGGTTCGAATCCCGCTTCTGACACGATATGTTTTATGAAATTAACTGGAAGAGATGTAATTTATAAAACGTCCCAATAGAATGAATCCAAGTCGGAGTGGCCGAGCGGTCTAAGTCGCCAGACTCAAGGGACTCAGTTTCCATCGTTCGCAACGTGAATCTGTGTATTCTGGTCCTCGTATGAGAGCGTGGGTTCGAATCCCACTTCTGACACGATATGTTTTATGAAATTAACTAGAATAGATGTAATTTATAAAACGTCCCAATTGAAAGAATCCATGTCAGGATGGCCGAGCGGTCTAAGGCGCCAGACTCAAGGGGCTCAGTTTCCTTCGTTCACAACGTGAATCTGTGTATTCTGGTCCTCGTTTGAGGGCGTGGGTTCGAGTCCCACTTCTGACACGATATGTTTTATGAAATTAACTGGAAGAAATGTAATTTATAAAACATCCCAATTGAACGAATCCAAGTTAGGGTGGCCGAGAGGTCTAAGGCGCCAGACTCAAGGGGCTCAGTTTCCATCGTTCACAACGTGAATCTGTGTATTCTGGCCCTCGAATGAGGGCGTGGGTTCGAGTCCCACTTCTGACACGATATGTTTTATGAAATTAACTGGAAGAGATGTAATTTATAAAACGTCCCAATAGAATGAATCCAAGTCGGAGTGGCCGAGCGGTCTAAGTCGCCAAACTCAAGGGACTCAGTTTCCATCGTTCGCAACGTGAATCTGTGTATTCTGGTCCTCGAATGAGGGCGTGGGTTCGAGTCCCACTTCTGACACGATATGTTTTATGAAATTAACTGGAAGAGATGTAATTTATAAAACGTCCCAATTGAAAGAATCCATGTCAGGATGGCCGAGCGGTCTAAGACGCCAGACTCAAGGGGCTCTGTTTCCTTCGTTCACAACGTGAATCTGTGTATTCTGGTCCTCGTATGAGGGCGTGGGTTCGAATCCCATTTCTGACACGATATGTTTTATGAAAATAACTGGAAGAGATGTAATTTAAAACGTCCTAACTAGATATAACCATGTCAGGATGGCCGAGTGGTCTAATGCGCCAGACTCGAAAGGCTTAGTTTCATTCCTTCCCGATGTGTATCTGTGTATTCTGGTCCTCGTATGAGAGCGTGGGTTCGAATCCCACTTCTGACACGATATGTTTTATGAAATTAACTAGAATAGATTTAATTTATAAAACGTCCCAATTGAAAGAATCCATGTCAGGATGGCCGAGCGGTCTAAGGCGCCAGACTCAAGGGGCTCAGTTTCCTTCGTTCACAACGTGAATCTGTGTATTCTGGTCCTCGTTTGAGGGCGTGGGTTCGAGTCCCACTTCTGACACGATATGTTTTATGAAATTAACTGGAAGAAATGTAATTTATAAAACATCCCAATTGAACGAATGCAAGTTAGGGTGGCCGAGAGGTCTAAGGCGCCAGACTCAAGGGACTCAGTTTCCATCGTTCGCAACGTGAATCTGTGTATTCTGGTCCTCGTATGAGAGCGTGGGTTCGAATCCCACTTCTGACACGATATGTTTTATGAAATTAACTGGAAGAGATGTAATTTATAAAACGTCCCAATAGAATGAATCCAAGTCGGAGTGGCCGAGCGGTCTAAGTCGCCAGACTCAAGGGACTCAGTTTCCATCGTTCGCAACGTGAGTCTGTGTATTCTGGTCCTCGTATGAGAGCGTGGGTTCGAATACTACTTCTGACACGATATGTTTTATGAAATTAACTAGAATAGATGTAATTTATAAAACGTCCCAATTGAAAGAATCCATGTCAGGATGGCCGAGCGGTCTAAGACGCCAGACTCAAGGGGCTCTGTTTCCTTCGTTCACAACGTGAATCTGTGTATTCTGGTCCTCGTATGAGGGCGTGGGTTCGAATCCCATTTCTGACACGATATGTTTTATGAAAATAACTGGAAGAGATGTAATTTAAAACGTCCTAACTAGATATAACCATGTCAGGATGGCCGAGCGGTCTAAGGCGCCAGACTCAAGGGGCTTAGTTTCATTCCTTCCCGATGTGTATCTGTGTATTCTGGACCTCGAATGAGGGTCTGGGTTCGAATCCCGCTTCTGACACGATATGTTTTATGAAATTAACTGGAAGAGATGTAATTTATAAAACGTCCCAATAGAATGAATCCAAGTCGGAGTGGCCGAGCGGTCTAAGTCGCCAGACTCAAGGGACTCAGTTTCCATCGTTCGCAACGTGAATCTGTGTATTCTGGTCCTCGTATGAGAGCGTGGGTTCGAATACTACTTCTGACACGATATGTTTTATGAAATTAACTAGAATAGATTTAATTTATAAAACGTCCCAATTGAAAGAATCCATGTCAGGATGGCCGAGCGGTCTAAGACGCCAGACTCAAGGGGCTCAGTTTCCTTCGTTCGCAACGTGAATCTGTGTATTCTTGTCCTCGTATGAGGGCGTGGGTTCGAATCCCATTTCTGACACGATATGTTTTATGAAAATAACTGGAAGAGATGTAATTTAAAACGTCCTAACTAGATATAACCATGTCAGGATGGCCGAGTGGTCTAATGCGCCAGACTCGAAAGGCTTAGTTTCACTCCTTCCCGATGTGTATCTGTGTATTCTGGTCCTCGTATGAGAGCGTGGGTTCAAATCCCACTTCTGACACGATATGTTTTATGAAATTAACTAGAATAGATTTAATTTATAAAACGTCCCAATTGAAAGAATCCATGTCAGGATGGCCGAGCGGTCTAAGGCGCCAGACTCAAGGGGCTCAGTTTCCATCGTTCGCAACGTGAATCTGTGTATTCTTGTCCTCGTATTAGAGCGTGGGTTCGAATCCCACTTCTGACACGATATGTTTTATGAAATTAACTGGAAGAGATGTAATTTATAAAACGTCCCAATTGAATGAATCCAAGTCAGGGTGGCCGGGCGGTCTAAGGCGCCAGACTCAAGGGGCTCAGTTTCCTTCGTTCACAACGTGAGTCTGTGTATTCTAGTCCTCGTATGAGGGCGTGGGTTCGAATCCCACTTCTGAAACGATAAGTTTTATGAAATTAACTGGAAGAGATGTAATTTGTAAAACGTCCCAATTGAATGAATCCAAGTCAGGGTGGCCGAGCGGTCTAAGGCGCCAGACTCAAGGGGCTTAGTTTCATTCCTTCCCGATGTGTATCTGTGTATTCTGGACCTCGAATGAGGGTCTGGGTTCGAATCCCGCTTCTGACACGATATGTTTTATGAAATTAACTGGAAGAGATGTAATTTATAAAACGTCCCAATAGAATGAATCCAAGTCGGAGTGGCCGAGCGGTCTAAGTCGCCAGACTCAAGGGACTCAGTTTCCATCGTTCGCAACGTGAATCTGTGTATTCTGGTCCTCGTATGAGAGCGTGGGTTCGAATCCCACTTCTGACACGATATGTTTTATGAAATTAACTAGAATAGATGTAATTTATTAAACGTCCCAATTGAAAGAATCCATGTCAGGATGGCCGAGCGGTCTAAGACGCCAGACTCAAGGTGCTCTGTTTCCTTCGTTCACAACGTGAATCTGTGTATTCTGGTCCTCGTATGAGGGCGTGGGTTCGAATCCCATTTCTGACACGATATGTTTTATGAAAATAACTGGAAGAGATGTAATTTAAAACGTCCTAACTAGATATAACCATGTCAGGATGGCCGAGTGGTCTAATGCGCCAGACTCGAAAGGCTTAGTTTCATTCCTTCCCGATGTGTATCTGTGTATTCTGGTCCTCGTATGAGAGCGTGGGTTCGAATACTACTTCTGACACGATATGTTTTATGAAATTAACTAGAATAGATTTAATTTATAAAACGTCCCAATTGAAAGAATCCATGTCAGGATGGCCGAGCGGTCTAAGGCGCCAGGCTCAAGGGGCTCAGTTTCCTTCGTTCACAACGTGAATCTGTGTATTCTGGTCCTCGTATGAGGGCGTGGGTTCGAGTCCCACTTCTGACACGATATGTTTTATGAAATTAACTGGAACAGATGTAATTTATAAAACATCCCAATTGAACGAATCCAAGTTAGGGTGGCCGAGTGGTCTAAGGCGCCAGACTCAAGGGGCTCAGTTTCCATCGTTCACAACGTGAATCTGTGTATTCTGGCCCTCGAATGAGGGCGTGGGTTCGAGTCCCACTTCTGACACGATATTTTTATGAAATTAACTGGAAGAGATGTAATTTATAAAACGTCCCAATAGAATGAATCCAAGTCGGAGTGGCCGAGCGGTCTAAGTCGCCAGACTCAAGGGACTCAGTTTCCATCGTTCGCAACGTGAATCTGTGTATTCTGGTCCTCGTATGAGAGCGTGGGTTCGAATACTACTTCTGACACGATATGTTTTATGAAATTAACTAGAATAGATTTAATTTATAAAACGTCCCAATTGAAAGAATCCAAGTTAGGGTGGCCGAGTGGTCTAAGGCGCCAGACTCAAGGGGCTCAGTTTCCATCGTTCACAACGTGAATCTGTGTATTCTGGTCCTCGTATGAGGGCGTGGGTTCGAATCCCATTTCTGACACGATATGTTTTATGAAAATAACTGGAAGAGATGTAATTTGAAACGTCCTAACTAGATATAACCATGTCAGGATGGCCGAGTGGTCCAATGCGCCAGACTCGAAAGGCTTAGTTTCACTCCTTCCCGATGTGTATCTGTGTATTCTGGCCCTCGAATGAGGGCCTGGGTTCGAATCCCACTTCTGACACGATATGTTTTATGAAATTAACTGGAAGAGATGTAATTTATAAAACATCCCAATTGAATGAATCCAAGTTAGGGTGGCCGAATGGTCTAAGGCGCCAGACTCAAGGGGCTCAGTTTCCTTCGTTCACAACGTGAATCTGTGTATCCTGGCCCTCGAATGAGGGCCTGGGTTCGAATCCCACTTCTGACACGATATGTTTTATGAAATTAACTGGAAGAGATGTATTTTGTAAAACGTCGCAATAGAATGAATCCAAGTCAGGATGGCCGAGCGGTCTAAGGCGCCAGACTCAAGGGACTCAGTTTCCATCGTTCGCAACGTGAATATGTGTATTCTGGTCCTCGTATGAGAGCGTGGGTTCGAATCCCACTTCTGACACGATATGTTTTATGAAATTAACTAGAATAGATGTAATTTATAAAACGTCCCAATTGAATGAATCCAAGTCGGGGTGGCCGAGTGGTCTAAGGCGCCAGACTCAAGGGGCTCAGATTCCTTCGTTCGCAATGTGAATCTGTGTATTCTGGTCCTCGTATGAGGGCGTGGGTTCGAATCCCACTTCTGACACGATATGTTTATGAAATTAACTAGAATAAATGTAATTTATAAAACGTCCCAATTGAAAGAATCCATGTCAGGATGGCCGAGCGGTCTAAGGCGCCAGACACAAGGGGCTCAGTTTCCTTCGTTCACAACGTGAATCTGTGTATTCTGGTCCTCGTTTGAGGGCGTGGGTTCGAATCCCACTTCTGACACGATTTGTTTTATGAAATTAACTGGAAGAGATGTAATTTATAAAACGTCCCAATTGAATGAATCCAAGTCGGAGTGGCCGAGCGGTCTAAGTCGCCAGACTCTAGGGACTCAGTTTCCATCGTTCGCAACGTGAATCTGTGTATTCTGGTCCTCGTATGAGGGCGTGGGTTCGAATCCCATTTCTGACACGATATGTTTTATGAAAATAACTGAAAGAGATGTAATTTAAAACGTCCTAACTAGATATAACCATGTCAGGATGGCCGAGTGGTCTAATGCGCCAGACTCGAAAGGCTTAGTTTCACTCCTTCCCGATGTGTATCTGTGTATTCTGGTCCTCGTATGAGAGCGTGGGTTCAAATCCCACTTCTGACACGATATGTTTTATGAAATTAACTAGAATAGATTTAATTTATAAAACGTCCCAATTGAAAGAATCCATGTCAGGATGGCCGAGCGGTCTAAGGCGCCAGACTCAAGGGGCTCAGTTTCCATCGTTCGCAACGTGAATCTGTGTATTCTTGTCCTCGTATTAGAGCGTGGGTTCGAATCCCACTTCTGACACGTTATGTTTTATGAAATTAACTGGAAGAGATGTAATTTATAAAACGTCCCAATTGAATGAATCCAAGTCAGGGTGGCCGGGCGGTCTAAGGCGCCAGACACAAGGGGCTCAGTTTCCTTCGTTCACAACGTGAATCTGTGTATTCTGGTCCTCGTTTGAGGGCGTGGGTTCGAATCCCACTTCTGACACGATTTGTTTTATGAAATTAACTGGAAGAGATGTAATTTATAAAACGTCCCAATTGAATGAATCCAAGTCGGAGTGGCCGAGCGGTCTAAGTCGCCAGACTCTAGGGACTCAGTTTCCATCGTTCGCAACGTGAATCTGTGTATTCTGGTCCTCGTATGAGGGCGTGGGTTCGAATCCCATTTCTGACACGATATGTTTTATGAAAATAACTGAAAGAGATGTAATTTAAAACGTCCTAACTAGATATAACCATGTCAGGATGGCCGAGTGGTCTAATGCGCCAGACTCGAAAGGCTTAGTTTCATTCCTTCCCGATGTGTATCTGTGTATTCTGGTCCTCGTATGAGAGCGTGGGTTCGAATCCCACTTCTGACACGATATGTTTTATGAAATTAACTAGAATAGATTTAATTTATAAAACGTCCCAATTGAAAGAATCCATGTCAGGATGGCCGAGCGGTCTAAGGCGCCAGACTCAAGGGGCTCAGTTTCCTTCGTTCACAACGTGAATCTGTGTATTCTGGTCCTCGTTTGAGGGCGTGGGTTCGAGTCCCACTTCTGACACGATATGTTTTATGAAATTAACTGGAAGAAATGTAATTTATAAAACATCCCAATTGAACGAATGCAAGTTAGGGTGGCCGAGAGGTCTAAGGCGCCAGACTCAAGGGACTCAGTTTCCATCGTTCGCAACGTGAATCTGTGTATTCTGGTCCTCGTATGAGAGCGTGGGTTCGAATCCCACTTCTGACACGATATGTTTTATGAAATTAACTGGAAGAGATGTAATTTATAAAACGTCCCAATAGAATGAATCCAAGTCGGAGTGGCCGAGCGGTCTAAGTCGCCAGACTCAAGGGACTCAGTTTCCATCGTTCGCAACGTGAGTCTGTGTATTCTGGTCCTCGTATGAGAGCGTGGGTTCGAATACTACTTCTGACACGATATGTTTTATGAAATTAACTAGAATAGATGTAATTTATAAAACGTCCCAATTGAAAAAATCCATGTCAGGATGGCCGAGCGGTCTAAGACGCCAGACTCAAGGGGCTCTGTTTCCTTCGTTCACAACGTGAATCTGTGTATTCTGGTCCTCGTATGAGGGCGTGGGTTCGAATCCCATTTCTGACACGATATGTTTTATGAAAATAACTGGAAGAGATGTAATTTAAAACGTCCTAACTAGATATAACCATGTCAGGATGGCCGAGCGGTCTAAGGCGCCAGACTCAAGGGGCTTAGTTTCATTCCTTCCCGATGTGTATCTGTGTATTCTGGACCTCGAATGAGGGTCTGGGTTCGAATCCCGCTTCTGACACGATATGTTTTATGAAATTAACTGGAAGAGATGTAATTTATAAAACGTCCCAATAGAATGAATCCAAGTCGGAGTGGCCGAGCGGTCTAAGTCGCCAGACTCAAGGGACTCAGTTTCCATCGTTCGCAACGTGAATCTGTGTATTCTGGTCCTCGTATGAGAGCGTGGGTTCGAATCCCACTTCTGACACGATATGTTTTATGAAATTAACTAGAATAGATGTAATTTATTAAACGTCCCAATTGAAAGAATCCATGTCAGGATGGCCGAGCGGTCTAAGACGCCAGACTCAAGGTGCTCTGTTTCCTTCGTTCACAACGTGAATCTGTGTATTCTGGTCCTCGTATGAGGGCGTGGGTTCGAATCCCATTTCTGACACGATATGTTTTATGAAAATAACTGGAAGAGATGTAATTTAAAACGTCCTAACTAGATATAACCATGTCAGGATGGCCGAGTGGTCTAATGCGCCAGACTCGAAAGGCTTAGTTTCATTCCTTCCCGATGTGTATCTGTGTATTCTGGTCCTCGTATGAGAGCGTGGGTTCGAATCCCACTTCTGACACGATATGTTTTATGAAATTAACTAGAATAGATTTAATTTATAAAACGTCCCAATTGAAAGAATCCATGTCAGGATGGCCGAGCGGTCTAAGGCGCCAGACTCAAGGGGCTCAGTTTCCTTCGTTCACAACGTGAATCTGTGTATTCTGGTCCTCGTTTGAGGGCGTGGGTTCGAGTCCCACTTCTGACACGATATGTTTTATGAAATTAACTGGAAGAAATGTAATTTATAAAACATCCCAATTGAACGAATCCAAGTTAGGGTGGCCGAGAGGTCTAAGGCGCCAGACTCAAGGGGCTCAGTTTCCATCGTTCACAACGTGAATCTGTGTATTCTGGCCCTCGAATGAGGGCGTGGGTTCGAGTCCCACTTCTGACACGATATGTTTTATGAAATTAACTGGAAGAGATGTAATTTATAAAACGTCCCAATAGAATGAATCCAAGTCGGAGTGGCCGAGCGGTCTAAGTCGCCAGACTCAAGGGACTCAGTTTCCATCGTTCGCAACGTGAATCTGTGTATTCTGGTCCTCGTATGAGAGCGTGGGTTCGAATACTACTTCTGACACGATATGTTTTATGAAATTAACTAGAATAGATGTAATTTATAAAACGTCCCAATTGAAAGAATCCATGTCAGGATGGCCGAGCGGTCTAAGACGCCAGACTCAAGGGGCTCTGTTTCCTTCGTTCACAACGTGAATCTGTGTATTCTGGTCCTCGTATGAGGGCGTGGGTTCGAATCCCATTTCTGACACGATATGTTTTATGAAAATAACTGGAAGAGATGTAATTTAAAACGTCCTAACTAGATATAACCATGTCAGGATGGCCGAGCGGTCTAAGGCGCCAGACTCAAGGGGCTTAGTTTCATTCCTTCCCGATGTGTATCTGTGTATTCTGGACCTCGAATGAGGGTCTGGGTTCGAATCCCGCTTCTGACACGATATGTTTTATGAAATTAACTGGAAGAGATGTAATTTATAAAACGTCCCAATAGAATAAATCCAAGTCGGAGTGGCCGAGCGGTCTAAGTCGCCAGACTCAAGGGACTCAGTTTCCATCGTTCGCAACGTGAATCTGTGTATTCTGGTCCTCGTATGAGAGCGTGGGTTCGAATACTACTTCTGACACGATATGTTTTATGAAATTAACTAGAATAGATTTAATTTATAAAACGTCCCAATTGAAAGAATCCATGTCAGGATGGCCGAGCGGTCTAAGGCGCCAGACTCAAGGGGCTCAGTTTCCTTCGTTCACAACGTGAATCTGTGTATTCTGGTCCTCGTATGAGGGCGTGGGTTCGAGTCCCACTTCTGACACGATATGTTTTATGAAATTAACTGGAACAGATGTAATTTATAAAACATCCCAATTGAACGAATCCAAGTTAGGGTGGCCGAGTGGTCTAAGGCGCCAGACTCAAGGGGCTCAGTTTCCATCGTTCACAACGTGAATCTGTGTATTCTGGCCCTCGAATGAGGGCGTGGGTTCGAGTCCCACTTCTGACACGATATTTTTATGAAATTAACTGGAAGAGATGTAATTTATAAAACGTCCCAATAGAATGAATCCAAGTCGGAGTGGCCGAGCGGTCTAAGGGGCTCAGTTTCCTTCCTTTGCAACGTGAATCTGTGTATTCTGCTCCTCGTATGAGGGCCTGGGTTCGAATCCCACTTGTGACACGATATGTTTTATGAAATTAACTGGAAGAGATGTAATTTATAAAACATCCCAATTGAATGAATCCAAGTTAGGGTGGCCGAATGGTCTAAGGCGCCAGACTCAAGGGGCTCAGTTTCCTTCGTTCACAACGTGAATCTGTGTATCCTGGCCCTCGAATGAGGGCCTGGGTTCGAATCCCACTTCTGACACGATATGTTTTATGAAATTAACTGGAAGAGATGTAATTTGTAAAACGTCGCAATAGAATGAATCCAAGTCAGGATGGCCGAGCGGTCTAAGGCGCCAGACTCAAGGGACTCAGTTTCCATCGTTCGCAACGTGAATATGTGTATTCTGGTCCTCGTATGAGAGCGTGGGTTCGAATCCCACTTCTGACACGATATGTTTTATGAAATTAACTAGAATAGATGTAATTTATAAAACGTCCCAATTGAATGAATCCAAGTCGGGGTGGCCGAGTGGTCTAAGGCGCCAGACTCAAGGGGCTCAGATTCCTTCGTTCGCAATGTGAATCTGTGTATTCTGGTCCTCGTATGAGGGCGTGGGTTCGAATCCCACTTCTGACACGATATGTTTATGAAATTAACTAGAATAAATGTAATTTATAAAACGTCCCAATTGAAAGAATCCATGTCAGGATGGCCGAGCGGTCTAAGGCGCCAGACACAAGGGGCTCAGTTTCCTTCGTTCACAACGTGAATCTGTGTATTCTGGTCCTCGTTTGAGGGCGTGGGTTCGAATCCCACTTCTGACACGATTTGTTTTATGAAATTAACTGGAAGAGATGTAATTTATAAAACGTCCCAATTGAATGAATCCAAGTCGGAGTGGCCGAGCGGTCTAAGTCGCCAGACTCTAGGGACTCAGTTTCCATCGTTCGCAACGTGAATCTGTGTATTCTGGTCCTCGTATGAGGGCGTGGGTTCGAATCCCATTTCTGACACGATATGTTTTATGAAAATAACTGAAAGAGATGTAATTTAAAACGTCCTAACTAGATATAACCATGTCAGGATGGCCGAGTGGTCTAATGCGCCAGACTCGAAAGGCTTAGTTTCACTCCTTCCCGATGTGTATCTGTGTATTCTGGTCCTCGTATGAGAGCGTGGGTTCAAATCCCACTTCTGACACGGTATGTTTTATGAAATTAACTAGAATAGATTTAATTTATAAAACGTCCCAATTGAAAGAATCCATGTCAGGATGGCCGAGCGGTCTAAGGCGCCAGACTCAAGGGGCTCAGTTTCCATCGTTCGCAACGTGAATCTGTGTATTCTTGTCCTCGTATTAGAGCGTGGGTTCGAATCCCACTTCTGACACGTTATGTTTTATGAAATTAACTGGAAGAGATGTAATTTATAAAACGTCCCAATTGAATGAATCCAAGTCAGGGTGGCCGGGCGGTCTAAGGCGCCAGACTCAAGGGGCTCAGTTTCCTTCGTTCACAACGTGAGTCTGTGTATTCTAGTCCTCGTATGAGGGCGTGGGTTCGAATCCCACTTCTGAAACGATAAGTTTTATGAAATTAACTGGAAGAGATGTAATTTGTAAAACGTCCCAATTGAATGAATCCAAGTCAGGGTGGCCGAGCGGTCTAAGGCGCCAGACTCAAGGGGCTTAGTTTCATTCCTTCCCGATGTGTATCTGTGTATTCTGGACCTCGAATGAGGGTCTGGGTTCGAATCCCGCTTCTGACACGATATGTTTTATGAAATTAACTGGAAGAGATGTAATTTATAAAACGTCCCAATAGAATGAATCCAAGTCGGAGTGGCCGAGCGGTCTAAGTCGCCAGACTCAAGGGACTCAGTTTCCACCGTTCGCAACGTGAATCTGTGTATTCTGGTCCTCGTATGAGAGCGTGGGTTCGAATCCCACTTCTGACACGATATGTTTTATGAAATTAACTAGAATAGATGTAATTTATAAAACGTCCCAATTGAAAGAATCCATGTCAGGATGGCCGAGCGGTCTAAGGCGCCAGACTCAAGGGGCTCAGTTTCCTTCGTTCACAACGTGAATCTGTGTATTCTGGTCCTCGTTTGAGGGCGTGGGTTCGAGTCCCACTTCTGACACGATATGTTTTATGAAATTAACTGGAAGAAATGTAATTTATAAAACATCCCAATTGAACGAATCCAAGTTAGGGTGGCCGAGAGGTCTAAGGCGCCAGACTCAAGGGGCTCAGTTTCCATCGTTCACAACGTGAATCTTTGTATTCTGGCCCTCGAATGAGGGCGTGGGTTCGAGTCCCACTTCTGACACGATATGTTTTATGAAATTAACTGGAAGAGATGTAATTTATAAAACGTCCCAATAGAATGAATCCAAGTCGGAGTGGCCGAGCGGTCTAAGTCGCCAGACTCAAGGGACTCAGTTTCCATCGTTCGCAACGTGAATCTGTGTATTCTGGTCCTCGAATGAGGGCGTGGGTTCGAGTCCCACTTCTGACACGATATGTTTTATGAAATTAACTGGAAGAGATGTAATTTATAAAACGTCCCAATTGAAAGCATCCATGTCAGGATGGCCGAGCGGTCTAAGACGCCAGACTCAAGGGGCTCTGTTTCCTTCGTTCACAACGTGAATCTGTGTATTCTGGTCCTCGTATGAGGGCGTGGGTTCGAATCCCATTTCTGACACGATATGTTTTATGAAAATAACTGGAAGAGATGTAATTTAAAACGTTCTAACTAGATATAACCATGTCAGGATGGCCGAGTGGTCTAATGCGCCAGACTCGAAAGGCTTAGTTTCATTCCTTCCCGATGTGTATCTGTGTATTCTGGTCCTCGTATGAGAGCGTGGGTTCGAATCCCACTTCTGACACGATATGTTTTATGAAATTAACTAGAATAGATTTAATTTATAAAACGTCCCAATTGAAAGAATCCATGTCAGGATGGCCGAGCGGTCTAAGGCGCCAGACTCAAGGGGCTCAGTTTCCTTCGTTCACAACGTGAATCTGTGTATTCTGATCCTCGTTTGAGGGCGTGGGTTCGAGTCCCACTTCTGACACGATATGTTTTATGAAATTAACTGGAAGAAATGTAATTTATAAAACATCCCAATTGAACGAATGCAAGTTAGGGTGGCCGAGAGGTCTAAGGCGCCAGACTCAAGGGGCTCAGTTTCCATCGTTCACAACGTGAATCTGTGTATTCTGGCCCTCGAATGAGGGCGTGGGTTCGAGTCCCACTTCTGACACGATATGTTTTATGAAATTAACTGGAAGAGATGTAATTTATAAAACGTCCCAATAGAATGAATCCAAGTCGGAGTGGCCGAGCGGTCTAAGTCGCCAGACTCAAGGGACTCAGTTTCCATCGTTCGCAACGTGAGTCTGTGTATTCTGGTCCTCGTATGAGAGCGTGGGTTCGAATACTACTTCTGACACGATATGTTTTATGAAATTAACTAGAATAGATGTAATTTATAAAACGTCCCAATTGAAAGAATCCATGTCAGGATGGCCGAGCGGTCTAAGACGCCAGACTCAAGGGGCTCTGTTTCCTTCGTTCACAACGTGAATCTGTGTATTCTGGTCCTCGTATGAGGGCGTGGGTTCGAATCCCATTTCTGACACGATATGTTTTATGAAAATAACTGGAAGAGATGTAATTTAAAACGTCCTAACTAGATATAACCATGTCAGGATGGCCGAGCGGTCTAAGGCGCCAGACTCAAGGGGCTTAGTTTCATTCCTTCCCGATGTGTATCTGTGTATTCTGGACCTCGAATGAGGGTCTGGGTTCGAATCCCGCTTCTGACACGATATGTTTTATGAAATTAACTGGAAGAGATGTAATTTATAAAACGTCCCAATAGAATGAATCCAAGTCGGAGTGGCCGAGCGGTCTAAGTCGCCAGACTCAAGGGACTCAGTTTCCATCGTTCGCAACGTGAATCTGTGTATTCTGGTCCTCGTATGAGAGCGTGGGTTCGAATACTACTTCTGACACGATATGTTTTATGAAATTAACTAGAATAGATTTAATTTATAAAACGTCCCAATTGAAAGAATCCATGTCAGGATGGCCGAGCGGTCTAAGACGCCAGACTCAAGGGGCTCTGTTTCCTTCGTTCACAACGTGAATCTGTGTATTCTGGTCCTCGTATGAGGGCGTGGGTTCGAATCCCATTTCTGACACAATATGTTTTATGAAAATAACTGGAAGAGATGTAATTTAAAACGTCCTAACTAGATATAACCATGTCAGGATGGCCGAGTGGTCTAATGCGCCAGACTCGAAAGGCTTAGTTTCACTCCTTCCCGATGTGTATTTGTGTATTCTGGTCCTCGTATGAGAGCGTGGGTTCAAATCCCACTTCTGACACGATATGTTTTATGAAATTAACTAGAATAGATTTAATTTATAAAACGTCCCAATTGAAAGAATCCATGTCAGGATGGCCGAGCGGTCTAAGGCGCCAGACTCAAGGGGCTCAGTTTCCATCGTTCGCAACGTGAATCTGTGTATTCTGGTCCTCGTATGAGAGCGTGGGTTCGAATACTACTTCTGACACGATATGTTTTATGAAATTAACTAGAATAGATTTAATTTATAAAACGTCCCAATTGAAAGAATCCATGTCAGGATGGCCGAGCGGTCTAAGGCGCCAGACTCAAGGGGCTCAGTTTCCTTCGTTCACAACGTGAATCTGTGTATTCTGGTCCTTGTATGAGGGCGTGGGTTCGAGTCCCACTTCTGACACGATATGTTTTATGAAATTAACTTGAACAGATGTAATTTATAAAACATCCCAATTGAACGAATCCGAGTTAGGGTGGCCGAGTGGTCTAAGGCGCCAGACTCAAGGGGCTCAGTTTCCATCGTTCACAACGTGAATCTGTGTATTCTGGCCCTCGAATGAGGGCGTGGGTTCGAGTCCCACTTCTGACACGATATTTTTATGAAATTAACTGGAAGAGATGTAATTTATAAAACTTCCCAATAGAATGAATCCAAGTCGGAGTGGCCGAGCGGTCTAAGTCGCCAGACTCAAGGGACTCATTTTCCATCGTTCGCAACGTGAATCTGTGTATTCTGGTCCTCGTATGAGAGCGTGGGTTCGAATACTACTTCTGACACGATATGTTTTATGAAATTAACTAGAATAGATTTAATTTAAAACGTCCTAACTAGATATAACCATGTCAGGATGGCCGAGTGGTCCAATGCGCCAGACTCGAAAGGCTTAGTTTCACTCCTTCCCGATGTGTATCTGTGTATTCTGGCTCTCGAAGGAGGGCCTGGGTTCGAATCCCACTTCTGACACGATATGTTTTATGAAATTAACTGGAAGAGATGTAATTTATAAAACATCCCAATTGAATGAATCCAAGTTAGGGTGGCCGAATGGTCTAAGGCGCCAGACTCAAGGGGCTCAGTTTCCTTCGTTCACAACGTGAATCTGTGTATCCTGGCCCTCGAATGAGGGCCTGGGTTCGAATCCCACTTCTGACACGATATGTTTTATGAAATTAACTGGAAGAGATGTAATTTGTAAAACGTCCCAATAGAATGAATCCAAGTCAGGATGGCCGAGCGGTCTAAGGCGCCAGACTCAAGGGACTCAGTTTCCATCGTTCGCAACGTGAATATGTGTATTCTGGTCCTCGTATGAGAGCGTGGGTTCGAATCCCACTTCTGACACGATATGTTTTATGAAATTAACTAGAATAGATGTAATTTATAAAACGTCCCAATTGAATGAATCCAAGTCGGGGTGGCCGAGTGGTCTAAGGCGCCAGACTCAAGGGGCTCAGATTCCTTCGTTCGCAATGTGAATCTGTGTATTCTGGTCCTCGTATGAGGGCGTTGGTTCGAATCCCACTTCTGACACGATATGTTTATGAAATTAACTAGAATAAATGTAATTTATAAAACGTCCCAATTGAAAGAATCCATGTCAGGATGGCCGAGCGGTCTAAGGCGCCAGACACAAGGGGCTCAGTTTCCTTCGTTCACAACGTGAATCTGTGTATTCTGGTCCTCGTTTGAGGGCGTGGGTTCGAATCCCACTTCTGACACGATTTGTTTTATGAAATTAACTGGAAGAGATGTAATTTATAAAACGTCCCAATTGAATGAATCCAAGTCGGGGTGGCCGAGCGGTCTAAGGTGCCAGACTCAAGGGGCTCAGTTTCCTTCGTTCACAACGTGAATCTGTGTATTCTGGTCCTCGTATGAGGGCGTGGGTTCGAATCCCGCTTCTGACACGATATGTTTTATGAAATTAACTGGAAGAGATGTAATTTATAAAACGTCCCAATAGAATGAATCCAAGTCGGAGTGGCCGAGCGGTCTAAGTCGCCAGACTCTAGGGACTCAGTTTCCATCGTTCGCAACGTGAATCTGTGTATTCTGGTCCTCCTATGAGAGCGTGGGTTCGAATCCCACTTCTGACACGATATGTTTTATGAAATTAACTAGAATAGATGTAATTTATAAAACGTCCCAATTGAAAGAATCCATGTCAGGATGACCGAGCGGTCTAAGACGCCAGACTCAAGGGGCTCTGTTTCCTTCGTTCACAACGTGAATCTTTGTATTCTGGTCCTCGTATGAGGGCGTGGGTTCGAATCCCATTTCTGACACGATATGTTTTATGAAAATATCTGGAAGAGATGTAATTTAAAACGTCCTAACTAGATATTACTATGTCAGGATGGCCGAGTGGTCTAATGCGCCAGACTCGAAAGGCTTAATTTCATTCCTTCTCGATGTGTATCTGTGTATTCTGGCCCTCGAATGAGGGCCTGGGTTCGAATCCCACTTCTGACACGATATGTTTTATGAAATTAACTGGAAGAGATGTAATTTATAAAACATCCCAATTGAATGAATCCAAGTTAGGGTGGCCGAATGGTCTAAGGCGCCAGACTCAAGGGGCTCAGTTTCCTTCGTTCACATCGTGAATCTGTGTATCCTGGCCCTCGAATGAGGGCCTGGGTTCGAATCCCACTTCTGACACGATATGTTTTATGAAATTAACTGGAAGAGATGTAATTTGTAAAACGTCCCAATAGAATGAATCCAAGTCGGGGTGGCCGAGCGGTCTAAGGCGCCAGACTCAAGGGACTCAGTTTCCATCGTTCGCAACGTGAATATGTGTATTCTGGTCCTCGTATGAGAGCGTGGGTTCGAATCCCACTTCTGACACGATATGTTTTATGAAATTAACTAGAATAGATGTAATTTATAAAACGTCCCAATTGAAAGAATCCATGTCAGGATGCCCGAGCGGTCTAAGGCACCAGACTCAAGGGGCTCAGTTTCCTTCGTTCACAACGTGAATCTGTGTATTCTGTTCCTCGTATGAGGGCGTGGGTTCGAATCCCACTTCTGACACGATATGTTTTATGAAATTAACTGGAAGAGATGTAATTTATAAAACATCCCAATTGAACGAATCCAAGTTACGGTGGCCGAGTGGTCTAAGGCGCCAGACTCAAGGGGCTCAGTTTCCATCGTTCACAACGTGAATCTGTGTATTCTGGCCCTCGAATGAGGGCCTGGGTTCGAATCCCACTTCTGACACGATATGTTTTATGAAATTAACTGGAAGAGATGTAATTTATAAAACGTCCCAATTGAATGAATCGAAGTCGGGGTGGCCGAGTGGTCTAAGGCTCCAGACTCAAGGGGCTCAGATTCCTTCGTTCGCAATGTGAATCTGTGTATTCTGGTCCTCGTATGAGGGCGTGGGTTCGAATCCCATTTCTGACACGATATGTTTTATGAAAATATCTGGAAGAGATGTAATTTAAAACGTCCTAACTAGATATAACTATGTCAGGATGGCCGAGTGGTCTAATGCGCCAGACTCGAAAGGCTTAATTTCATTCCTTCTCGATGTGTATCTGTATATTCTGGCCCTCGAATGAGGGCCTGGGTTCGAATCCCACTTCTGACACGATATGTTTTATGAAATTAACTGGAAGAGATGTAATTTATAAAACATCCCAATTGAATGAATCCAAGTTAGGGTGGCCGAATGGTCTAAGGCGCCAGACTCAAGGGGCTTAGTTTCCTTCGTTCACAACGTGAATCTGTGTATCCTGGCCCTCGAATGAGGGCCTGGGTTCGAATCCCACTTCTGACACGATATGTTTTATGAAATTAACTGGAAGAGATGTAATTTGTAAAACGTCCCAATAGAATGAATCCAAGTCGGGGTGGCCGAGCGGTCTAAGGCGCCAGACTCAAGGGACTCAGTTTCCATCGTTCGCAACGTGAATATGTGTATTCTGGTCCTCGTATGAGAGCGTGGGTTCGAATCCCACTTCTGACACGATATGTTTTATGAAATTAACTAGAATAGATGTAATTTATAAAACGTCCCAATTGAAAGAATCCATGTCAGGATGCCCGAGCGGTCTAAGGCACCAGACTCAAGGGGCTCAGTTTCCTTCGTTCACAACGTGAATCTGTGTATTCTGGTCCTCGTATGAGGGCGTGGGTTCGAATCCCACTTCTGACACGATATGTTTTATGAAATTAACTGGAAGAGATGTAATTTATAAAACGTCCCAATTGAATGAATCCAAGTCGGGGTGGCCGAGTGGTCTAAGGCGCCAGACTCAAGGGGCTCAGATTCCTTCGTTCGCAATGTGAATCTGTGTATTCTGGTCCTCGTATGAGGGCGTGGGTTCGAATCCCACTTCTGACACGATATGTTTTATGAAATTAACTAGAATAAATGTAATTTATAAAACGTCCCAATTGAAAGAATCCATGTCAGGATGGCCGAGCGGTCTAAGGCGCCAGACACAAGGGGCTCAGTTTCCTTCGTTCACAACGTGGATCTGTGTATTCTGGTCCTCGTTTGAGGGCGTGGGTTCGAATCCCACTTCTGACACGATTTGTTTTATGAAATTAACTGGAAGAGATGTAATTTATAAAACGTCCCAATTGAATGAATCCAAGTCGGGGTGGCCGAGTGGTCTAAGGCGCCAGACTCAAGGGGCTCAGTTTCCTTCGTTCACAACGTGAATCTGTGTATTCTGGTCCTCGTATGAGGGCCTCGGTTCGAATCCCACTTCTGACACGATATGTTTTATGAAATTAACTGGAAGAGATGTAATTTATAAAACGTCCCAATTGAATGAATCCAAGTCGGGGTGGCCGAACGGTCTACGGCGCCAGACTCATGGGGCTCAGTTTCCTTCGTTCTTAACGTGAATCTGTGTATTCTGCTCCTCGTATGAGGGCGTGGGTTCGAATCCCACTTCTGACACGATATGTTTTATGAAATTAACTGGAAGAGATGTAATTAAGAAAACATCCCAATTGAATGAATCAAAGTTAGAGTGGCCGAGCGGTCTAAGGCGCCAGACTCAAAGGGCTAAGTTTCCTTCGTTCACAACGTGAATATGTGTATGCTGGTCCTCGTATGAGGGGGTGGGTTCGAATCCCACTTCTGAAACGATATGTTGTATGAAATTAACTAGAATAGATGTAATTTATAAAACGTCCCAATTGAAAGAATCCATGTCAGGATGCCCGAGCGGTCTAAGGCACCAGACTCAAGGGGCTCAGTTTCCTTCGTTCACAACGTGAATCTGTGTATTCTGGTCCTCGTATGAGGGCGTGGGTTCGAATCCCACTTCTGACACGATATGTTTTATGAAATTAACTGGAAGAGATGTAATTTATAAAACATCCCAATTGAACGAATCCAAGTTAGGGTGGCCGAGTGGTCTAAGGCGCCAGACTTAAGGGGCTCAGTTTCCATCGTTCACAACGTGAATCTGTGTATTCTGGCCCTCGAATGAGGGCCTGGGTTCGAATCCCACTTCTGACACGATATGTTTTATGAAATTAACTGGAAGAGATGTAATTTATAAAACGTCCCAATTGAATGAATCCAAGTCGGGGTGGCCGAGTGGTCTAAGGCGCCAGACTCAAGGGGCTCAGATTCCTTCGTTCGCAATGTGAATCTATGTATTCTGGTCCTCGTATGAGGGCGTGGGTTCGAATCCCACTTCTGACACGATATGTTTTATGAAATTAACTAGAATAAATGTAATTTATAAAACGTCCCAATTGAAAGAATCCATGTCAGGATGCCCGAGCGGTCTAAGGCACCAGACTCAAGGGGCTCAGTTTCCTTCGTTCACAACGTGAATCTGTGTATTCTGGTCCTCGTATGAGGGCGTGGGTTCGAATCCCACTTCTGACACGATATGTTTTATGAAATTAACTGGAAGAGATGTAATTTATAAAACGTCCCAATTGAATGAATCCAAGTCGGGGTGGCCGAGTGGTCTAAGGCGCCAGACTCAAGGGGCTCAGATTCCTTCGTTCGCAATGTGAATCTGTGTATTCTGGTCCTCGTATGAGGGCGTGGGTTCGAATCCCACTTCTGACACGATATGTTTTATGAAATTAACTAGAATAAATGTAATTTATAAAACGTCCCAATTGAAAGAATCCATGTCAGGATGGCCGAGCGGTCAAAGGCGCCAGACACAAGGGGCTCAGTTTCCTTCGTTCACAACGTGAATCTGTGTATTCTGGTCCTCGTTTGAGGGCGTGGGTTCGAATCCCACTTCTGACACGATTTGTTTTATGAAATTAACTGGAAGAGATGTAATTTATAAAACGTCCCAATTGAATGAATCCAAGTCGGGGTGGCCGAGTGGTCTAAGGCGCCAGACTCAAGGGGCTCAGTTTCCTTCGTTCACAACGTGAATCTGTGTATTCTGGTCCTCGTATGAGGGCCTCGGTTCGAATCCCACTTCTGACACGATATGTTTTATGAAATTAACTGGAAGAGATGTAATTTATAAAACGTCCCAATTGAATGAATCCAAGTCGGGGTGGCCGAACGGTCTACGGCGCCAGACTCAAGGGGCTCAGTTTCCTTCGTTCTTAACGTGAATCTGTGTATTCTGCTCCTCGTATGAGGGCGTGGGTTCGAATCCCACTTCTGACACGATATGTTTTATGAAATTAACTGGAAGAGATGTAATTAAGAAAACA